>NC_066579.1:418889766-419209791 GCF_024323335.1 Lathyrus oleraceus
TAATAAGTAAATTTAAAATAGTAGCTTAAATCAATCAATCAACGAACATTTAATAATTCATGGCAAGAGTGTGGAAGAGATAAAGGATTACCGATAGAGCGGAGATTTGCTTCGGTTAGCGTTGAAAATCAAAATGCCGAAAAGAAACCCGAAATACTTCAAGAATAAGCTCCGTTAATCCAATTAACTTCCAAGCTTTGATAATTATTATTGATGGTGAATGAATGTAGAAGATGAATCATGAATATAGAATATTGATGAATAAGCTTGAATCGATAAATCTTGGATGATGATTGTTGATAAATCTTGATAAACTTTAGATGATGATTGCTGATGATAATGTAGAAATTGTTGATGGCTAAGTTCCACCATTTTAGAACTTCAATGTGAATTTCTAAATGGTGATGAAGATGAACTTTAGTGAGGGTGAGGGAGAAGATGAATTGAGAGAGAATAGAAGAAAAATGGTGGAAAAATAATGGTTAATTGTGAATTTTCCAAGTTAGATTAGTGATGTTAGTCAAAGCCAAAATTATGATAAATAACATGTTTATATAGACTTTGTAGGTGAATGATCATCCTTGGATTGTGATCCAAGTAATTGGGTTATCAACGGTTAGGAGTTAATTTAATCCTTAGTTGCGGATCACCAATTTCAACCATAGGATTAAATGCTAAGAGTGGCTAGGATTTAGTGAAAAAAATGGAAGTTGAGATTTGTGTTTGTTTGGAAGTTTTGTGTTAGTTTGGAAGTTATGGTAGTTAAGGGTAATTAGGTAAATGGATGGCTTGTGGAGAAATAGGTAGTTAAGGGTCAATGGTGTTGAAGTTTAGCAAAAGTATCAAGTTAGGATGTAAGGCAAAGGGTCACTAGTAATTGAACTTGAATTTTGATGCATTTGCCTTAATTTTTCTCCCACTTTTGGCTTGAATTTTGAGTGGCTTAACCCATGACTTTTATTACTTTTGAGAAGTGATGTTTTACACTAAATGAATGAAATTGTCCTTTTATTCCAACTTTGTCATTTTCTTTGAATCCAAGCAAACATTTGAAATAACCATGAATCTCAAATAAAGAGATGATCTCCACCACAAGTAATACGGGAAATAAACCCAAATAATTACCAAAATAATATCCATCTCGAAAATTCATTTAAACCAATTAAATCTAGTATCATCGAACCTTTGACATCAATTTATTACCATATACAAATGTCGATGAATGCATGATCAAATAGAAACAAAGTATGCAAATGAACAAAACCATAAGCCAGACGAATTTAAAAAAAAGTAGGGAAAATTTTGGGGTATGACACATATCATCTGCTCCAAGGGAATTAGAGTCTTTGCACCTTCATAATGCTTCGTTGACTCAACAATCAGTCTATTGTAAGTTCGCTAACCTTGAGGTAGTTTAACAGTCATTTGAGAATGCTTTACAACAAATGGGACATTTCCACCATCCTTTGACTATTTATAGGGAGCAAATCTGGCTAGATCAAGTGGTTAAAGATGGAAAGATCGTTTGTGAAAGTAGACTTATCGGCCTTCCTAGAGTCTTTTCTTTTTCTTCTTCTTTTTTTTATAAATATTTTTTTATGTGTACTTCATGTAGAATATCCTATAAAGGAGGTGTGTGTGTGTGTGTATATATTGTCCTTTATGCAATGAAATTTACCTGTTTAAGATCTTTTTATAGGATCCTGAGTGTGTAGATCTAGATCTTTGCGAACTTACGAGGTCTTTTCTCAAAGTTAATTGGACATATATAGGGCCTTTCCCGGTCAAAGGTCTATTCCCCTTCTCCCACTAGATGAAAACCAATTGAGAGGTAGACGTGTGGCCAACCTACTGTGACCTCTAGAGTGGCTAGCTACCAGAGCGGGGTAGGTTGTTATTTCTTGTGGGGAATTGATTGTTGTAGTAGGATGTACAAAGTGTGTCTTGCATCACCATTGAATTTAGGTGGGGAATTGATTGGTGTAATCGGACATACAAAGCGTCTCCGGAAGCACCCCTGACTTTAGGTGGGGAATTGATTGCTATAGCCAGACGTACAAAACGTCTCCGATAGCACCCCTGACTTTACGTAGGGAATTTATTATTGTAGTCGGACGTACAAAGCTTCTCCGACAACACCCCTGACTTTTGGTGTACCGGGCCTCGAGCTCGTTGGTCGTACCCCAGACTCGTCAATATACATAAATAGAAAGAAAATAAAACTTCAAAAAATGGCATGTTTCATTTATACTCGTAAAATGTCCATATACATAAGGATGGTGATTAAACAATCATAGTATTTAATATAAGCAAGGAAAAGAAAACATAACCAGGAGGGCTACCCATCACTTATTCCTTTTGTTATCCTCTGGTTGTCTATCCACTTTTTAGAAGATAGATGTTCATCCCATTGAGTTATCTAGTGAGAGAAGCTTCATTGATCTTCATGGCCACGCCTTATCCTTGATCTTTCTAGAGGGTTTAGTAGATTCTTTTTTTTCTCTCTAGATCGACACTGATGGTGGATGGTTCTTCCTATAAATTGTGATACTTCATCTTGAGGTGCACCGACAAGGATATGGTATCTAGTGTGACTATAAAAGGCCTTCCCGATATATATATATATATTTAGATGCGCCTGTAGGGGACAACGAGGAATTATTAATTGATCGCCCATATGTCCTTCCCATCACCTACGGAGACCATCAACTCTAGATATCTCCAAGAATGGATGGTGATCTCAATGAGCACCTAGAGGTTGGAACCTTCATACAGTTATAAGTTGCCCATGTTGAGGCCTATATTCTTGAAAAAATCTAATTACATAATGTCGCAGGAGCTGCGACCATCAATGAGCATCTAGGAGACATCAAACTGAAGGAGAATGACAATCCAAAACGCAACGGAAATTAAAAATTTCTCCTTTAGTGATCCTTACAAATGGGCATGATCGGTGATAGAAATTGTTGCCTCTTGTGGCGATTGAAACCTTTGATGCAGATCTAACGAGTGATCACGAACGTTGAATGGTGACAACACCTCTACTCAGTCCACACGAATGAATTCCTTCAGTCTCAGTGCTAGTTGCTATGAATGAAGGCTTTGAGTGAGAGAGAGAGAAACAAAACTTCATCTAGTAAAATGTTTCTGCACAAGGGTTCTATTTATAGAACCACTTGTGTGGGCTGCAAGCTAAAAAGCCCACTTAAGTGTACATGACTCATATCTTATGATATACCAAAATCACTTAAGTGTGTGGTACCTTACCATATTCCGTATTCTGCTTAATTGCACCGTACCTTATGATGTTCTACAATTCACTTAAGTGTATCGTACCTTACGATATTCCTTATTTACTCTATCTCTCATCAATTCGTCCTTTTGTGTGTGACCCTGTAGGTTTTCGCGAGATTGACAATTAAATTAAATCACGTATATAACATAATAAACAGTGAGTGGTATCTAGCAACACATCACTGTTGCCAAAGACACGAAAATGTCATGTGATCTGACAAATCCTTTTGTGATAATACTTGTGAGTACAATTACCCATTTGCCCTTATGTCCATATTGAACAGAAGGCATAAACTGTGTCATCCTTGTCTAGTTCAATATTGGTCCCTTAGACATTTATCCTGTTACGCAGGATGGGCAAATTCCATATAGGTCACTCATGTTCCTCAGCATGCTTCATAGAGTACCCATCAACTTGTGTGTACAATTATCCTTTTGCCCTTATGTCTATATTGAACATAAGGCATAGACTGTGTCACCCTTGTCTAGTTCAATATTGGTCCCTTAGACGTTTATCCTGTTACGCATGATGGGAAAATTCCATCTAGGTCACTCATGTTCCTCAGCATGCTTCGTAGAGTACGCATCAACTATCTTTATGGTCATCCAGTTACGGACAGCGCTTGATCAACAATAAAGCACTCGACTATACATCTAGGATCCATAGTGGTTTCAGGTCGAAGGGTGATATACACCACTATCACCATGAGAATAACTTATGACACTTTGCATAACATTCTATGTAGTATTCTCATAGCGAGTCATTCCAGTATAAATATTACTCCTAATATTCTTACCTATGTTTAAGACTTGATAACTCTTTATCCATGATCCATGAGATGTGAACATCAGTCTATATACATAATAGTATTAAAGCTTTAATGTTATCTCACTTCACAACAAAGCTCGACTACAGACACTTTAAGAATAATGTCCTTATGTTTAATGGGACCTCATGATTAAGTCACACTTGATACATTAAAAGGACTAGTTATCCTAGGGACTTTATTAAACAAACATAATAAAGAAAAAGCCTGTTATTATTAATATATAATTTGATACAAGTACCAAAAGTATTGCCCTCTAGGGCTTACACCAACACAAACTGCCCCATTGTGGCAGTGATTACGAAGGGAAATTCTTTGTTGGGGAAACCTCTAACTTTCTCTGAGTTCTAGAACCCCAACATGGGCCGACCAGGAACCTTCACCAACGTGCTTGCATCCTTTCTATATACAAGTATCTCATCTATATTTATCTTTATCATCTCTTTGGAGGGAAGAATTTCCCTGGGCACGCCTCTTGTGATGGAGGCGGTGTATGTGTGCTTTCCTTTATTGGCCTCCCTATTTTCACCGCTAATCCCGACATATGTAGTCTTCGAGGGGGATTTACCTATACGTGATTCCTCCATATCTCTTTTTCCTACCTTATCATACTCGATCAGACGACCCTTCTTAAAAATCCATTCGATGGTATTCTTCAGCTGGATGCAATCATCTGTGTTATGGCCATGACTCCTATGGAAGCGACATTACTGTAATTTATTAGCGCGAAATGTTTCCCTAACGGGATAAGGATGTCAGAGTCATCCCTTTTAAAACTCGATGTTGGCATGATCCTGGTAGATCTTTTCCCAAAAGACTGTAAGGGGGTGTACTTATCATATTGTCTCTGTATACCTCAATCAGATTCATCTCGGTGCCGATGGGACTCCTTCCAGGCCTAGTGACTGGAGTGAGTTTCAGCCGACCCGGGATTGTCGAAACTATTTTGAACTTCTCCTCTAAGAGCATGTATGTCTCGATCATAGTTATCATCTCATGTATGTTCTTCACTTTCTTTCTCCTTATCTTCAACCTGAATGAATTGTACCTCCGAAGGCCATTCTCAAAGATCTAACACTAAAGGCCCTCCCCACCCCCTCGACCTTGACAACAACTTGCATGAATCTGTCTATCTAGGACCACAATCTTTCCTTCTCTCCCTGGACGATTCTGCTTAGAGCGACTTCAACCAAAGGTCGACTCTTCTAGGTTGTGAAGCATACAGAGAACCGCTCACAAAAATCTGTTCAGGATGTAATTATCCCATCCAGCAAACCATTGAACCACATCCTGGTCAGTTGAATGTGTCATCAATGCTGAAGTAATTTAGCCGGTCATTGACGAGATGCATGTGCTTGTCGGGGTCTCCCTTTCCATCATATTCGCCCAACTTGGGTGGCTTCTCCATGGACTTAGGAATCTTACTTTCCAAAGAAGGTGAGATAGACTATAAATAAATAAACTATGTTTCTTCTTCAAAGTTGTTTGTAGCAAAGTTATTGACACATGGAAGTATCTAGCATTGTAGAAGGAAAGTGTTGCCACATTGATATAAAAATAGAATATCATGGATCACTATATATGAGATGAATTTAGTCAATTTAACTTTACATGAAAATATTAAAAGGATATATGAAGAATCAAAGTCGATCAAAAAGTTGTATTATTGAAAGATATATAATTGAATAAGATGTTAAAATTTGTATTGAATTTCTCTCGGATGTTGAACTTATAGGACTTCTAGTGTCACACTACATTGGAAAAACAACATCGGGATGGATAGGTGCAGGTAAGTGGATGGTCATGGAAAACACTCAATGGAGTCAAACAAATTTTTACTTTCTTTACAATGTCGATAAAATTGAGCCTTATGTTAGAAAAACATATGTAATTTCTCAAGAGATTAAATCCTAGTAGAAGTGAAAATTGGATAACCAGATAACACACCATTGTAGTTTATATCATGGTTTAAAGATCACATTTTTTCTACAAATTAAAACTCAATTTCAAAAGTATTGAGATCGATAGAAATTAGACCAAATCCAAACGTTCTTTTTTTCCTTCTGGATATGTAATAAATAAGTGTACCTTTTATAAAAAAAACATGATTATCATTAGACTATAGAAAACAATTGATTCACGCTTGTAGCCCAATTTATGCACAAGACACCTATCAACAACATAAATCCATCGTTTATGTCATATTTTGGGGTTATTAAATCTACATGGGAGTTGGAGTACTAGTCATTTCAAGTACATGTGTTTGGTTTCAAGTGGGTTGAAAACAACGTGTTCACATTTATGATTACGATGAGTTCATGCAGGTGGATCTTAATAAAGTTGGATATTAAGATGAACTTTTATATTAGCATTACTAACTCACCAAATTTTTTATGACATTGATCCTGCTAACAAAAAGTGGTCACTCTATTACTGATAAACAAATTTAACGATAAAGACAATCAAGAATACGATCCTTCCATTCATATATCACTTGATATTGATGTAAACATAGACAATATTCTTTAAGTGAAAAAAAATGTAACCGCTTCATATTCAACGTATTTTTCTTCACAAGAATTCTAAAGTCACAATGAGAATGAAAATTAAGTGAATCCCTTGAAAGATATTTTATCATGGTTAGAGGAGTTGTAGGATTATGTTATGTTTCAAATAACAGTAAAAGATAAACAAAATAATTTGGGCTAAATTGTACTATATTCTCAAACAAGTATCTAGTATAATTTTTATCTTCTGGAATTTTAGAATTAGCAAATGGAAAGGAAGATACAAGAAAATCTAACAACCATGGAAAACTGCTAAATTCAGAGAGAGAAAAGACTAGGTTTTCATCCACTAAACTCCACACCCTATCATTCTCAATCCTGCCTCTATTTAACAGTCTGTGCTGTATTTTCTGTTAGGAATTCTCTCTCTTGTGCCACGTCTTGGTTCCTGATAATTTGGATCATGTGACAAGTGTCCTTTTTCCACATGTGCATTAGTGATAGGAATATTCCTCTGGCCTTCTATCATAACATTACCCCCTCCATTAAAATTAACCTTGTCCTCAAGGTTAAAGTTGGGAAAATTGCCTTGCAGCTCTTCTTGATTTTCCCATGTTGCTTCAGTGTGAGGTAAGCCTGCCCATTTAACCAAGACTTGGGACAGTTTGCGCCCTTTTTGCAGCAACACTCTGGTGTCCATGATCTCCTCCGGAACCAACAGGGGTCCAGTCTCCGAAGTCAGCAGTGGAAGTGGAAAATATTGAGTGTGATGCTCTCCTTTGCACAGTTTCAAGTTAACCACATGGAAGACAGGATGTATTTTGGCTGAGGGTGGCAGCAACACCTTATAAGCAACAGTACCTATTTTCTCAATGATAGGAAAAGGCCCAAAATAACGCATATCAAGCTTCTGATTATGATGTAAGGCGACAAAGTGTTGCCTATATGGTTGTAACTTGATCAATACCATATCACCCAATTGATACTCCACAAACTTGCGTTTGGCGTCGGCATACTTCTTCATGACTTGTTGAGCACGGCGTAAATTTGCTTTGAGGAGTTGAAGGGTGAGGTCCCTTTCAACAAGCAATGTTTGTAATGGTATAGGTGCTGATTCTGCAGTATCATACTTGACTAAGTTAGGAGGGTCTCTGCCATAAACCGCTTTGAATGGTGTCATGCCGATGCTGCACTGAAACAAAGAATTATACCAAAATTCGGCCCAGTCAAGCAACTTGGACCATTTCTGAGGTTCCTGCCCTGTGAAACACCGCAAATACAGCTCCAGACATTTGTTAATTGCCTCTGTCTGACCATCGGACTGAGGATGGTAAGTTGTGCTCATAGCCAAGGTTGTGCCACTCAATTTGAATAGCTGCTGCCAAAATGCACTTGTAAATACTTTATCTTTGTCCGATACCAAGCTACGAGGAAATCCATGTAATTTCACCACATTATGTAGGAAGGATTCAGCGACTTTGAGACTAGTAAAGTCAGCTTTCAGAGGAGCGAAATGACTGTATTTGGATAACCTGTCCACGACAACCATAATGACAGTAAACCCATTCGAATGGGGAAGACCAGTGATAAAGTCCATGGATAAATCCTCCCACACTTGAGCCGGTATGGGTAGTGGCTGCAGTAGTCCGGCAGGAGCGGAAGTAGACGACTTTGCTTGTTGACACACCAAACATTGTGAGACAAATCGTCGAATATCTTTAGTCATAGAAGGCCAAGTGAATTGAGAAGTGATTCTAGCTTTGGTGCGTGCTATACCGGCATGTCCTCCCAACATAGACGAGTGGAATTCCTCTAAGATAGCTTGAATCAAGTTTGGTCTAGGGGGAACCATGACACGATTTTTCCAAAATAAGATGCCTTGTTGCACATGGAAGAAAGGCTCTATACAGGTGCCCTGCATACATTGTTGTTTGATGGTTGAAAAGTGAGGAACTTCATTCACATCCACTGTAATTAATGGTAGCAGGGGATTGATTGGTCCGTATAAGGCAAAAAATGATCGAGATAACGCATCAGCTGCAATGTTATCCTTGCCGGGTTTATACTCAATGGAAAAATCGAAAACCAAGAATTTGTGCAGCCACTTCTGTTGCTCCGGAGTCTGGATGGTCTGATTAGTTAAGGCTTTCAAACTTTTCTGATCAGTGCGAATGATGAAGTGATTACCCAACAAATAATGACGAAACTTCGCCATTGCTTCAGTAACAGCATAAAGTTCTCTAACATAAGCTGATTTCTTCTGCATCAAAGGATTAAGCTTCTTGGAGAAATAAGCTATAAGGTGTTTGTCTTGACTGAGGACTGCACCAATACCGGTACCCGAGGCATCTGTTTCAAGAATGAAGGGTTTGGTGAAGTCTGGTAGTGCTAACACAGGCGCAACCGTAATGGCATGTTTCAAGGCTTGAAATGCATATGTGGCCTGAGAAGACCATTGGAACGCATCTTTCTTTAAGAGTTCAGTCAATGGGGCAGCAATGGTGGCATAATGGCGGACAAACCTTCTGTAATAACCGGACAGACCCAAAAAACCACGCAATTGTTTCAGATTTGTGGGAGGGAGCCAATCAAGGACTGCTTGAATCTTAGATTTGTCCATTTGAACACCCTTGTTAGAGATGGTGTAGCCCAAATAGTCAACCTCAGTGAAGCCAAAGCAGCATTTTGACATTTTAGCAAAGAGGGAATGGGATCTCATGAGTTGCAGCACTTCCTCCAAGTGACTCAAGTGTGCAGACCATGAAGGGCTGTAGATTAGTATATCGTCAAAGAAGACCAAAAATGATTTTCTTAACTGAGCTTGAAAGACGTGGTTCATTAAGCTCTGAAAGGTGGCAGGAGCATTGGACAGGCCGAAAGGCATCACAAGCCACTCGTAAAGGCCTTGATGAGTCCTAAAAGCAGTTTTGAATCTATCCTCAGGCTTGACTAAAATTTGGTGATACCCTGACCTTAAATCCAGCTTGGAAAAGTATTGTGCCCCATATAATTCATCTAACAACTCATCTACTGTAGGGATAGGAAAACTATCTTTCACAATAATAGTGTTTAAAGCCCTATAATCAGTACAAAATCTCCAAGATCCATCCTTCTTTTTAACTAAGAGGGCAGGAGAGGAAAAAGGGCTATTGCTAGGTTGGATGATGCCTTGGGTCAACATATCCAAAACCATGGATTCAATTTGAGACTTTTGACTATGAGGGTATCTATAGGGCCTTACCTTGACCGGATTGCTGCCTTGAACCAATGGAATAGCATGATCATGAAATCGGGCAGGTGGTAGACCTTGAGGCTCAACAAAAACATCATGGAAACTATGCAGAATAGCAGTCAAGTCAGGGTGTAACCCTGTTGGATCAAAATCGGTGGCAGGATGTATTTCTTGGAACTGCAGAGTAAATGAAGCTTCAATTGCCTTCATATTGTGAAGTCTCTTGATGTGGTGGAACTGAGCAGGGATTGGACCTTTGTGTTTCTCACCAAATAGAGTCACAAAAGTGTCTTTGACATAAAATTTGATAGACAAAGCATTATAGTCCGCTATGTGAGGACCGAGGGTCTTTAACCAAGGGGCGCCTAGAACCAAATCCGCTCCTGTGATAGGTAAGAGATACACTGGGATATGCAGGATATGTCCTTGAATATTGACAGGAAGCTCAACTATGAATCCCAAAGTAGTCAGAGAATTGCCATTGCCCACCATGACTTTGAATTGTTCAGTGGATTGAATGGGTAGTTTGAGACAATGAGCAATGCGGGGCTGAATAAAGTTGTCAGAGTTGGCACTGTCCAATAACACACTGATACTAATGCCCTGCACGTGGTCCTGAAATCGTAAGGTACCAGCACCGTGAGAACCATTTAACGCGTTCATGGATAAGTGATGCTCAGACTCGTCAACATTGCTGGGAGGTGAGGTGGGTGAATCAAAAGGTTCGGATGGCTGAGGGGGGTCGTCATCATCATCAATCTGAAGTAGCAAATAATGGCGATTGGGGCATTTATGTGTGATAGAGAACTTGTCGTCACAGTAATAGCATAAACCTTTTTCGCGACGCAATTGCATTTCGGCGCGTGTGATGTTGCGAACTGGGTTGGATTTTGGTGGGTTGGTGGTGGCTTTTGGTGTGGGTGACGGCAGAAGTGGTGGTTGGGGGCCATTTCGAGGGTTAAGGTTTTGGGTTGGATAGTGATAAGGTTTATGGGTGGTCGCCGGTGGTGGTTTAGGTGGTGGTATGAAGTATTTGTCTTCAAAGAGTTTGGCAAGGGCAAAGGCACGTGATAGAGAATTGGGGGTCTGAGCAATGACGTCTCGTTTGATTTCCGTTTTGAGTCCACTGATGAAACAGTCTAGTGTGGCATCTGGGCTTAGACCTTGGGCCCTGTTAGCTAAAACCGTGAAAGCAGAGTAATAATCTGCTACAGTAGTGGTTTGGGCCAATTTGAACAGTGCCGGTCTGGGTGATTCATACGGTGACGACCCAAATTCCATCTCCAGGGCACGTGTAAACATATTCCATGACTGAAACGGCTGATTTCGAGAAATCATTTGAAACCAGGGAACAACATCCTTCTCCATATGCACGGCGACAATGGTAAGGCGGTGGTTGTCCGGTGTGGCATAATAATCAAAAAATTATTCCGCCTTAAAAATCCAGTATAAGACCTCAGATCCATCGAATCTTGGAAAATCAAGCTTAATATTACGCACCTGAAATGGTTGTGTCGTCGGTGTCGGCGTGGAGTTCTTTCCACCAGTGGATGACGTCGTATGAAGAGAACTCAACTGATTCTCAACCTTTTCCAAGCGAGCATGATCCAAATGGTGTTGCTGCATATACTCATTGTGACGCCGATCTGAATCCTCCATAAATTTTTGTAAGGTTTTGTGCATTTCTGCTATGGCATTCTCCATACTCTTCATGCGAGTGTTTTCAGCCATGGTGGAAGAGAATGAAAGCACCAGTTGTTATGTTTCAAATAACAGTAAAAGATAAACAAAATAATTTGGGCTAAATTGTACTATATTCTCAAACAAGTATCTAGTACAATTTTTATCTTCTGGAATTTTAGAATTAGCAAATGGAAAGGAAGATACAAGAAAATCTAACAACCATGGAAAGCTGCTAAATTCAGAGAGAGAAAAGACTAGGTTTTCATCCACTAAATTCCACACCCTATCATTCCCAATCCTGCCTCTATTTAACAGTATGTGCTGTATTTTCTGTTAGGAATTCTCTCTCTTGTGCCACGTCTTGGTTCCTGATAATTTGGATCATGTGACAAGTGTCCTTTTTCCACATGTGCATTAGTGATAGGAATATTCCTCTGGCCTTCTATCATAACAGATTATAAGTTAAGATAACGATGAATCACAAACAGATCACATTTTCTATACAAGATGTATAGTTATTAGGAAAATTTTATCTTTGATAATTGATGATGGTAGTTGCATAGATGTAACTATTACTACATTAGTCACCAAACTTGAATTAAAAACCACTAAACACCTATGAAAACATAAGATTCAATGGCTCAATAAAAAAAATTGATAAATAAATCTTAGTTAATTTTAACATAGAAAAAATATGATTGAAAATATTCTGAAAACACTTATATGCTCTGCCATTGAATCAAAATCCTTGTATTTCATATTAATCAACTCCCGAATCAAACATGTTTTTATTTTGCATGTTCTCTCACTCATACAACTTTTTTAATTTATTCCACGTTCAATTTCAACTTCTACATGTGGACATACACTCAAGTCCAACCACCATCTCATTATAACAATTGTCTTTTTATACATTTTCTTTAATTGACATCAGACTTATCACCTGGTTTATCTTTTTCCACCTCAACAGTATCATACAGATATTTGCTATATAACATCTTATATATATGAGAGTCTTCTAGAGCGTATGATTAATATAGATAAACTTGATCATATTGGGTTTTTGATTTTCCTCCATTTAAAAATATTCAAAATCAGACAAACCAATGCTCTAGACACCAACTTTATTGTGCAATTTAAAAAGACAACCAACAAAATCAATTTCATAATACAATAATAATCACACAAAAAATTGAATATCATAGACACCGAATTTTTAATATGAAATTTTATTTGTTGAGAATAAAAAATCACAAGTCAAATATTCCATTATATAAAATAATAGTTAACAAAAATCTTCATAGTAATATTAGCAAACATTTATTAATGGTGACAATCAAATAATTAAGAACAGAATAATTTTAAAATTTTGATTAAGTTTAATTTAATTTTAAATATTCACTCTATTCCACAATAAATAAATAATCTATTAAAAAATAAAATAATATTTAAAATAAATATTTCATTTCAATTCTATCCCTTAATCATTATTAACTTTATCGTTTTAAATACTTAATAATAAATATTTTAATAAAAATACCATTATCTATTAGAGTTTTAAAGTTATAAGAATACAAAAACACTCAAGTAAATAGCAATGATGCTTCCTTAAAAGAATACATAAAAAGTTTTTTAAATGGCGAAGTGGCTGAGGAATATAATGATTTGTATCAAAAGCTGTCTTAATAATTCTTAGCAGAGAAACCTTTTATTGTTGTCAGGAAGGACAAAAGCTTTTGCAGAACAAGAAAGTATAGGACTGTGTTCCTTAGTTGGTTGGTTGTGTTAAGACCAAAACTGTAACCGATATGGACTAATTTTTTTATTTTTAATTTTATCAAAAATAAATTGGCATATATAAGATCAATATAAATTACATTTATAATGCTTAGAGAATGAGTATGAGAGCCATTTTGAATTAGTTCAACTAAGATTTAAATTAATTAAAGATGATGACATATTTGACAAAGAAAAACTTAGGCAATTAATTGATTATTGAATTATGAGTTTCTGACAAATTTATTTGAACCTTAGATTGTGGAGTAGGCAGTAAAGTGGGGCACAGACTCTCACTGAAATTTCACCATGACAGGAGGCCCCTTCAGAAGTGGTTGTAATGGGCCATGGGCCATGGGCCCAACTCTACCTATAGGTGGGACCTACTCTAGCAACACAAGCATTCTATACTTTGTTTTTATATTGCTTCTATAGTTTTTCATTTATTTCAGCTAAATTTTCAAGTGGACTGTGAATTGGTAATATGAATTTTTTTATTTTCTTTGTCTTAACTATTCGATTATAGATAGGGATAGATCTTAATTATTTGAAGTTTGATTCAGAAATATAAAGTTGAGCAAAAATGTGTTTTAATTTGAATTTGAATTCAAATTTTCTTTGAGTGATTTATCTTTACTTAAAATTTATTAATCATTTGAGTTTGTTTAATAGGAATTTGAATTCAATTTTTTTTAGTAATTCATCTTTATTAATCATTTGAATTTGTTTAATACTTTTTCCAAAATAATTATTAAGAAAATTAATTATCTGTAATTAAATTTCATGATATAAAATAAATGCTTTTAATTATATTTAAAGAATCAATTGAATTAAATCAAGGATATAAAAGTAATATGAGTATTAATTAATTTAAAAGTTAACGCATTTTGCTTATAATAGTGATCAATTATATTAAATGTTTTTTTTTTAATTTGGAAAGTCATAAGTATTTTAAAACATTTAAAGACAAGTAAAAAAATCAATTAGTTCACAAAAATATCAAAATTAATCCAAAAATGATTTTAATTCTAAATATGGAAGAGAAAAATATTCAAAGATTTTTGGTGAAAGTCCCATATTTTTTGGATTAAAAATGAATTTATTATGAATTAATCAAAATAGAGGGATTAAAATAAAAATCAGAAAATAAAAAGAAATTAGAAAAAACAAGAACCATCATATCTCTCTCATTAATTGAGGTGGAAGATCTACTGGCCACAACACGCGCTCTATCATGTACGACAGTCAACACGTGTACACGCGTGGTAACCAAAAGCGAAGGCCAGGATTAAAACGTTTGAACATGATAAAATGGTTGGGAGGGCGTCAACACACCACCAGAGCCTTAGCTTCAGTCTTCTTCTCCGGTGGACATCACCGGAATGGTCCACCACCAACCTTCATGAAAATGAAAAGTGAGCACACTAATTGAAAGGAAAAATGCTCAGGAGCTCGAATCTGACCTCAAATTCTCCAATTCCAAGTATATTAAAAGATATGTGGATTTGAAATTTGAGGTGCATGATCTGAGTTGTTTCGATTTAGCCTCAAAGAAACTCAATCTTGTTGCCTACAATGGTAGGTCTTCATACAACCAAAGAACAAGAAAAATAATGGAGAATTGAGGGAGAATCAAAGAAGAGAAACATCTGAAAATTCACCTTCGGTTTGCTTCAATTGAGCTTGATCTTGCTTCCAATTTTTCTTGGCTCGATTCTAACAACTTGTAGGAAGTGGAATGGATGATTAAAAGGCTTGGATACTTGGAGTTTCAATTCCAAAACAGAATGAGAATTGAAAGTCGATTTCAAGTGAAATCTTCAAGTTTATCCTTTAATGGAGGTTAGGGAAGCAGTGATGCAAAGCTTGGGCAAGAGGGATCCCTTTTCTGATCAACAAGGGCATGTATTTATAGCCTACACATTATTTTCCACACCTTTTTAAAACTTGGCCAAATTTAGTAACTTGTGTGCATGGGTGCATGGGCATGCATTTAGGACTAAATGATGATTGCATTGAGTCCGAATTTGTGCATAAAACATGTTGAGATCATAACATGAAGCCATGTAAAGGTATTTGGAAATTGAGTTCAAAAGTTGTCAAAACAAGCCATGCAAAGTAACCATGCGCAAGTCACTCAAAACTGATCCAAATGCCATGATCTTGGATGTTTTGGAAAGATAACATAAAGGGGAGCAACTTTGCTGTTGAACACGTTTCCATTTGGAGCTTGTATCATGATGAATTTTGATGTGAAAGTTGGAGAAATCAAACATAGTTGAAACATTTCTAAGTATAAAGTCAAATGATCATTTTTTCCACGTTGAATAACTTTTACTATGAGATTCAAATGAAATTGTTTCCATCACCAATGCTATAGCTCGTTCAGTCTTATTAAATTTGGTCACAAATTTGACACCATTTGGATCTTGCATGAGGGAGTTATGGATTTTAGAAGTTGAGGAAAATTGCTTGTTCAATGGTAATGGCCCAAAATGACCTATAATGTTTCCTCTTGGCACATGCCATTACATGTAGAATTTTAAATTTCTCAAGGAATAAAAATTGAATAATACATCTGGAAATTTATCATGAAACTTGGATGGACTTCATATCATAAATATTGAGCAAGTTATGGTTCTTGGAAGTTGACCTCCTAACTAGGGCACAAACAAAATGACTTATAATCTTTCACCATAAAAAAATGACTTTCCAAGCAAAATTAGCTCTTGATGTCAACATGAAAGTTGTTTGTAATGTCATCAATAGTAACTTTTATCTTGGAATAATTTTCATATGACAAAAGTTGTAGGATATAGGGTCTAGAGAACCCTAGATTTGATCAGTTGACTTTCTCTGGTCAACTTCTTCGAACCAACTTGCAAACTTGAAGTTCCTTTGATCCTTGGGGCTTATGGAGAATCATATATGTATAATATGAAGTATAGTAGAGTATCCCTTGATACTCTTTACCAAATAATGAATAAAATTATTGAGGAAGTCACACAAGATACCTAGATGAATTAGAGCTTCCAAGGCAAACAAGCTTCATTCTCTTGATGAATTCTTGATCAAATTGATAAATGAAGAACATAGGGATCCATATATGATACTCAGAACCATTTTAAACCTTAACTTGATTGACCTCTTTCATTGAGGGTCTCAAACCCTGGGTATGAGCTTGGTGGGGGCACAGATGAACACACACACCTATAAAAGAAACAAAGATACACATAGACATATTTTTGATATTTTGGTTAGTAAAAAAAAGAAAATAAAGTATGGTACAATCAAATGTGCTTGGTGATCTCTCCCAATGCAAATCTAACGAATGAGGGGTGAGGAGGATACCAAGTGTGTGATCCCAAAGCTAATTCAAATGATGAGATATCATGAGGGATCTTAGGGTCAAAATTGAGGTCTTACAGCTGCCCCTATTTAAGGACATTCTAGCTGAGGATGTGAAGGTTAAAATCTTCGTATCAACTCAGCAGAATGGACTTAAATAACAACATATAGAAATAAATTTTGGTCCCTAAGAGACCTCATGATGCATATGATGAATGCAAAAATAATCTTTGTAGGGAATATATTGCCACAAAGGAAAAGAATATGGAGAAACTGAAAGTCCTCATGAGTAAAAGGCATTTCATAAGGAAAAACTCATTGGGGAGACAGAGACTCTGGGATAAAATTTATGCGTAGACCGGACTACGACTTGAAAACTGCTGGAGACACGAGAGAATTTTCCATGATAATAAATCAGTGGAAAGACTCAGTTGAGGAAAAAAGAAATCTGCATGTATCGGGATAACACCAATACAGCAAGAAACACCCGTTGGGGAAATGTGTAAATCAGAACGAGTGGAAGAGATATATTTTCCAAAAGGGGATCGATTTCACAAACGCGAAAGGGGTCGATTTCACAAAGAAATACGAACCCAAACTCAAATGGGGAAGAAAAAATTCAACACATGAGTGGAAGAGATATATTATCCACTACTGGTTACTGGGTAAGAAGATAATACCCTCGGACAGAGGGACATCCGTTACCGGGTAGGGTAAATATATCAAGGATGACTCGTTGAGAAAAAAAGGCATATTCATTACTGGTTACTGGGTAAGAATAACATGTTGGGAAAAGGAAACCAAATAGGATTTAAAACAACCTTTTTACTGGTTAGAAGACCAAAGAGAGAGTATCCATCACCGGTTAAAATGAACATATCAAGGATAAACTCAAAGGAAGAATGTCTATCACCAGTTAAAGTGAACATAACAAGGATAAATTATCGGGAAAATAGGGTTTACAACTACCAGTTACCAGGTAAAAGACATAAGAGAGAGTATCCGTCATTGGTTAAGGTGAACATATCAAGGATAAACTCAAAGGGAGAATATGATTTATACCTACCATTTACTGGGAAGAATACCGCAAATAGGAATTACAGCTACCGGTTACTGAGTAGAATACCAAAAAAAGAGAAAATCCGTCATCGACTAAAGTGAACATATCAAAGATAAACTCTATGGGGAAAGAAGGAATTACAACTACTTTTTTACTGGGTAGAATACCAAACAGGAAGCATATCCGTCATCGGTTAAGATGAACATATTAAGGATAAACTTGCTGGGGAAATGAAAAAAGAATCCGCTGAAGAAAAACAAAGAAGTACATTACCTCTTACCGGTTACTGGGTAAATTAACACAGGTAAGGTACTCAACACCAAGAAGAATATTACCAGTTACTGGGTGATGATCTCTCGGGGACTAAAAAATCTATCTAGGTAAGAACTAGAAAGAAA
Organism: Lathyrus oleraceus; assembly: GCF_024323335.1. Classification (NCBI taxonomy): domain Eukaryota; kingdom Viridiplantae; phylum Streptophyta; class Magnoliopsida; order Fabales; family Fabaceae; genus Lathyrus; species Lathyrus oleraceus. The sequence goes on from NC_066579.1 coordinate 418,907,892, forward strand.
CGGTCAAACAAGACTCAACCCAATGAGGATATAACTCAAGGAGAGTGGTTCCATCCAGATAATGAATTGGGGAGGAAACTGAAATAATAATCATCCATAAGGAAATAACTCAGTGGGGAAGGAGAAAGGATAAAATTTTTTTGCTTAAAGAGGCTGACACTCTACAATTGAGGGAGGACAGACACACCGAATCTGCATGAGGAAATAATATCACCAAAGTAAGGGATCAGAAGAAAGATCAATGCGATAAAAATGCATAATGAAATATCTGATTAAGTGTTTTATGCATGTATATGCATGAGTATGTATATAATTATGCTGACGAATGAGCACAAAGGATTCAAATAATGAAGATTTGAATCATTATAATTAGATACTCGGCTAATCTCAACAAGAGGGGAACACAAACTGGAGAACCTGCTAGGGATGAAAATAACTCATCGAGGATATAAATCCTAACTCAAAATAATATTCAAATCAACTCTAGATGGGAAAAGGCATGGAAAACATGCGTCCAACCTAAAGTGATGCGGATAAAGAGGGATCTATTGAGGATCCTCATCAAAGCAACAAGTCACCACCGCGGGGAATTTTAAGTCAACATCGTAACAAATGGGAGACAACCTTGCAGGGGACACTACCAATGTTGCTCAGAACCAAGTACTACCTGAAGGAAGAAGTCTTCTATCAAAATAATGGAATTCTGATGGGGTCTCAAGTCACAATAAGAGGTAAAACTCTGAGTGGCGAGAATCCGACACTCTATTGGGGATTCCAAAAATATCTCTTTAGGGCTTCATTGGGGATACAACAATATGCCAGGATAAATCAAAGGCCATACGAGGATAGAAAGATCAGCAACTACTTCCTCAAAAGGAAAACAATAGTCATCAGACTCTTCTTAGAGATTGAGAAATAAACCAATTCCAAGGCACCAAAATATCAACCGGATCCGCAGACTCACAAGGGGAGAAATTGTCACGACTATGCAACACATCAATAAATGCGTTAGGGACCTGGAAACCAAATAAAGGTTCCAAGATAATCCAGGGTTCATTCACCAATACACAAACCGAGAAATGTAAAAACATGAACGCCTCAGCTAGGGAAAGATGAATTACACAAGGAACAACACATCAGCTCTACTGGGGATGAAAACCCATCAATCATGCTGGGGATGAACAACAAACTGTGTTGGAGGTAAAGTCACTAGACCACTACTCAGGGAAGACCAACGATGCTTCACACATCAAGACTTACCATCCTCGAGATTACTGTTGATGTTCCTTTTTTGAAATTGATTATTCTTAAAGTAAATGCCTTATTATTTTAAGAAAAATGATTGTTCATTGATTTATTTATTTCAAAATTATCATCATAAAATCTCAATTTTAAAACAGAAACAAATAAGAATACAAAATAATTGGATAAAAGATCAACTTTATTCAATAGAATGGTACTCCGCAAATGGAAGGACTCCATGGATCTTTAGAAAGTTTGAAAATGGTAATTTATATGGAAAAGGGCTAAATTGAATACAATGACAACTACTCGCCCTACCAACTTTGAAATCCACTGTGCTCTTGTCTTTGCTTGAGAATGATGAATCAGAACCAAATGACTGCTCAAAACTGCTTCAAAGGTCAGGACCAGCCGAATGCAGTTACTTGCCATAATCCTTAATTTTTGCATAGATTTCCCCAAGGTGGGGTACTCAATCTACCAGGATAATTTTTCGGTTTTATGTCTCTAACTTTTGCCTAGATCTCCCTTTCGGGTTTTCAATCCACTAAGACGCTCATTTTTTCCTAAGCCGCCCTTTCGAGTTTTCAACTTAGCGAGTTGTTCTTTTCTTTTTTAGGCGAAGTATTTCTTGACTACATTAGTGTTCACATGATGCATGAACTCTTCACCATCCATAGTTTTAAGAATCAAAGCACCGCCTGAAAAGGCTCTCTTAACAACATATGGGCCTTCGTAATTAGGAGTCCATTTTCCCCTAGAATCAGGTTTGAAAGATATAATCTTCTTGAGCACGAGGTCACCTTCTTAGAACACACGAGGCTTGACCTTCTTATCAAAAGCTTTCTTCATTCTTTGCTGATATAACTGACCATGTGTAACACCTCAAAATTTGCCCTTCTCTCTTGGGACTAGCTTAGCATATTGCATTTCATCTTTTAGGACATTAGTCATTGAATCTTTGCATATCTTATGGAGACATTGAGCAAGTCATCCTCCTAAGTCTTGTTCAGAGGATAAAGAGGTTAAGAGGTTCAAGCCTGAGGGTTTCATGAATTGATCACTAATCATCTGAGGGTTTGTGCTTGAATTAGGGTTTATTGGTTCCTCAAGGAGGTTGGGAATTATCTTGGATTGGAATGTTACATCAACATCATCATGGTATTATCATCACCAAGAGGTTCATTGTGCTTGATCATGTTCCTGGGGATTAGGGTTTTGACCTCTGGTCAACCCTAATCAGTTGTATTATGCCAATCAGGGTTTGTCAAGGAAATGAGGTCTTCAATGAGGTGGGGATCATAATATGCTTTTATTGAGCTTATGAAAGCTAGGGTTTCATTTTGGAGCCATTTCATCAGGAGATTGAGGCTCAAATTCATCTGTGCATAGCCAAGTCATCTATCAACTGAAAAAAGTCAACCAAAAGTCAACTGTTGAATTTGGAGGTGGGAAGTGGTTAGAAATACTTCATTCATGTTCAAACAAGTCTCATTTGACATTTCAAACATCAACATTGAAGAAAATAAAGTCAGGACAAAACTTTCCAAAAATAGAAAGTGACTTGTAATTCAAAATTGCCAAAAATGGAAAGGTTTTCTCCTCAAGTTTACATCATCAAGAATGCTTCAAATAAAATTTTGTCCAACATGAAAGTTGAAGATCTTGCTCTCACCTTTCCAAAAAGTCCAAGAACATGAATTTCTCATGTATGGTTGAAGAGATATGGATCAATCATTGCCAAGTCAATTTGAACTTCACAAGTGCATAACTTTTGAACCATAAGGCCAATTGAAGTGGTTCTTTTTGCAACATTCTTGTTTTGACATGTACTATCCAATTCATGCATCATAGGCCATGCATTTTGATCATAAAAATTTTGGACTTTTCATTTGAATTTTGGAGGGAAAGTGGTAATTCAAAAATTATGCATTGTATTCACTTCCTAACACTTGCATCTGGTTCAAAACAGGTTTTTAAGTGATTTCCAAAGGCATTTGTGTACTGTTACATTGCAATCCCATGCATAAGGTGCATTGTGCAAATTTGCACTTACACCTTTAATTTCATTAATCCTTGGCATTTGCTTAATCATGATTAGTAAGAATCATTAACAACACATATAAAAGCATAATCATAACAGAAAACTTCATTAACACTTCATTTTGCTCAGATCTAGATCTAATTCACCAATCTTCACAATTTTTTCTCTCACTTTTTCATCAAATTTCTCCACAAACCTTGCCTTGTTCTTGATCAATCCTTGATCCATAAGCATATTTGAGTGTTTTGGAAGCAAGATTCGAAGGATTGCATGCAGACTTGAGGACTGTTGAAGCATATACTCATCAATGGCAGTTGAAGATTTGAGCAACATCAAGCATGATTGAGCACCAATTCTTCATCCATTCATCCATCTAAGCATTGGAGAGCAACTGTTTGGACATTACAAGGCCTGAAATCTACAAATCCAGTTCTGCACTTGCTTGAAGGTACATTAGTTGCTTAAGTTCTTTGAACTTGCTTTTGCCGTTGCTTGGTTGCTTAACCATTTGAGGTATAACTCACTGACTTCATGTAGTCTGGAAGACCTGTCCTGTTACTTGGGCAGGCACCTGTCTGAAGCCCTCCTTAAGAGGCAATGCTTGTGTATGTTTATATTTGTGCCAAGCAGGAAAAGACCTTTGAAAAGGCAATTGGCAGATAAAAGAGATGTGCAATCCATCTCCTGCTAATCAGTGTCTCATCCCTTTGCTCACATTACATGTTGATGCATTGTGGATATTAACCCAAGATCTTTGTTGAGTCAGTCATATGTGGATAGAAGAGTTCCAACTTTCTGAACTCCCACACCTTCTATCATCTGAAGCTCTCCCAGGCCAGGGATAAGAGCTGTGAGGTCTTACCCTCACTTCCCATTTCATCTGCTTCACCCTAACTCTCAATGTTAGGGTTAAGAGCTAACTACACCCGATTCCAGTTGGCTTGTGTTTCACAGCCTAACCTTGTGTGAGCCCACTTTGTTTGTATATAGTGTGTGCTAATTGTGTGTATGTTTGCTTTGTTTTGATTGTGCTGTTTAAGATAGCTTGCTGCCTGTGCAAGTTAGATAGAAAACTCAACCTAGGACCATGGTGGAATACATGATAACTATTAGGCTCGAGTCAGTCTCCCTTCTAGTTTGTCATTTCCCAGTCTCTGGTTAGGAGAAAGTTTCTCCCCTGTTAAGGGGAACTACGTTGCTCTGATCCTCATACCAGATGAGGTACGTAGGCAGGAGATCGTACGAGATCTCTCCGGGCACCTTTTTTTTTCTTCTTTGTGTGTGTTTGCTTGACAGTTGCTAGGCTCGAGTGCCAGACTCCTTAGTAACTTGTTATGTGTTATCCTTCTTGTGTGTGTTAGGAGATGGATGTAAGCCCAGCGATTGGCATTCCGTATCCTATTGTTGTGTGCTTGGAGTCCGATGTAAGTCCAGTAATTGGCGTTTGGTTTCCAGTGTGGGTTTGTTGGTTCGGAGTCGGACGTAAGCCCAACCATTGGCAGTCTGTTTCCGCTTGCTTGTTTGCCTGTTTGCGTGTGTTTTGTTTCGGCGTGCGTGAGCCGAACTATGGTAGCTCTGATTCTCATTCCAGATGAGATACGTAGGCATAGGATGCGATATCCTAGCGAGCCCTTTCCCCTCTTCTTCCACCTGTGTTGTTTCCAGTGTGGGTGTGTGATGTTTTGAGCAGTGTTTTAGCAACCTTTCTTCTATCCTTTTGAGCGTGGATCCCGTCGAGTACGACAGATGCGTAGGGGTGCTAATACCTTCCCTTCGCATAACCGACTCCCGATCCCATCTCTCTTTGGTCGCGAGACCATGTCTTTTCCAGGTTTACTTCGAGCGTTTCCTTTCCCTCTTTTGGGATAAATAACGCACGGTGGCGGCTCTGTTTGTTTTGTTTTAGCTCGCCGGTTGTTTTTCGCGGATGCGACAGCTGGCGACTCTGCTGGGGACTATAGAAGTCGACCTCTTGCTGGTCCATCTTCCCTAAGCGAGTCTCTCCTTGCGATCTCTAGGATAGTTTAGGTTGCTTGTGCTGCTATTTATTGCATTTATTATTATTCTGTTGTGTATATATTTGCATAAATATTTGCATGCATCATACTATCATTTTGCTGTCCTCTGTACAGGTGGGTCCTGTGATTTGGGGTGGGTGTTCTGAGTGGGGCTAAAACCCAGGCCCGAGTATACACCTAGGATTAGTGTGGTCTCACGTTCCTCACATGCTGGTTGGGCATGTTGTTGCGACGTGACATACCACAAGTCGGACGAGGTTCATTTGAGAGTGCTCTTCCTTTGTGGGGTATTCCACTTTGGTTGGGTTACCTCTTTTGAGCTATTGACTTCGGTGACCGATCATTCCCGGATCTTTGGTTTAGACGATCTTACGAGAGCTACAACGGCACACCCGAAAGGGCAAACCCGTTGAGTATCTTTGCCCGATTGTCGAGACCATTATCCGCCTTAGGATGACCTGATTAGAATTCACCTGTGAGGGGAGGGATGATTCTTACAGATGCATGTTCTGATGGTGACGTTGTTGGTGACTAATGGTTCCGTTGATCAGAGTTCAATTTATAAGTGGGATTTATGGACATTTATTTCCGAGACGCCGGAGTTCTGTTCGTGGTATTTATCAGTGGGGATCCGTTTATTTCAGGATTCCCTGGGCTGGTTCAGTAATTATGTGATTATCAGATCAGTGGTTCTCTGATGATGATGGTGATGTATCATTCCGATTCCGTTTATTTCGGAACTCCTGAGTTGGATTTGTGGTTACATGTATCTCAGAGGGTTGTGATCAGTTCAGAGGCCGTAACTCAGTATAGTAGATGTTCAGATGAATTGGAGGATGGCACAATGCATTGCATTCATACATCAGCATCATTCACATTTTGCATTTATCTGCATCTAACTCATGTTTATCCATATGCAGGGACATTTTAGATTGAGATCCTGGTTGAGAGACTTCTTTGTTCCAGATATGAGGCCCGGTTTGAAGGACGATGTTGTCTACAGTTTCTTTGATCCAGAGATCAGTATGCTGAAGGATATGATAGCATTGATTACGCCCGACCATGTGGGGATGTTTCGTGAGATGTATGGGGGTATTCTGAAGATGGTTTTCAGGCTCACCGACAGGGACAGGAGTGCCATCCATACTCTTCTCCAGTTTTATGACCCTGGTTTGAGGAGTTTCGTCTTCCCGGATTAATTATTGGGGCCTTTGATGGAGGACTATGCTGGTATCTTGGACATTCAGATCAGAAATCAGGTTCCTTTCTATGCTACTAGGGAAGAACCTGATATTGGTGGGATCTCCCGTGCTCTTTATTTGAGTCCGGAGATGATTAAGGGGAGTCTGAAAGAGAAGGGGAAGTTGCCTGGTTTTCATCTGAGTTTCCTAGAGGCTAAGGCCAAGGAGCATGCTGAGTTGGGTAACTGGAAAGCTGTATGTGCCTTGATTGCTGTGAGCATTTATGGGACTATTCTGTTTCCTAATCAAAAGAGCTTCGTGGATATTAATGCCATCCGCTTGTTTGTTCAGAGGAATCCCATCCCTACCTTGATTGGAGATGTCTATTACTCGGTCCATAACAGGAATGAGAAGCGGCGTGGGGGATTGATCCGATGTTGCACTCAGCTACTATACAAGTGGTTTATGGGATATTTGCCTTCCAGGGGTGCGTTTGTTCTTCTCAACCATACGGTCAATTGGGCGACCAAGCTGATGGGTTTGCGGGCCAAAGACATAGCTTGGACTCACAGTAGCGGAGAGGGACAAGATTTCATTTGCAGTTGTGGAAGTTTTCCCAATGTGCCTCTTATAGGAGTTCAGAGTTGCATTAATTATAACCCGACGCTTCTTAAGAGACAAATGGGATTCGCTATGGAGGTTCCTCCTCTCAAGAGTGAGATTCAGAAAACTTTGTACTTCTCGGTTGAGGCCAATCAGGCCAGGTTGAAGCAGGTATCTGATGCATGGCGCAACATTCAAAGGAAAGGCAAGTTTTCTTGGGGTAGAGCTAATAACAGGTCTTTCCCTCCGTTTGATGATTGGCTCAGCAAGAGAGTGGAGCTTACTTGTCTACCATTTCCTATGGTTGATCCTTGGTATCCGTTGATTGAGGAATCTCCTTCTTTCGTCAGTATGGAAGAGTTCCTAGAGATGAAGCGGGAGAGGGATCAGTTGCTTGCAGAGAAAACGGAATTGGAGATGAGTGTTGCTCGAGTTCAGATGACTAATCAGGAGATCAGAGGGAGGATGGAAGATCGGGATAAGAGACATGCTCTTGTGGAAAAACGCTTTGAGATGGATACCGCTTACTATGGCAAGGTCAGGCAAGCATTGGAGTCGTCTACAAGGGAGCACGACATTACCAAGGAGAAGCTAGCCAGAGCTTCAAAGGTCATTGAAGATGAGAAGAGGAGGCAGATCCTCGTGAGGGATCAGAGGGAAGACAGAGTCAGAGTCCTTATCGCTGAGTGGGAGGCAAAGCTGAAGATTAAGGAAACAGAGAATGTGAAGATTATTGCTGAGAGAGATCATTATATCGCCGAGAGAGATCACTACATTGCTGAGAGAGATCATTACTTCAGGCAGATGAAAATTCACCAGAAGGAGGTGGGGAGATTGCAGCAGGAGAACACCGAGCTCAGGTTCGCCGCAGAGTTTGCTAGGATGGTTGATGATGTAGGGCCTTCTGTGGGACCTTCGTCAGGCTAGACCTTTCTCATTTGTGTGGATTACCGTCAGGCTTGTTGACGGAATTCACTTGCTTGTATTTCCTTTCTGATTCTGGAGAATTGTATTTGATTTGTCTCAGACTTGATGTATGACTATGGCACTTATTGTGCATTTTTGATATGCGATGGTTATTTTCATTCAGTGATTGCTCTTAAAGCTTTATTTGCTTTCCCGTATGCACTCACACATCACACACATGGTTGGGTGGTATTTTGCTAAGTCATATATCTCTGATCTGTATGAGGGAATCATTTGATGAATGCCAAAATATTGCTGCTGGATTATTATCTGTCTCGATGAAGCCATGATTGAAAGACAGAGTGTTCCTCATGTGGATATACATTGCATTCATGCATAATCATAATAACTTGTTTTTTATTTTGCAGGTTTCCGTTGTTAACGTGCTTGATTGTTTCAGGAATCATTGCTCGTGCTCGTAGAGTTGTACCTTTGCACTCAACACGTCCACACCGATACTTCACCAGGCGCAATACACCCAAATTGATGGATCTACCAAACACAGATGTTCTCGAGCTGAAGGAGAAGATGAACGAACTGATCAACATCATGCAAGGGTTTGCTGTGGGCCAGAAAGCACTGGCTGATAAAGTTGAGAAGCTCGAGCGGGCTTCAGCTGCCAACAGTGGTGTCAACCTGGAGGGTGTCTCTAATCATGGTCTGGGTGGTTCTAGGAACGGTGGAAAAAGGACAATTGTGGGTGTAGTGAATGATAATGCCTGTGGTTTTGGTGCTGCCACAGGTGGTGGACCCGGTCAGATGGGCAATAATATGAAGGATAGTTTGTTTCCTCCGTTCTTTGGGGTTAAGGATGATAGGGAGGAAGACAGAGAAGCTGATCAATTCTCCATGCATAATGAGCCGTTTGGTCAATACGGTGTCCAACCACCAAACAAAGAGATTCAGTTGCTGGCAGAGAAGATCAGAGCTCTCGAAAGCTATGCCACTCCCGGGGTTGTGAATATGTCAAATATGGGGCTGGTTGAGGGGATTGTGATCCCACAGAAGTTCAAGGCGCCTGCATTTGATAAATATAATGGGAGTTCTTGCCCAGAAACTCATCTTCAAGCTTTTGTCCGCAAGATCTCTGCATATACGATGGATCAGAAGCTGTGGATGTACTTCTTTCAGAACAGTCTGTCCGGAGGATCCCTGGAATGGTACACCAAGCTGAAGTCTTCTGATATCAAGAGCTGGCAAGATCTTGGCGATGCATTCTTTAAACATTACCAGTTTAACGCTGATATGGCTCCTAGTCGTACCCATCTGCAGGGTATGTCTCAGAAGCCTAACGAGGGGTTTAAAGAGTATGCTCAAAGATGGAGGGAGTTGGCTGCCAGAGTTCAACCTCCATTGGTGGATAGGGAGATGTCTGACTTGTTTATGGGTACCCTTCAGGGGACATTTGCTGAGAGGATGGTCGGATGCCCGGTTACCAACTTCGCTGATATAGTGGTAGCCGGTGAGAGAATAGAGAGTTGGTTGAAGCTGGGTAAAATCCAGGGTGGTAATGCTTCGTCATCAGGATCGAAGAAGCCCTTCGGAAATGGCCAGAGAAAGAAGGAGGGTGATACCGGTGCTGTATATACCCAGAGAGGACCGAGTAGGGATCGTTACTACCAGCACACTGCTGCGGTAACCATACCTGCTGACAATCATCCTGCACAACAACAACAGCAACAACCGCAACAACAAAGACCGCCATTTCAGCAGAGACCACAAAGGGCTGGATATCAGGTGCGGGGGAGAATGAATGACCGTCAATTCGATAGGCCACCTGTGACCTATTCTTTCTTGTTGAAGAAGCTGAAAGATCTGGGGTTGGTACAACTGAGAACTTTGGCTCCTTTGAGACCTGATCAGAGGCCAGCCGGTTTTGATGAGAACGCTAAATGTGAATTTCACTCAGGTGCTCCTGGGCATAACGTAGAAAACTGCAAAGCTTTTAAGCATGTGGTACAGGACTTGGTGGATTCCAAAGCAATCAACTTTGCTCCATCTCCCAATGTGAATGCTAATCCCATGCCCGCGCATGGCCAGATGGGGGTGAATGCAATCTCCGAGGAGAGCAGAATCGGGCTGTTGAATGTTGATCAGTTGAAGACTCCGTTGGCTGAGGTCAAATGGCAGTTGTTGTTGAATGGGGTCTTTCCGGGCTGTGATGTTGATTGTGCTGCATGCACTGTTACTCCGAATGGGTGTGTTTTCTTGAAGGAGGCTGTCCAGAGGCTGATGGATGAAGGAAGCCTCAGGTTTGAGAAGGCTGGTCTGGTGAAGGAGGATGTCTCCACCATAACTATTTACTTCGACCCGGTTGATTTGTCAACTCTGGCTGAGGCGGCTCCAGTTACTATCACGGTACCTGGGCCAATTCCTTATGACAAAGATGATGCTGTGCCGTGGCATTATGGTGGGGAAGTATATTGTAATGGGGAGAAGTTAGAGGGTTAAACTACAAGTGAAACCACCGTTTCAAAGGTGGATAATGCCGGACCCAGTGGTTTCACTCGTAGTGGGAGGTTATTTGCCCCGGATGCTTTGAGAAGTGGGGAAGGAGAAAAAGAAAAGAAAGAAAAGGCCGAGGCTTTAGCCAGGGCAAGAGGAAAACAAGTAGTCAATGAAGGTACTCCTGTGGTGACACCGACGCCTGGTGGGCCGGAGAAAGAACTTGATGATGAAGCAGAAGAATTCCTAAGAATCATCAAGAAGTCAGAGTACAAACTGGTTGACCATTTGCAGCAGACCCCATCCAAGATCTCAATCTTGTCGTTGTTGCTGAGCTCTGAGGGGCATAGAGAGGCTTTGTTGAAGATTCTGAAGAGAGCCTATGTTCCCCAAGAGATAACGATTAATCAGTTGGAGACGGTGGTGTCTAATGTTCATGCCAGCCACGGGCTGAGTTTCACCGATATGGATCTGACTGTGGATGGGAGGAATCATAACCGGGCTTTACACATTGCTATGGAATGTAAAGGGGCCGTGCTCTCGCACGTGTTAGTTGATACCGGCTCCTCTTTGAATGTGTTGCCAAAGAAAGCCCTGGCAAAGCTGAACTGTGAAGGTTTGATTTTGACTCCCACCGATTTGATAGTGAGGGTATTTGATGGTTCAAAGCGGGCGGTGTTCGGAGAGGTTGAGCTCCCGGTGAAGATCGGACCAGAGGTGTTTAAGTCAGTATTCTATGTCATGGATATTCAGCCGGCATATAGTTGCCTGTTGGGTTGCCCATGGATCCATGCTGCAGGGGCAGTGACTTCGACTTTGCACCAGAAGCTAAAGTATATCTGGGATGGGCAGGTCGTCACCGTTTGTGGAGAAGAGGATATCTTCGTCATCCACCTGTCATCGTTCAAGTACGTGGAAATGGACGGTGAGATATGGGAGACCCCGAGTCAAGCATTCGAAACCGTTAAGGTGGAGAATGCTCTTTTTGCCAAGGAAGAGGAGAAACCGTCCATTTCTTCATATAAGCAGGCCGCTGAGGTGGTGAAGAGTGGGGAAGCTCCGGGTTGGGGGAAGATGATGGACATCTCCGCCAAGAAAGATCGCTTTGGAGTGGGTTATCAGCCGGGCCGAGGCTCGTCTAGACAAGGCAGAGGACGCCGTACGTCGTTCACATTCACCAGTGCTGGAATGCTGGATCCAGATCACATCTGTATGGTGGATGAGGAAGTTGACAGTGATTGCGAAATTGATCGATGGATAAAGCCGTGCGCACCAGGGATGGAAGTCCAGAACTGGAAGGCTGAAAAGATCATCACGGTCACTCTACTTGAAGAGTAATGGTTTTTGTTTTTCAATATTATTTGCATGGAAGCCATACGTGTTGCCCGACACATAATGGTTCATTGTAAGGGCCACCTCATGTTTCATTTTGCAACTTTGTGCATCATAAATAAAAGGATGTTTTTCAATTAAAAGCGGTGTTCCCTGTTTTTCAGTTATTTTTGCAGTTTAAATAAAAACAAAAATAAAAGTGGCAATGTTTTCATTTTCCTTTTCAATTTGTCTCGCTCCGGTTCTAAAGCAATGCATGAATCAACATTCATGCAGATGCGATCATTCTCCGGATCTCATTGATAACAATCCTGTTACACCCACATATGACTTCGACAATCCGATCTATCATGCTGAAGAAGAAGGCGAAGAAGATTGTGAACTGCTGGAGGAATTAGCCAGGTTGTTAAAACAAGAGGAGAAGGTGATTCAGCCGCACGAGGAGCAAGTTGAGGTTGTGAACCTGGGTACCGAAGAGGTCAGAAAAGAGGTGAAAGTTGGGGCTGCTTTGGAGGCGAGTGTCAAGAGCAGAATGGTAGCATTGTTGAAAGAGTATGTCGACATCTTTGCCTGGTCTTATCAAGATATGCCAGGGTTGGATACCGATATCGTTGTGCACAAGATACCATTAAGAGCAGATTGTCCTCCAGTGAAGCAGAAGTTGCACAGAACTCGACCTGAGATGGCGATGAAAATTAAAGAGGAAGTGCAGAAGCAATGGGATGCTGGATTCCTAGCTGTCACTAATTATCCGCCTTGGGTCGCGAACATTGTGCCGTTGCCGAAGAAAGATGGGAAGGTGAGAATGTGTGTGGACTACCGAGATCTGAACAGAGCTAGCCCGAAAGATGATTTTCCATTACCTCACATTGATGTGTTGGTAGATAATACAGCTCAATTCTCGGTGTTTTCCTTCATGGATGGCTTTTCTGGCTATAATCAAATCAAGATGTCGCCAGATGATATGGAGAAAACAACGTTCATTACACCGTGGGGCACTTTTTGTTATAAGGTGATGCCATTTGGTCTCAAGAACGCCGGTGCTACTTATCAGAGGGCTATGGTGACTTTGTTTCATGATATGATTCATCATGAAATTGAATGTTATGTTGATGACATGATAGCAAAGTCCCAAACAGAAAAGGGGCATTTGGTAGATCTGGCCAAGTTGTTTGACCGGCTGAGACAGTTCAGACTGAGGTTGAATCCGAACAAGTGCACTTTCGGAGTGCGGTCCGGTAAATTGCTGGGGTTCATTGTAAGTGAGAAAGGAATCGAGGTTGATCCTGCTAAGGTAAAAGCAATAAGAGAAATGCCTGAACCGAGAACAGAGAAAGAGGTTCGTGGTTTCTTAGGTAGATTGAACTACATTTCACGGTTCATATCTCATCTAACAGCCACGTGTGAACCAATATTCAAGCTGTTGAGAAAAGATCAAACGGTCAGGTGGAATAATGATTGCCAAGCGGCCTTTGAAAAGATAAAAGAGTATTTGCAGGAACCTCCGATTCTGATGCCTCCTGTGGAGGGACGACCGTTAATTCTGTACCTGACAGTCCTCGAGGGGTCTATGGGGTGTGTATTGGGGCAGCATGACGAGTCTGGTCGAAAAGAGCATGCCATATACTACCTTAGCAAAAAGTTTACCGACTGTGAAACAAGATATTCACTGCTCGAGAAAACTTGTTGTGCTTTGGCCTGGGCTGCTCGCCGACTGAGACAGTATATGATGGTTCATACCACTTTATTGATTTCCAAGATGGATCCAATCAAGTATATTTTTGAGAAGCCAGCATTGACCGGACGGGTTGCGAGGTGGCAAATGATTTTGACAGAATATGATATACAGTATACCTCTCAGAAAGCAATTAAGGGGAGTGTATTGTCTGATTACCTCGCTCAGCAACCCATTGAGGATTATCAACCGATGAAGTTTGAATTCCCTGATGAGGACATCATGTTTCTCAAATCGAAAGATTGTGAGGAACCAATCCCGGAGGAGGGGCCTGACCCTGAATCCGAATGGATTCTGATGTTTGATGGGGCCGTTAACGTGAATGGTAGCGGTGTTGGTGCTGTTTTGGTTACGCCGAAAGGATCCCATATTCCTTTTGCTGCCCGGCTAACATTTGAGTGCACCAACAACGTGGCTGAATACGAAGCTTGTATATTAGGGATTGAAGAGGCGATTGATTTGAGGATCAAAAACCTTGTCATATATGGAGATTCAGCTTTGGTTGTGAATCAGGTTAACGGAAAATGGTATACGCATCAGTCTCATTTAATTCCATATCGGGATTATACGAGGAGATTGTTGACGTTTTTCACCAAGGTGAAGATGCATCATGTGCCTAGAGAAGAGAACCCTTTGGCAGACGCTTTGGCTACTCTGGCCGCCTTGATTAAAGTGCAGTGGTGGAATCAGTTCCCCAGTGTTGAGGTGGGACGTCTGGATAGACCGGCTTATGTGTTTGTTGTTGACACAATGCCTGATGATGAGAAGCCGTGGTATTACGATATCAAGCGCTATCTGGAGACCCAAGAGTATCCTGAGGGAGCATCCAAGAAGGACCGAAAAACTCTGCGGAGGTTGGCCATGGTGTTCTACTTGAATAAGGATGGGGTTTTGTACAAAAGGAATTTTGATTGGGTCTTACTTAGATGTGTTGATGATAGAGAAGCAAGCCAATTGATGAAAGAGGTTCACGAGGGATCATTCGGTACCCATGCCAGTGGGAATGCAATGGTGAAGAAGCTGCTGAGGGCAGGTTATTATTGGATGACAATGGAGGCCCAATGTTTCAATTTCGTGCGGAAGTGTCATAAATGCCAGATTTATGCTGACAAGGTGCACGTGCCTCCAAATCCGTTGAGTTTGATGTCGTCTCCGTGGTCGTTCGCTATGTGGGGCATTGATATGATTGGGAAGATTGAGCCTACGACTTCGAATGGGCACCGGTTCATATTAGTGGCTATCGATTACTTCACCAAGTGGGTGGAAGCAGCCTCTTATACGAACGTGACGAAGCAGGTCGTCGCCAGATTTCTCAAGAGAGACATCATTTGCAGATATGGGGTTCCCGAGAGAATCATTACTGATAATGGTTCTAATTTGAATAACAAGATGATGGCAGAACTGTGCCGGAAATTCAAGATCGAGCATCACAATTCTTCTCCTTATCGTCCGAAGATGAATGGGGCGGTCGAGGCAGCCAATAAAAATATTAAGAAGATTGTGCAGAAGATGGTGGTAACCTATAAGGACTGGCACGAGATGTTGCCGTTTGCATTGCATGGGTATCGAACTTCGGTGCGTACATCTACTGGGGCAACGCCTTTCTCGTTGGTATATGGAATGGAAGCTGTGCTACCGGTTGAGGTTCAAATTCCCTCTTTGAGAGTCCTGATGGACGTAAAATTGCAAGAGGCGGAATGGGTAAGGACCCGGTACGAAGAGTTAAGCCTGATTGAGGAAAAGAGACTGGCAGCCCTTTGTCATGGGCAGTTGTACCAGTAGAGGATGAAGCGTGCTTTTGACCGAAAGGTGCGACCTCGTGTGTATCACGTGGGTGATATGGTGCTGAAAAGGATCCTTCCTCCTCAAAACGATCGTAGGGGCAAGTGGACACCCAATTATGAAGGTCCATTCGTGGTCAAGAAGGTTTTCTCTGGCGGAGCCTTGTTGTTGACGACCATGGATGGCGAGGATTTTCCATCCCCTGTGAATGCGGACGCAGTTAAAAAATACTTCGTATAAAGAGACCCGCTGGACGAAAAGAATAAAAAAAAGTCCAGGCAAAAATGGGCATCCCGGCGAACCGAAAAAAAATGATGAAAAGGTTCGGGCAAAAATTAGGGATAAAAAGGAAAAATGTACACCCGGCAAGTCGAAAACCCCACAAGGGCGGCCTGGGCAAAAAAGGGTATCCCGGTGGACTGAAAACCCGAAAGAGCGGTCCAGGAAAAAGAGGGATTGAAACGAACAACTGCGTCTGGCATGTGTAACACCTCAAAATTTGCCCTCCTCTCTTGGGACTAGCATAACATATTGCATATCATTTTTAGGTCATTAGGCATTGCATATTGCATATCATGTGGTTACATTGTGCAAGTTGTCCTCCTAAGTCTTGGTCAGAAGATGGAGAGGTCATGGCGCAAGCTAGGGTTTCATTGGACTGGTCATTAATCATCTGAGGATGTGGAGGTCCAAATTAGGGTTTTGTGGTTCTCAAGGAGGTTGGTCTACATCTTGGTTGAAGTGATACATCATTATCATCATGGTCTTGATATCATCAGAAGATTCAAGAGATTGATCATATACCTTGGGATTAGGGTTTTGACCACTGGTCAACCCTAATCAGTTGCATTGGGCCAATCAGGGCATGGCAAGGAAATGGGGTCTATGATGGATATGGGGATCATCATGTGATTACATTGAGCTTATGGAGGCTAGGGTTTCATTCTAAAGCCATTTCATCAGAAGATTGGGGCTCAGATTGATCAGTGCATTGCCAAATTCATCTATTAGTTGAAAAGTCAACTGTGGTCAACTGTGCTTGATTTTATGGATTTGGAGGTGGGAGAGAGTTGGATACACTTCATTCATGTTGAAACAAGTTTCATTTGACGTGTCAAAGCTCAAGAATGAAGAAAATAAAATCAGACAAAAAGTTTCCAAAAATGGAAAGTGACTTGTAATGGAAGTTTCCAAAAATGGAAAGTTTTCACCATAAAATTACATGTCCAAAAAAGCTTCAAATGGAAATTTGTCCAACATGAAAGTTGTAGATCTTGTTCTCACCTTTCTAAAAAGTCCAAGAACTTGAAATTCTCATGTATGGTTGACAAGTTATGGTCCATTCATTTTTCAAAAATACCTATAATCAAAGTGGCATAACTTTCACATGGAATGTCCAAAATGGATGATCTTTTTATGAGCAAACTCCATTTCACATGTACTTTCATGGTGCATAATCAAAATTCATCAAAAGTGGTCAATGCAAAAGGTCAATTTTCAAGTGCATCAATTAAAAACCAAGGGCAAAATGGTCCAAATCTCACATTACATGGAATTTTGAAATGGGGCTTTTTGCAACACTCTCCAAATGCAAAATGTGACTTGTTCCAACTGTCATGAGCTGTCATGGTGCAATATTTGGCAAGGCCATTTTTGAGCTTTCACTTAAAAATCACATTATGCTAATCTTCCAAGTTTTTGCTAATTAGAGATTAAGAAGAGGATTAGCATTGGTATAAATGGCTAATTGTAACAGAAATGTTAAACACAATTGCACATTCCAAGAAATCTAACTGATTTTCCCTCCATTTTCTCCATTTTCTCTCAAATTTCATCAAGCAATTTTTGATCAAAACTTCATCAATTCTTCACCAAATTGAACAATTCTTTTTGATTCGTGCTCCATGAACATCAATCTCCAACTGTTTTGGTGAATCCATGCAAGAAACCTCAAGGATCGCAATTGTTCATAATGTGCACAACAATGGCAACTTGATGATTCTTCCAACTGAAGCATCTTTGAGCTAAGGCACGAGTGGCATTCATCTTCATATACATCAACCTCGATCTGTTTTGGAAAATTGCACGCGAAAGCATCAAGAACAACAACTGCCATTAACACAAGGTCAATTTTCGAATCTCATCATTTCTTAAATTATCATATGCGTTTTGTAGTTCGTTCATCATAGATCAACATGCTATGCTTGGTTTGTGAATTGGTTAACTGTGGAGAGAGATATCACGATTTGAATGTTTGTGTTCATAACTTAATTTGCTCGATCCCTTCGCCATGGTTAGAATTAGGAAATTTCAGTTGCATATCTTGAATCCTTGTGGAAAGACGGTTCCAATGGTTATACGTTTGTTGATTTTGGTTGATGTTTGATGTTCTTCGAAATCTGGAAGTTCTGAGTTTGTGTTGATGAAGAACACGATGAAATATGTTGTTTGATCCAAATTTGCCTTGCCTAAGTTTAAAATGGTGTTTGGCGCCAGCTCTGGCCAATCAGAGCGCGCCTTGTAATCTAATCCAAACGGCGTCGTTTTGGATTAGTTGTTCAAATTTACCATCGTGCCATTGCCAGATTTATTTAATTATTATTTCATTTGCTTTTTCTTTTGTTTTCCAATTTTGATACATGAACTTCAAAAATTCATAGAAGCTTCAAAACTCATCCAAATTTTGTGAGATTTTTTGCATAATACTCCTGATGATGTGTAGAATTTGAGTATGATTTTTGTGAAATTTTTGCACGTGTGGAAATTTACTTGGCCTAAGGTTTGATTGTATGTGTCATTTTGTACATGTTTTGCCAAAACCTTCATGAAATGATGATGCTTGCAAATAAATTCATGAAAATTTTTGTGCTTGTTCTGGACGTGTTGATGGTGATTTTCATGTAGAGTTTGTGATTTTTGGATACTTGGTGATGGAGATATGATTTTTTGAATTAAGGTGTGACAATTTGTGTCACACCAAGCTAGGTCAACTTCATGATTTTATTTAAAATGCCTAGAGATGTTGATTTAAGCTGAAATTTTGTGTGGATGAACATCGATATGTCAAGATTACATGTGATTTTTGCTGGAATTTTTGATGGAGTTTTCTAATTGATTGATAATTTTCTTCTCTGTGTGCTCATTTTGTGACATTGTGTGACACATGTTGGTAATTCATTTGTGAAATGCTCATATTGTATTGGATGAAGATGAAATTTGACATGGGGATTTTAGACACATTATAGGAAATTATGGTTTTGATCCCATTCATTTCTTAATTGTTGTCACTGTTTTATGATTTATGGAATTTGATGCTTGTGTTGATGCCTTGAATTGGCTTGTATAAATGTGTCTGGACTTCTTGATTTTCATTGACCTACTTTCTTTTGTCCAATTGAGCTGAAAATTTACATGCTATACATTGAATGTGTCCTGTTTAGGTGTGAATTTTTGTGGAATTAATTGAATTGTTTTGATATGGATTTGATTGAGATAGTTCTGTTTGGTCATTTGAAGTTGCAAATTGCATGTTGGGTGCTAAATTGTGCATGAAATGATAATGGTGATGGATATGAGCATGGGACCAATTGCATTTGTTTCTAATTTGTTTGAATGTGATTTTGGATAAATTTCACTTGCTGTTTAGGATTTTTTATCTCCTTTGGACCCTAGGCTTGGCCTAGTGGTCTAGTTTCTCACATTTGGTTTGGATTTTCAGGTTGAAATGCAAAAGGCTTAAGGGAAAAAGTGCAAGTTGATTAAATTGAGTTTTGTTTGATGTTGTGAACTAACATTGGCTTTGTGTTGTAGGTTTGATGCTTGAGCTTGAGCTCATGGCTTGCACTTATGTGCATTAACTTGTGTTGTCTGTATAGATTGCCTTTTGCTGTTTTTGTTGGTTTGTCCGAGTACTGACGATACTTGATTGATTTCAGGTACATTTAGTCGCTTACAGTTCTTTAAGAACTTGCTTGCTGCTGCTTGGTTGTATAAACCAGTTGAGGTAGACTCTCTTGTCTTCATGTAGTCTGGAAGACCTGGCTTGTTATTTAGCCAGGCAACTGTCTGAAGTCCTCCTTAAGAGGCGATGATTGTGATTGTTTACTTTTGTGCCAAGCAGGTAAAGACCTCTATGAGGCAATTGGCGGAACCCAAGGGATATGCAATCTATCCCCCGCTATTCTGTCGAGTCGTCCCTCTGCTCACACCACTATGTTGACGCATTGGGACACAAACCCAAGATCTTGTACTTTGTACAGTTGTGTCAGAGTCTTGAGCGTAGAAAGGTCCCTCCATTCTGGACCCACGCTCCTTTGTCTGAAGCTCTCCCTGATCAGGGATAAGAGCTGTGAAGTCTAATCTTCACTCACCTTTCATCAGCTTCACCTTAGCCTCTCAATGGCAAGGTTAAGAGCTAACTCTACCTTGTACAGATGACTTGCCTCGGCAGTCCACCCTTGTTTGAGCCTCACTTGACTGGATATAGTGTGTGCTATGTGAAATGTTTGTTTTATTGTGATTGATGCTTGCATGCTTGCTTTCTTCCTGGATAGGATTAGCTTGTTGTTGTGCAAGTAGGTAGAAACCATAACATAGGGCAATGATGCATGATAACACTAGGCTCGAGTACAGCTCCCTGGTAGTGTGTCTCCCCTTAGTTTCTGGCTAGATTTTCTTTCCCTTTGAGGGGAACTACATCGCCCTGATCCTCGTTCCAAACGAGGTATGTAGGCAGGAGACCGTGCGAGGTCTCTCCGGGCACTTTTTTTTCTTTTTGTGTGCGTTTGCTTGTTAGCTTTTGTGTGTCAGGATATGGACGTAAGCCCAGCGATTGGTTGTCCGTATCCTGAGTGTGTTTGTCTGGTTCGGAAGCCGATGTAAGCCCAGCGATTGGCATTCGGGTTCCAGGTTTGCCTGTGGTTGTGTGTGTCTTGTTTGGTGTGTGTGAGCCGAACTACGGCAGCGCTGATTCTCGTTCCAGACGAGATACGTAGGCATAGGATGCGATGTCCTATCGAGCTCTCTTCCTCTTAACCCCACCTGTGTTGTCTTTGGTGCATGTGTGTGTGGTGTTTTAGCAACCTTTTATTTTCGTAGAGCGTGGATCCCGTCGAGTACGACGGACGTGAGGGGTGCTAATACCTTCCCCTTGCGTAACCGACTCCCTTACCCTTTCTCTTTGGTCGCGAGACCATGCTTTTCCCAGGTTTCTCTGAGCGTTTCCTTTCCCTATCTTGGGATAAATAACGCGCAGTGGCGGCTCTGTGTTGTTTTTTTGTTTCAGCCCGCCGGTTGTTTTTCGCGGATGCGACAGCTGGCGACTCTGCTGGGGACCCTAATAGATGTTGACCTGTGCTGGTCCATCTTCCCTAAGCGAGTCTCTCCTAGTGTTTTAGGATAGTTTAGGTTGCTTGTGCCGCTTTATTTATTACATTTATTATTCTAACAGTGTATATATTTGCATAAATATTTGCATGCATCATACTATCATGTTGTTGCCGTCCTCTGTGCAGGTGGTTCCTCTGTTTGGGGTGGGTGTTCTGAGTGGGGCTAAAACCCAGGCCCGAGTATACACCTAGGATTAGTGTGGTCTCACGTCGCTCACATGCCGGTTGGGCACATTGTTGCGACGTGACTGACCACAAGCCGGACGAGGTTCATCTGAGAAGTGCTCTTCCAGTGGGGTTTTCCACTTTGGTTGGGTTATCTCTTTTGAACTATTGACTCCGGTGACCGATCATTTCCCGGATCTTTGGTTTAGACGATCTTAAGGGAGCTACAATGGCACACCCGAAAGGGAAAACCCATTGAGTATCTCTGCCCGATTGTCGAGACTATTATCCGCCTTAGGATGACCTGATTAGAATTTACCTGTGAGGGGAGGGTTGATTCTGTCAGATGCATGTTCAGATGATGACTTTGATGGTGACTAATGGTTCAGTGGATCGAGGTCAGATTTATAAGTCGGATTTATGGTCATTTATTTCTGTGACGCCGGAGTGCTGTCCGTGTTATTTATCAGTGGGGATCCGTTTATTTCAGGATTCCCCGGGCCGATTCAGATGGTTATGGGTATCTGCTCAGGGTTTGTCTGATGATGGTGATGATGATGTATCTGTCTTCCGTTTATTTTGGAACCTTTGAGTTGGATTTGTGGTTACATTTTCCTTCAGATGGTTGTGATCGGTTCAGAGATCATGGTTGTGATTCAGAGCAATAAATGATCAGATGACTTGGAGGATGGCCCAGTGCATTGCATACATCTGCATCATTCTCAGTTTGCATTCATCTGCATCAAGCCTCTGTCTGGCCATATGGGGAGTATTATTGATTGAGAATCTGGTTGAGAGACATCTTGAATTTCAGAATGTGAATGTCAAAATATTATCTGTCTCGATGAAACCAGAATCAAAGGACAGAATCTTCCTCATATGGATAGATGGTGCATGCGTGAGTCATACTAACCCATTTGCTGTTTTGTAGGTGTCAACCGGTGCGCATAGCTTGTTTGCTCAGATATCCTGCTAGGGGCAACAAATCCAAACTGATGGATCCTTCCAACGCCGACATCCTCGAACTGAAAGAGATGGTGAGGGATTTGTTCAGTGTTGTGCAAGGGCTTGCCTTGGGGCAGAAAGCCATGGCCGAGAGATTGGAAAGGATTGAGGGCTGGATGATCAAGGAGAAAGTTCAGGAAAAGGCTCCGTCATCCGAAGTAACAAATCCCTCTGGCTCTGTAGCAAAGAAGCCCTCTGGCAATGGTCATCTTGAGAAGGAAGTTGAATCAGGTGGTGTGCAGGCCAAAAGAGAACGCGGTAAGGATCGTTATCACCCATATGTTGATACGGTAACAATCCCTACTAGTAATCAATCTGCACAACAGCGACAACCACCACCTCAACAGAGGACACAAAGAGCAGTAGGCCAAGTGAGAAGGAGGACGACAGATCGTCATTTCAACAAGCCGCCCGTGACTTACGCCTCTCTGTTTAAAAGGTTGAAGGATCTCGGGTTGGTGCAGCCAAGGATATTGACTCTGTTGAAACCTGATCAGAGGCCTGCCAGTTATGATGAGAATGTCAGGTGTGAGTTCCATGTTGGGGCACCCGGACATCATATTGAGGATTGCAAAGCTTTTAAGCATGTGGTCCAGGACTTGGTGGATTCTAAGGCAATCAATTTTGCACCGACGACAGATGATAGTGCTAGTGCTAACCCCGTGACAAGGCATGGTCCTGTAAAAGTGGAGATGATGTCGAAGGACAAGAAAGGGATAAAGGTGACTGAGAAGGATCAGTTAAGAATGCCCATGTCTGTGGTCCCAAAACGCCCGACGAAAAATGGAGCTTTCCCTCGTGTATATGATTGTTGTGCGGCCATCGCTACAAAGGGGTGTGTAGTAATTGGGGAATCGGTCCAGAGAAAGATGAAAGTAGAAATGGACGATGTAAGGTGTAAAGTACCCAGTCTGGCAGTTGAAACCATCAAGGTGAAAAATGTCGTTGGTATTGAGAAAGAGAAAAAGCCGTCCATTTCTTCTTACAAACAGGCGGTGGAAGTGGTGAGAAATGGAGGGATCCCAGGCTGGGGACAGATCATAGGCATTGTGGTAAAGGCGGATATGTTTGGGATTGGTTATCATCCAGGTCAAGACTCGTCTGAGCAGAACAGAGGACGTCGTCCGTCGTTCACCTTTGTCAGTGCTGGAATGCTAGATTCAGATCACGCCTATACAGTGGGTGAAGAGATTGACAGCGACCGCGAGCTGGAGTCGTGGATAAAATCGTGCGTACCAGGAAGCTGGAAGGCCTAAAAAGATCAGCATTGTCACTCATCCGGAAGAGTAATGTTTCTTGTTTCTCAATTTTATTTGCATGAAAAGCCATACGTGTTGCCCGACACGTAATGGTTCATTGTGAGGGCCACCTCATGTTCATAATTTGCAACATTTCTGCATCATTAATAAATGGATGTTTTTCGGTCAAAAAGCGGTGTTCCCTATTTTTCATTTATTTTTGCAGTTTTAAAAACAAATAAAAATGGCAATGTTTATTTTCATTTTTCTCTTTTTTGATTGGTCTCGTTCCGAATTCAAAAATAATTCTCCGAATCTCGTTGATAACAATTTGGTTACACCTCATATGACTTCGACAATCCGAGCAATCAGGCTGAAGAAGAAGGCGAAGAAGATTGTGATCTGCTGGAATTAACCAGGTTGTTAAAACAAGAGGAGAAGGTGATTCAGCCGCATGAAGAGCGGGTTGAGATTGTTATTCCAAGTACCGCCGAGGTCAGGAAGGAAAAAAATTGGGGCCGCTTCAGAGGCGAGTCGGGAGCAGAATGGTAGTCCTGTTGAAAGAGCACGTGGATACCTGCGCCTGGTCGTGTCAGGATATGCCAGGGTCGGATACCGGTGTTGTTGCGCACAAGCTACCATGGAGAGAAGACCGTCCTCCAGAGAAGCAGAACGCCAGTGCTACTTATCAGAGAGCCATGGTGACTTTGTTTCATGATCTGATTCATCATGAAGTTGAATGCTATGTTGATGACATGATAGCAAAGTCCCAAGCAGAAGAGGGGCATCTGGCAGATCTGGCCAAGCTATTTGACAGGTTGATACAATTCAAACCGAGGTTGAATTCAGATAAGTGCACTATCAGAGTACGGTCTGGTTAGTTGCTGGGGTTCATTGTAAGTGGAAAGGAGGAATCGAGGTTGATCCTGAAAAAAAAAAAAAAAAAAAAAGAGAAAAAGGAAAAAAAAGAGAAAAATGCCTGAACCGAGAATAAAGAAAGAGGTTCGTGGTCTCCTGGGTAGATTGAACTACATGTTATGGTTCACATCTCACCTAACAGCCACGTGGGAACCCATTCAAGAAAAAAGAGATCAAACGGTCAGGCGAAATAATGATTGCCAAGGGGCATCGAAAAGATAAAAGAAAAGTTGCAGGAACCTCTGATTCCGATGTCTCCTGTGGAAGGAGCAATTGTTAATCTGGTACTTGACGGCCTTCGAGGGGTCTACGAGGTGTATTGGGTCAGCATGACGAGTCTTGTCGAAAAGAGCATGCAATTTACCTAAGCAAAAAGTTTACCGACTGTGAAACAATACATTCACTGCTCGAGAAAACTTGATATACTTTGGCATAGGCTACTCGCCGACTGAGACAGTATATGCTGGTCCATACCACTTTGTGGATTTCCAAGATGGATCCGATCAAGTATGGGTTTGAGGATCTAGCATTGACCGGACGGGTTGCGAGAGTGCAAAAGAAGGATGATTGATTTGTGATACTCTCAGGAAGCAATCAAGGGGAGTGTATTGTCTGATTACATCGCACAGCAACCCGTGGAGGATTATCAACCGATGAAGTTTGAGTTCCCTGATGAGGACATCTCGAGGTGCTCAAATCGAAAGATTGAGAGTAACCGATCCCGGAGGAGGGGCCTGACCCTGAATCCGAACGGATTCTGATGTCTGATGGGGAGGTTAAGGTGAATGAGCTTTTATTGCCCGGCTAACGTTTGAAGGCACCGACGGTGTGATTGAGAATGAAGCTTGTATCCTGGGTGTTATACCTCGGTGCGCCTACTGGGGCAACTCCTTTCTCATTGGTATGGGATGGAAGCCGTGTTACCGGTTGAGGTTCAGATTCCCTCTTTGAGAGTCCGGATGGACGTGAAGTTGCAAGAGGCTGGAGGGGTAAGAACCCGGTACAAAGAGTTGAGCCTGATAGAGGAAAGGAGGCTGGCAGTCATCTGTCATGGGCAGTTATACCAGCAAAGGATGAAACGTGCTTTTGACGGAAAGGTGCGACATCGGGTATATCACGTGGGTGATATGGTACTGAAAAGGATCCTTCCTCCTCAAAACAATCGAAGGGGCAAATGGACACCGAATTATGAAGGTCCATTCGTGGTCAAGAAGGTCTTCTCTAGCGGAGCCTTGTTGTTAACGACCATGGATGGCGAGGATTTTCCATCCCCTGTGAATGCGGACGCAGTTAAAAAATACTTCGTGTAAATAGACCCGCTGGACGAAAAGAATAAAATAGTCCAGGCAAAAATGGGCATCCCGGCGAACCAAAAAACAAAAAGAAAGGTTCGGGCAAAAATTAGGGATAAAAAGGAAAAATGTACACCCGGCAAGTCGAAAACCTGAAAAGGCGACTTGGGCAAAAATGGGTATCCCGGTGGACTGAAAACCCGAGAGGGCGGTCCAGGCAAAAGAGGGATTGAAACGAACAACTGCGTCCCGCATGATCGTTTTCGCTTTGGTTATCATGGATAATACCCGGTGGGGATCAATCAGAAACGTCTTGTTCAGAAGGCAGAAGGCATGGAGAGTCTGAGGACATATGGGGTGTAACCGAGTTGGAACTCGATGAGATCACGGGTTTCACATTGCCATTAGGATAGATTTTTCCTTTTGTGCGCAATTACCTCTTTTCAAGAATTGCTTCCTTTGTATTGCTCATTCTTGAGCCACACTTTTTTTTCAATCAATAAAATGCATATTCAGTCAAATAATTTTGTTTTTGTTTTTCATTACCGCTTTGATTGCAAAAACATCCAGATATTTTTGATAAAGAATCTTGCATTTTAAGACATACAGGTCCCTTCCAATGCATGTTTATAAGATTGAAAGCTTGAAATCTTATTTGGAAGGTTAGGTGACCCAAGTGTTGAAATCTTGACACGCCTGGGGCACGATTTTGTCTAACGACCTGTTTTGCAGGAACTGTTAGGTATTTTCACTCACTTGCAGGTCGTGATGTGGAAGCTGTTGGAAAACAAATCCCCATGGAGTCCGATCAGGGACGACTGAATATGAAGCGATGAGAGACGTCGAGACGTACGACGACCTCTGGAATTAATCAAGAAGACTCTTCAAAATCGGAAGATTGGAAAGTCTGTGGAAATTCCCTGCAGGGTCTAATCAGGGACGAATGAATGGGTAGAGAAGCGATGAGAGACGTCGAGACGTACGACGACCTTTGGAATTGATCAAGAAGACTCTTCAAAGTCGGAAAATTGAAAAATCTGTATAATTCCCAGGAGTTCGCTCTCCGTCGAGCGCGGAGCGGTTGGGAATACAAGATGATGGAGCAGAAAAGGTCCAGACGAGTCTGGGAGTTCTCAAAAGTGGAAAGATGATACGAGATTGGGAGGCGAATACCTTGGTTCGACGAGTCGATGGGTGTTCTGTACCAACTTTTCTCATTTCCCCAGCGAGGTCCCCAAGCAGAATTAGAGGACCAAATTTCCAGCAGATCCAAGGTCTATGGATCCCTTGGCAGGGTCGAGATGGTTATCCCCGGCAGGTTTAAAACGGTGTTTCCTCAGCAGCCAGGCCCGAAGGTTGCTATCCCCAAGTGGAGCGGGTTTCAATGAAATATATCTCCAGTAGTGTTCATCCTACCAGTGGATTGGATGAGTTTCCGTAGCAGACTGATATCTGCATCCCCAGCTGGGTTGATTCCATTTATGGATTGCATGGGTTGTCCCCAGCGGAGTGGCATTCGCTTCCCTAGCAGGGTCAGGATGGTTATCCCCAGCAGGTGTCAGATCGATGCTTCCCCAGTCGCCAGGCCTGAAGGTGGCTGTTTCCCGGCAGAGTATCTGTGAGCATTTCCCCGGTGAAGTCGACAGGTATCTGTGAGGGTTCTCCAAGCAGAGTCGGGATTGATATCCCCAGCAAATCAAAGACTGTTGTGTCCCCACAGAGCGTTGGTGGTTCTTATCCCCAGCAGTTTCCCGAGCGGATTGGGTGCAAAGGAGGTTCTTCCCCAGCAAGGGTTACCTTTTCCCAGCAGCATCAGTGCTATTCCCCGGCGGGGTGGAGATCGGAGTATTGACGAGTTCCTCAACGGAGTGTCTCGTGCTCCCCAGCAGAATCCCTTGAGGGGGACGTTTTTATGCATTCATCATGAAAAAAATAGCATAGCATGTTGCATAGAAAAATAATAAATCGCGTAGCATTTCCATGATTATGGAGCATTACGCAGAAAAGAAAAAAAAAACAATCATGCATCATGTTGCAAGCATAAAGCTAGTTTCAAACTGTGGTTACTGTTTGAGAGGTGATTTTATCTGCAAAGCAAGGTGTTACTCCGAGGAGTTTAGCCTCGTGGTTTTAATCAAAGGTATTCCCCAGTAGTGCGATACTGGGAGAATTTGTTTTCTGTCGGCCAGAGATGGAAGTATTACGCGATCAGTGTGACTCAAGCCGTGGTTACCGCTTGAGGTTTTGGTTTCGCCAAATGTGAAGATGTTACTCTGAGGAGTCTAGCGTCATGATGTCAGATCAGCAATGTTCTCCAGTAGTGCGATACTGGATGAGTTTTTTCCGTCGAACGAAGATGGAAGTGAAATCAAAGGATGTTACGCGATAAGCGCGGTTTTGGGGTTCAAATGGAGAAAAGGAGACACGGGGTGTTTTCTGGAGATCGGGGTTCACGTGGAGAAAGGGAAGTGTTGAGACATTTTCTGGAGAACGGGGTTCAAATGGAGAAAGGGAAATGTTGCGGCATTTTCTGGAGAGCGGGGTTCAAATGGAGAAAGGGAAATGTTGCGGCATTTTCTGGAGATCGGGGTTCATAATGGCGATCGCAAGTTATCGTCAGGCGACCGGGGTTCAAATGGAGAAAAGGAAATGTTGAGACATTTTCTGGAGAAACGGGGTTCAAATGGAGATTGGAGTTGAAGATTATATCCGGGATGAGGTCCTCAGGATTATCTTCTGTTCATGTGTCACCTTAGACTTTGGCTGAGGCCAGTGGAAGTCGTTATGGGTGTCTTCTAAGGAAGAGATGCACATGTTACCTTCCTTTTGTGAAGGTGTACCCTCTGATATGTCGCCCTCAGAGTGGTTGGGTGTTATTTCCGATGTTGCCAGCGGAATTATCACGAGAGATGGGAGAACGGGGTTCACGTGGAGAAAGGGAAGTGTTGAGGCATTTTCTGGAGATTGGGGTTCAAATGGAGAAAGGGAAATGTTGCGACATTTTCTGGAGAACGGGGTTCACAATGGCGATCGCGAGTTATCGTCAGGCGACTGGGGTTCAAATGGAGAATGGGGTTCATTATGTTGGCAAACAGGAGAACGGGGTTCAAATGCAGTGATCAGGGATCATTTGCGCTGAAAATTTCGGGGTTCAAGAAAATAAAAAAAAAAAAGAAGAAATTTTTTCGGGGTTCAAGAAAATAAAAAAGAAATATAATCCCCAGCGGATGTGTGGTGTTCAGGCCATGGTTATCCCTGCGTTACCATTTATTTTGGTATCCGGGTCGACGTTGCTGTTTCGGTATTCAGGCCGACTTTCTCCGTTCCAGACGGATTCTTTCGAGATTGCTTCTTTGCCGATTCTGACAGGCATTGTTAATTATTTTCCCGATCAGAGTGCAAATTGTTCGTCTGTTCTTGGTATTCAATCACTCTTCATCCTGATCATCTGAAAGCCGAGGCTATTCACATCGACAGGTTCACAGTGGATTGAATAGGGGCAGCTGTAACACCTCAAAATTTTCCCTCCTCTCTTGGGACTAGCATAACATATTGCATATCATTTTTAGGTCATTAGGCATTGCATATTGCATATCATGTGGTTACATTGTGCAAGTTGTCCTCCTAAGTCTTGGTCAGAAGATGGAGAGGTCATGGCGCAAGCTAGGGTTTCATTGGACTGGTCATTAATCATCTGAGGATGTGGAGGTCCAAATTAGGGTTTTGTGGTTCTCAAGGAGGTTGGTCTACATCTTGGTTGAAGTGATACATCATTATCATCATGGTCCGGTAAATTGTTGGGGTTCATTGTAAGTGAGAAAGGAATCGAGGTTGATCCTGCTAAGGTAAAAGCAATAAGAGAAATGCCTGAACCGAGAACAGAGAAAGAGGTTCGTGGTTTCTTAGGTAGATTGAACTACATTTCACGGTTCATATCTCATCTAACAGCCACGTGTGAACCAATATTCAAGCTGTTGAGAAAAGATCAAACGGTCAGGTGGAATAATGATTGCCAAGCGGCCTTTGAAAAGATAAAAGAGTATTTGCAGGAACCTCCGATTCTGATGCCTCCTGTGGAGGGACGACCGTTAATTCTGTACCTGACAGTCCTCGAGGGGTCTATGGGGTGTGTATTGGGGCAGCATGACGAGTCTGGTCGAAAAGAGCATGCCATATACTACCTTAGCAAAAAGTTTACCGACTGTGAAACAAGATATTCACTGCTCGAGAAAACTTGTTGTGCTTTGGCCTGGGCTGCTCGCCGACTGAGACAGTATATGCTGGTTCATACCACTTTATTGATTTCCAAGATGGATCCAATCAAGTATATTTTTGAGAAGCCAGCATTGACCGGACGGGTTGCGAGGTGGCAAATGATTTTGACAGAATATGATATACAATATACCTCTCAGAAAGCAATTAAGGGGAGTGTATTGTCTGATTACCTCGCTCAGCAACCCATTGAGGATTATCAACCGATGAAGTTTGAATTCCCTGATGAGGACATCATGTTTCTCAAATCGAAAGATTGTGAGGAACCAATCCCGGAGGAGGGGCCTGACCCTGAATCCGAATGGATTCTGATGTTTGATGGGGCCGTTAACGTGAATGGTAGCGGTGTTGGTGCTGTTTTGGTTACGCCGAAAGGATCCCATATTCCTTTTGCTGCCCGGCTAACATTTGAGTGCACCAACAACGTGGCTGAATACGAAGCTTGTATATTAGGGATTGAAGAGGCGATTGATTTGAGGATCAAAAACCTTGTCATATATGGAGATTCAGCTTTGGTTGTGAATCAGGTTAACGGAAAATGGTATACGCATCAGTCTCATTTAATTCCATATCGGGATTATACGAGGAGATTGTTGACGTTTTTCACCAAGGTGAAGATGCATCATGTGCCTAGAGAAGAGAACCCTTTGGCAGACGCTTTGGCTACTCTGGCCGCCTTGATTAAAGTGCAGTGGTGGAATCAGTTCCCCAGTGTTGAGGTGGGACGTCTGGATAGACCGGCTTATGTGTTTGTTGTTGACACAATGCCTGATGATGAGAAGCCGTGGTATTACGATATCAAGCGCTATCTGGAGACCCAAGAGTATCCTGAGGGAGCATCCAAGAAGGACCGAAAAACTCTGCGGAGGTTGGCCATGGTGTTCTACTTGAATAAGGATGGGGTTTTGTACAAAAGGAATTTTGATTGGGTCTTGCTTAGATGTGTTGATGATAGAGAAGCAAGCCAATTGATGAAAGAGGTTCACGAGGGATCATTCGGTACCCATGCCAGTGGGAATGCAATGGTGAAGAAGCTGCTGAGGGCAGGTTATTATTGGATGACAATGGAGGCCCAATGTTTCAATTTCGTGCGGAAGTGTCATAAATGCCAGATTTATGCTGACAAGGTGCACGTGCCTCCAAATCCGTTGAGTTTGATGTCGTCTCCGTGGTCGTTCTCTATGTGGGGCATTGATATGATTGGGAAGATTGAGCCTACGACTTCGAATGGGCACCGGTTCATATTAGTGGCTATCGATTACTTCACCAAGTGGGTGGAAGCAGCCTCTTATACGAACGTGACGAAGCAGGTCGTCGCCAGATTTCTCAAGAGAGACATCATTTGCAGATATGGGGTTCCCGAGAGAATCATTACTGATAATGGTTCTAATTTGAATAACAAGATGATGGCAGAACTGTGCCGGAAATTCAAGATCGAGCATCACAATTCTTCTCCTTATCGTCCGAAGATGAATGGGGCGGTCGAGGCAGCCAATAAAAATATTAAGAAGATTGTGCAGAAGATGGTGGTAACCTATAAGGACTGGCACGAGATGTTGCCGTTTGCATTGCATGGGTATCGAACTTCGGTGCGTACATCTACTGGGGCAACGCCTTTCTCGTTGGTATATGGAATGGAAGCTGTGCTACCGGTTGAGGTTCAAATTCCCTCTTTGAGAGTCCTGATGGACGTAAAATTGCAAGAGGCGGAATGGGTAAGGACCCGGTACGAAGAGTTAAGCCTGATTGAGGAAAAGAGACTGGCAGCCCTTTGTCATGGGCAGTTGTACCAGTAGAGGATGAAGCGTGCTTTTGACCGAAAGGTGCGACCTCGTGTGTATCACGTGGGTGATATGGTGCTGAAAAGGATCCTTCCTCCTCAAAACGATCGTAGGGGCAAGTGGACACCCAATTATGAAGGTCCATTCGTGGTCAAGAAGGTTTTCTCTGGCGGAGCCTTGTTGTTGACGACCATGGATGGCGAGGATTTTCCATCCCCTGTGAATGCGGACGCAGTTAAAAAATACTTCGTATAAAGAGACCCGCTGGACGAAAAGAATAAAAAAAAGTCCAGGCAAAAATGGGCATCCCGGCGAACCGAAAAAAAATGATGAAAAGGTTCGGGCAAAAATTAGGGATAAAAAGGAAAAATGTACACCCGGCAAGTCGAAAACCCCACAAGGGCGGCCTGGGCAAAAAAGGGTATCCCGGTGGACTGAAAACCCGAAAGAGCGGTCCAGGAAAAAGAGGGATTGAAACGAACAACTGCGTCTGGCATGTGTAACACCTCAAAATTTGCCCTCCTCTCTTGGGACTAGCATAACATATTGCATATCATTTTTAGGTCATTAGGCATTGCATATTGCATATCATGTGGTTACATTGTGCAAGTTGTCCTCCTAAGTCTTGGTCAGAAGATGGAGAGGTCATGGCGCAAGCTAGGGTTTCATTGGACTGGTCATTAATCATCTGAGGATGTGGAGGTCCAAATTAGGGTTTTGTGGTTCTCAAGGAGGTTGGTCTACATCTTGGTTGAAGTGATACATCATTATCATCATGGTCTTGATATCATCAGAAGATTCAAGAGATTGATCATATACCTTGGGATTAGGGTTTTGACCACTGGTCAACCCTAATCAGTTGCATTGGGCCAATCAGGGCATGGCAAGGAAATGGGGTCTATGATGGATATGGGGATCATCATGTGATTACATTGAGCTTATGGAGGCTAGGGTTTCATTCTAAAGCCATTTCATCAGAAGATTGGGGCTCAGATTGATCAGTGCATTGCCAAATTCATCTATTAGTTGAAAAGTCAACTGTGGTCAACTGTGCTTGATTTTATGGATTTGGAGGTGGGAGAGAGTTGGATACACTTCATTCATGTTGAAACAAGTTTCATTTGACGTGTCAAAGCTCAAGAATGAAGAAAATAAAATCAGACAAAAAGTTTCCAAAAATGGAAAGTGACTTGTAATGGAAGTTTCCAAAAATGGAAAGTTTTCACCATAAAATTACATGTCCAAAAAAGCTTCAAATGGAAATTTGTCCAACATGAAAGTTGTAGATCTTGTTCTCACCTTTCTAAAAAGTCCAAGAACTTGAAATTCTCATGTATGGTTGACAAGTTATGGTCCATTCATTTTTCAAAAATACCTATAATCAAAGTGGCATAACTTTCACATGGAATGTCCAAAATGGATGATCTTTTTATGAGCAAACTCCATTTCACATGTACTTTCATGGTGCATAATCAAAATTCATCAAAAGTGGTCAATGCAAAAGGTCAATTTTCAAGTGCATCAATTAAAAACCAAGGGCAAAATGGTCCAAATCTCACATTACATGGAATTTTGAAATGGGGCTTTTTGCAACACTCTCCAAATGCAAAATGTGACTTGTTCCAACTGTCATGAGCTGTCATGGTGCAATATTTGGCAAGGCCATTTTTGAGCTTTCACTTAAAAATCACATTATGCTAATCTTCCAAGTTTTTGCTAATTAGAGATTAAGAAGAGGATTAGCATTGGTATAAATGGCTAATTGTAACAGAAATGTTAAACATAATTGCACATTCCAAGAAATCTAACTGATTTTCCCTCCATTTTCTCCATTTTCTCTCAAATTTCATCAAGCAATTTTTGATCAAAACTTCATCAATTCTTCACCAAATTGAACAATTCTTTTTGATTCGTGCTCCATGAACATCAATCTCCAACTGTTTTGGTGAATCCATGCAAGAAACCTCAAGGATCGCAACTGTTCATAATGTGCACAACAATGGCAACTTGATGATTCTTCCAACTGAAGCATCTTTGAGCTAAGGCACGAGTGGCATTCATCTTCATATACATCAACCTCGATCTGTTTTGGAAAATTGCACGCGAAAGCATCAAGAACAACAACTGCCATTAACACAAGGTCAATTTTCGAATCTCATCATTTCTTAAATTATCATATGCGTTTTGTAGTTCGTTCATCATAGATCAACATGCTATGCTTGGTTTGTGAATTGGTTAACTGTGGAGAGAGATATCACGATTTGAATGTTTGTGTTCATAACTTAATTTGCTCGATCCCTTCGCCATGGTTAGAATTAGGAAATTTCAGTTGCATATCTTGAATCCTTGTGGAAAGACGGTTCCAATGGTTATACGTTTGTTGATTTTGGTTGATGTTTGATGTTCTTCGAAATCTGGAAGTTCTGAGTTTGTGTTGATGAAGAACACGATGAAATATGTTGTTTGATCCAAATTTGCCTTGCCTAAGTTTAAAATGGTGTTTGGCGCCAACTCTGGCCAATCAGAGCGCGCCTTGTAATCTAATCCAAACGGCGTCGTTTTGGATTAGTTGTTCAAATTTACCATCGTGCCATTGCCAGATTTATTTAATTATTATTTCATTTGCTTTTTCTTTTGTTTTCCAATTTTGATACATGAACTTCAAAAATTCATAGAAGCTTCAAAACTCATCCAAATTTTGTGAGATTTTTTGCATAATACTCCTGATGATGTGTAGAATTTGAGTATGATTTTTGTGAAATTTTTGTACGTGTGGAAATTTACTTGGCCTAAGGTTTGATTGTATGTGTCATTTTGTACATGTTTTGCCAAAACCTTCATGAAATGATGATGCTTGCAAATAAATTCATGAAAATTTTTGTGCTTGTTCTGGACGTGTTGATGGTGATTTTCATGTAGAGTTTGTGATTTTTGGATACTTGGTGATGGAGATATGATTTTTTGAATTAAGGTGTGACAATTTGTGTCACACCAAGCTAGGTCAACTTCATGATTTTATTTAAAATGCCTAGAGATGTTGATTTGAGCTGAAATTTTGTGTGGATGAACATCGATATGTCAAGATTACATGTGATTTTTGATGGAGTTTTCTAATTGATTGATAATTTTCTTCTCTGTGTGCTCATTTTGTGACATTGTGTGACACATGTTGGTAATTCATTTGTGAAATGCTCATATTGTATTGGATGAAGATGAAATTTGACATGGGGATTTTAGACACATTATAGGAAATTATGGTTTTGATCCCATTCATTTCTTAATTGTTGTCACTGTTTTATGATTTATGGAATTTGATGCTTGTGTTGATGCCTTGAATTGGCTTGTATAAATGTGTCTGGACTTCTTGATTTTCATTGACCTACTTTCTTTTGTCCAATTGAGCTGAAAATTTACATGCTATACATTGAATGTGTCCTATTTAGGTGTGAATTTTTGTGGAATTAATTGAATTGTTTTGATATGGATTTGATTGAGATAGTTCTGTTTGGTCATTTGAAGTTGCAAATTGCATGTTGGGTGCTAAATTGTGCATGAAATGATAATGGTGATGGATATGAGCATGGGACCAATTGCATTTGTTTCTAATTTGTTTGAATGTGATTTTGGATAAATTTCACTTGCTGTTTAGGATTTTTTATCTCCTTTGGACCCTAGGCTTGGCCTAGTGGTCTAGTTTCTCACATTTGGTTTGGATTTTCAGGTTGAAATGCAAAAGGCTTAAGGGAAAAAGTGCAAGTTGATTAAATTGAGTTTTGTTTGATGTTGTGAACTAACATTGGCTTTGTGTTGTAGGTTTGATGCTTGAGCTTGAGCTCATGGCTTGCACTTATGTGCATTAACTTGTGTTGTCTGTATAGATTGACTTTTGCTGTTTTTGTTGGTTTGTCCGAGTACTGACGATACTTGATTGATTTCAGGTACATTTAGTTGCTTACAGTTCTTTAAGAACTTGCTTGCTGCTGCTTGGTTGTATAAACCAGTTGAGGTAGACTCTCTTGTCTTCATGTAGTCTGGAAGACCTGGCTTGTTATTTAGCCAGGCAACTGTCTGAAGTCCTCCTTAAGAGGCGATGATTGTGATTGTTTACTTTTGTGCCAAGCAGGTAAAGACCTCTATGAGGCAATTGGCGGAACCCAAGGGATATGCAATCTATCCCCCGCTGTTCTGTTGAGTCGTCCCTCTGCTCACACCACTGTGTTGACGCATTGGGACACAAACCCAAGATCTTGTACTTTATACAGTTGTGTCAGAGTCTTGAGCGTAGAAGGGTCCCTCCATTATGGACCCACGCTCCTTTGTCCGAAGCTCTCCCTGATCAGGGATAAGAGCTGTGAAGTCTAATCTTCACTCACCTTTCATCAGCTTCACCTTAGCCTCTCAATGGCAAGGTTAAGAGCTAACTCTACCTTGTACAGATGACTTGCCTCGGCAGTCCACCCTTGTTTGAGCCTCACTTGACTGGATATAGTGTGTGCTATGTGAAATGTTTGTTTTATTGTGATTGATGCTTGCATGCTTGCTTTCTTCCTGGATAGGATTAGCTTGCTGTTGTGCAAGTAGGTAGAAACCATAACATTTAGGGCAATGATGCATGATAACACTAGGCTCGAGTACAGCTCCCTGGTAGTGTGTCTCCCCTTGGTTTTTGGCTAGATTTTCTTTCCCTTTGAGGGGAACTACATCGCCTTGATCCTCGTTCCAGACGAGGTATGTAGGCAGGAGACCGTGCGAGGTCTCTCCGGGCACTTTTTTTTCTTTTTGTGTGCGTTTGCTTGTTAGCTTTTGTGTGTCAGGATATGGACGTAAGCCCAGCGATTGGCTGTCCGTATCCTGAGTGTGTTTGTCTGGTTCGGAAGCCGATGTAAGCCCAGCGATTGGCATTCGGGTTCCAGGTTTGCCTGTGGTTGTGTGTGTCTTGTTTGGCGTGTGTGAGCCGAACTACGGCAGCTCTGATTCTCGTTCC
The DNA here is from genome assembly GCF_024323335.1 of Lathyrus oleraceus. Classification (NCBI taxonomy): domain Eukaryota; kingdom Viridiplantae; phylum Streptophyta; class Magnoliopsida; order Fabales; family Fabaceae; genus Lathyrus; species Lathyrus oleraceus. The sequence goes on from NC_066579.1 coordinate 418,944,282, forward strand.
AGACGAGATACGTAGGCATAGGATGCGATGTCCTATCGAGCTCTCTTCCTCTTAACCCCACCTGTGTTGTCTTTGGTGCATGTCTGTGTGGTGTTTTAGCAACCTTTTCTTTTCGTAGAGCGTGGATCCCGTCGAGTACGACGGACGTGAGGGGTGCTAATACCTTCCCCTTGCGTAACCGACTCCCTTACCCTTTCTCTTTGGTCGCGAGACCATGCTTTTCCCAGGTTTCTCTGAGCGTTTCCTTTCCCTATCTTGGGATAAATAACGCGCAGTGACGGATCTGTGTTGTTTTTTTGTTTCAGCCCGCCGGTTGTTTTTCACGGATGCGACAGCATGATCGTTTATACTTTGGATATGACATGGGTAATCCCCGGCAGTGATCGGTCGGAAGCGTCTTTTTCAGAAGGCAGAAGGTATGGAGAGTCTGAGGACATATGGGGTGTAACCGAGTTGGAACTCGATGAGATCACGGTTTCACACTGCCATTAGGATAGATTTTTCCTTTTGTGCGCAATTACCTCTTTTCAGGAATTGCTTCCTTTGTATTGCTCAGTTTGAGCCACACCTTTTCAATCAATAAAATGCATATTCACTCAAATAATTTTGTTTTTGTTTTTCATTACCGCTTTGATTGCAAAAATATCCAAATATTTTTGATAAAGAATCGTTGCATTTTAAGACATACAGGTCCCTTCCAATGCATGTTTATAAGATTGAAAACTTGAAATCTTATTCGGAAGGTTGAGTGACCCAAGTGTTGAAATTTTGACACGCCTGGGGCACGGTTTTATCTAATGATCTCTTTTGCAGGTACTATTAGATGTTTTCACTCACTTGCAGGTTGTGATGTGGAAGCTTTTGACAAAACAATCCCCACGGAGTCCAATCAGGGACAAGAGACTGACGAATGGCGAAAAGACGACGATAGACGTACGACGATCCTGGATATTAATCAAGAAGACTCTTCAAAGTCTGAAGATTAGAAAGTGTGTGTCAGTCCAAGGAGTTCGCTCTCCGTAGAGTACGGAGTAGTCGAGAATACAAGGTGATGAATCAGAAAAATCCAGACGAGTCTGGGAGTTCTCAAAATTGGAAAATTGACAGTGGATTTGGATATTGAATGCCATGGTTCGACGAGTCGACGGGTGTTTGGTACCCGACTTTCCTGATTTCCCCAAGCAGAGTTGGGATTCTCACCTCCCCAGCAGATCCGAGGTCTGTGTCTCCCCTAGCATGGTTGGGATGGTTATATCCCCAGCATGTTCGAGAATCGGTGTTTCCTCAGCATCCAGGCCCGAAGGTTGCTATTTCCCCAGTGGAGGTATCTATTGGTAGTGGTTTCTCCAAGCAGAGTCGGGATTGTTATATCCCTAGCAAGTCAGAGACCGTTGTTATCCCCACAGAGTGTGTTGGTGGTTTATTCCCCAGCAAGGGTTGCCTTTTTCCCAGCAGCAGTGCTATTCCCCAGCAGGGTGGAGATTGAAGTGTTGGCGAGTTCCTTAGCAGAGTGCCTCGAGCTCCCCAGAAGAGTCCCTTGAGGGGGATACTTTTTATACATTCATCATGTAGATAAGCATAGCATATTGCATAATAAATCGCGTAGCATTTCCATGATCATGGAGCATTACGCTGAAAAAGAAGTCATGCATCGGCATTGCAAGCATAAGCTAGTCTCAAGTCGTGGTTACTGTTTGAGAGGTGGTTTCGCCCGAAGGTGAAGATGTACTCCGAGGAGTTTTGGCATCGTGATTTTAATCAACAGTAATTCCCCAGTAGTGCGATATTGGAGGAAGGATTTCCGACAGGCAGAGATGGAAATGATAATCAGAGAAGTTTCGGGGTCCAAAAGAAAAAAAGAAGTAAAAAAGAGAATCATCCCCAGCGGAGCGTAATTGTTCGATTGCTAGGGTTGAATAAAGGATAACATGCTCATGGCTTGTTACTCCCAGCATGGGTCGTTGGCACGCGTGCCGACTCATTTATCACTGTTTTTATCTTTGCCGATGCTGATAGGCATGAAGAGTTTTCCGGTGATCAGACCGAGGTGGGTATTCAGACCAAAAATTCCGATTTTCAGATCGAAGAAGTTTCCGACGTTCAGGTCGAAGAACTTGTGGCACTCAGGCCAATTTCCGATTTTCAGATCGAAGAAGTTTCCGACGATCAGGTCGAAGAACTTGCGGAAGTCAGGCCAGTTTCCCGGTGTTCAGACCAAGGCGGGTATTCAGACCGATGTGGCACTCAGGCCAGTTTCCGATTTCCAGATCGAAGAAGTTTCCGACGACCAGGTCGAAGAACTTGCGGCATTCAGGCCAGTTTTTCGGTGATCAGACCGAGGTGGGTATTCAGACCAGTTTCCGATTTTCAGATCGAAGAAGCTTCCGAAGTTCAGATCGATGCAGCTTGCGGTAGTCAGGCCAGTTTCCCGGTATCCAGACCGAAGTGGTGTTCAAACCAAAGTGGTGTTCAGACCAAAGTGGCGTTCAGGTCAATCTCTCGGTATTCGGACCGACATTAATACTCTCATATTCCGATGTTCAGTATGCAGACTGACGAACGGAATTCAAGCCATGGTTATCTCTGTGTTACCGTTTATCCAGACATATTTCTGTTTCGGTATTCAGGCCGACTTTTTCTCCGTACCAGACGGATTCTTCCTTCAAGATTGCTTCTTTGCCGATTCTGACAGGCAATGTTAATTATTTTCCCATCAAAGTGCAAATTGTTCGTCTGTTCTTGGTATTCAATCACTCTTCACCCTGATCATCTGAAAGCCGAGGCTATTCATATCGACAGGTTCACAGTGGATTGGATAGGGGCAGCTGTAACACCTCAAAATTTGACCTCCTCTCTTGGGACTAGCTTAGCATATTGCATTTCATCTTTTAGGACATTAGTCATTGCATCTTTCCATATCTTATGGAGACATTGAGCAAGTCATCCTCCTAAGTCTTGTTTAGAGGATAAAGAGGTTAAGAGGTTCAAGCCTGAGGGTTTCATGAATTGATCACTAATCATCTGAGGGTTTGTGCTTCAATTAGGGTTTATTGGTTCCTCAAGGAGGTTGGGAATTATCTTGGATTGGAATGGTACATCAACATCATCATGGTCTTATCATCACCAAGAGGTTCATTGTGCTTGATCATGTTCCTGGGGATTAGGGTTTTGACCTCTGGTCAACCCTAATCAGTTGTATTATGCCAATCAGGGTTTGTCAAGGAAATGAGGTCTTCAATGAGGTGGGGATCATCATATGCTTTTATTGAGCTTGTGAAAGCTAGGGTTTCATTTTGGAGCCATTTCATCAGGAGATTGAGGCTCAAATTCATCTGTGCATAGCCAAGTCATCTATCAACTGAAAAAAGTCAACCAAAAGTCAACTGTTGGATTTGGAGATGGGAAGTGGTTAGAAATACTTCATTCATGTTCAAACAAGTCTCATTTGACATTTCAAACATCAACATTAAAGAAAATAAAGTCAGGACAAAACTTTCCAAAAATAGAAAGTGACTTGTAATTCAAACTTGCCAAAAATGGAAAGGTTTTCTCCTCAAGTTTACATCATCAAGAATGCTTCAAATGAAATTTTGTCCAACATGAAAGTTGAATATCTTGCTCTCACCTTTCCAAAAAGTCCAAGAACATGAATTTCTCATGTATGGTTGAAGAGATATGGATCAATCATTACCAAGTCAATTTGAACTTCACAAGTGCATAACTTTTGAACCATAAGGCCAATTAAAGTGGTTCTTTTTGCAACATTCTTGTTTTGACATGTACTATCCAATTCATGCATCATAGGCCATGCATTTTGATCATAAAAATTTTGGACTTTTCATTTGAATTTTGGAGGGAAAGTGGTAATTCAAAAATTATGCATTGTATTCACTTCCTAACACTTGCATCTGGTTCAAAACAGGTTTTTAAGTGATTTCCAAAGGCATTTGTGTACTGTTACATTGCAATCCCATGCATAAGGTGCATTGTGCAAATTTGCACTTACACCTTTAATTTCATTAATCCTTGGCATTTGCTTAATCATGATTAGCAAGAATCATTAACGGCACATATAAAAGCATAATCATAACAGAAAACTTCATTAACACTTCATTTTGCTCAGATCTAGATCTAATTCACCAATCTTCACAATTTTTTCTCTCACTTTTTCATCAAATTTCTCCACAAACCTTGCCTTGTTCTTGATCAATCCTTGATCCATAAGCATATTTGAGTGTTTTGGAAGCAAGATTCGAAGGATTGCATGCAGAATTGAGGACTGTTGAAGCATATACTCATCAATGGCAGTTGAATATTTGAGCAACATCAAGCACGATTGAGCACCAATTCTTCATCCATTCATCCATCTAAGCATTGGAGAGCAACTGTTTGGACATTACAAGGCCTGAAATCTACAAATCCAGTTCTGCACTTGCTTGAAGGTACATTAGTTGCTTAAGTTCTTTGAACTTGCTTTTGCTGTTGCTTGGTTGCTTAACCATTTGAGGTATAACTCACTGACTTCATGTAGTCTGGAAGACCTGTCCTGTTACTTGGGCAGGCACCTGTCTGAAGCCCTCCTTAAGAGGCAATGCTTGTGTATGTTTATATTTGTGCCAAGCAGGAAAAGACCTTTGAAAAGGCAATTGGCAGATAAAAGAGATGTGCAATCCATCTCCTGCTAATCAGTGTGTCATCCCTTTGCTCATATTACATGTTGATGCATTGTGGATATTAACCCAAGATCTTTGTTGAGTCAGTCATATGTGGATAGAAGAGTTCCAACTTTCTGAACTCCCACACCTTCTATCATCTGAAGCTCTCCCAGGCCAGGGATAAGAGCTGTGAGGTCTTACCCTCACTTCCCATTTCATCTGCTTCACCCTAACTCTCAATGTTAGGGTTAAGAGCTAACTACACCCGATTCCAGTTGGCTTGTGTTTCACAGCCTAACCTTGTGTGAGCCCACTTTGTTTGTATATAGTGTGTGCTAATTGTGTGTATGTTTGCTTTGTTTTGATTGTGCTGTTTAAGATAGCTTGCTGCCTGTGCAAGTTAGATAGAAAACTCAACCTAGGACCATGGTGGAATACATGATAACTATTAGGCTCGAGTCAGTCTCCCTTCTAGTTTGTCATTTCCCAGTCTCTGGTTAGGAGAAAGTTTCTCCCCTGTTAAGGGGAACTACGTTGCCCTGATCCTCATACCAGATGAGGTACGTAGGCAGGAGATCGTACGAGATCTCTCCGGGCACCTTTTTTTCTTCTTCTTTGTGTGTGTTTGCTTGACAGTTGCTAGGCTCGAGTGCCAGACTCCTTAGTAACTTGTTATGTGTTATCCTTCTTGTATGTGTTAGGAGATGGATGTAGGCCCAGCGATTGGCATTCCGTATCCTATTGTTGTGTGCTTGGAGTCCGATGTAAGTCCAGCAATTGGCATTTGGTTTCCAGTGTGGGTTTGCTGGTTCGGAGTCGGACGTAAGCCCAGCCATTGGCAGTCTGTTTCTGCTTGCTTGTTTGCCTGTTTGCGTGTGTTTTGTTTCGGCGTGCATGAGCCGAACTACGGTAGCTCTGATTCTCATTCCAGATGAGATACGTAGGCATAGGATGCGATATCCTAGCGAGCCCTTTCCCCTCTTCTTCCACCTGTGTTGTTTCCAGTGTGTGTGTGTGTGTGTGTGTGATGTTTTGAGCAGTGTTTTAGCAACCTTTCTTCTATCCTTTTGAGCGTGGATCCCGTCGAGTACGACGGATGCGTAGGGGTACTAATACCTTCCCTTCGCATAACCGACTCCCGATCCCATCTCTCTTTGGTCGCGAGACCATGTCTTTTCCAGGTTTACTTCGAGTGTTTCCTTTCCCTCTTTTGGGATAAATAACGCACGGTGGCGGCTCTGTTTGTTTTGTTTTAGCTCGCCGGTTGTTTTTCGCAGATGCGACACCATGACACATGGAAGTCAATCTCTTCTCTTCAATCAAATTCAATTGATCATACATGGTCTGACACCATTTAGCTTCAGTCAACATGGCTTCCATCAAAACACGCAGTGATGGGATCTCAACCTCTACGGGGAGCACAACTTCCATGCCATAAACAAGAGAGAAAATGGTTGCCCCTATTTAAGTGTGAATGGATGTACGGTACCCATGCAAAGAAAATGGGAGCATCTCATGCCAATCTTTGTATGTCACAAGCATCTTCTGAATGATCTTCTTGATGTTCTTGTTTGCAACTTCAACAGCCTCATTTATCTTGGGCCTGTAGGGAGAAGAATTATGGTGTGCAATCTTGAAGGCTTTGCAAAGAGCTTGCACCATATTGTTGTTCAAGTTTGATCCATTATCAGTAATAGTCTTACTTGGCACACCATAACGGCATATAATCTGATTCTTGATAAATCGGACTACCATCTACTTAGTCACATTTGCATACGATGTCGCTTCAACTCATTTTGTGAAGTAATCAATAGCCACCAAAATAAAACGATGTTCGTTCGAAGCTTTGGGTTCAATCATGCCAATCATATCAATTCCCTACATGGAGAGGAAATGACATTCAAAAGTGTCGGAGGAACATGAATCTTATCTGCATAAATTTGACACTTGTGGCATTTCTTTAGAAACTTGCAATAGTTAGATTCCATTGTAAGCCAATAGTAACCTGCTCTCAACATCTTTTTGCCATAGCATGTTCATTGGAATGAGTACCAAAGGAACCTTCATGGACTTCAGTCATCAACGAGTCTACTTAGTGTCTATCCACGCATCTGAGTAAAACCATATAAAAATTTCTCTTATAAAACACATCTCCATTCAGGTAAAAGTTACCAGCTAATCTTCTCAAAGTCTTCTTATCTTTCAAGGATGCCCTAGGCGGATAAATCTGACTTTGGAGGAAACACTTGATATCATAATACCATGGATTTTCATATTTGACCTCTTAAATAATAAATACATGAGCAAGCCTATCAAGACGCATCACAGTCAAATTAGGAACTTCATTCCAAAACTTCACCATAATCATTGAAGCTAATGTTGCAAGAGCATCTGCCATCCAATTTACATCTCGAGGGATATGATGAAACTCAACCTTCGTAAAGAAAGTTGAAATCCTCCTCATGTAATCTATATACGGTATCAAACCGGGTTGATTCATCTCCCATTCACCTTTGATCTGGTTCACAACCAAAGCTGAATCTCCATAGACGTCAAGATATTTAATTCTGCGATTAATGACTTCTTCGAGCCCCATAATGTAAGCTTCATACTCAGCCATATTGTTTGTACATTTGAAGGTCAATCTAACTGTAAACGGAAAATGAGTGCCTTGATGAGTAATAATCACTACCCCAATGCCATTACCATACGAATTAACAACTCCATCAAATACCATGCCCTAATAGGAACCAGGCTCTGTCCCTTCTTTAAGCAATGGTTCATCACATTCTTTCATCTTCAAGTACCAAATCTCTTCATAAGGAAAATCATACTTCACTAACTGATAATCATCAATAGTTTGGTGAGCGAAATGGTCAGCCAAGACACTACCTTTAATAGCTTTTTGAGATCGGTATTCAATATCATACTCGGATAACAACATATACCAACAGGAAATCCTCCCAGTTAAATCAGTCTTCTCAAAAATGTACTTGATTGGATTCATTTTGGATATCAACCAAGTAGTATGATTAAACATACACCGGCGCAGACGCTTAGCAGCCCAAGCCAATGCATAACATATCTTCTCAAGCATAGAATATCGAGTCTTACTGTCGGTGAACTTTTTAATGAGGTAGTAAATGACATATTCTTTCTTCCCAGATTCATCTTGCTGACCAAGAACATAGCCCATACTTTCTTCAAGCATAGTCAAATACATTACCAAAGGTCTTCCTTCAACAGGAAGAGACAGAATCGGAGGCTCAAAAGATGCTCTTTGATACTGTTAAAAGCTTTATGGCAATCTTCGGTCCAATTGCAAGACTGATCCTTCCGAAGACGCTTTAATATAGGCGCGCATGTGGTAGTCATATGTGATATAAATCTCGAAATATAATTCAAGAGGCCGAGAAAACCTCTGACTTGCTTCTCAGTTTTAGGCGCAGGTGATCAGCCTCCAATTCTACTTGTTTTCTGACACTCATTCGGCACCTTTGTAAGAAGTCGGTAACACATTAGTCCGCTTATTTTATTGTTTTGTTTAGTAATTTAGATGTTTTGTATTGTTGTTTCCATTTGTTGATTACATGTTATATGCATCATCATACTCCATTTTATGTCCTTTTGTGGTAGTTCTTTTGGTTTTAGGTGTAAGCAAGTGTACTGGAGGGATAGACAAGCAAGTGGTAGTTCTTTTTGTTTTGGCGGGGTGTAATCCCCAACGATTCATCTATCTCGCATGTCACCTATTGAAGAAACAGAAGAAAAGAGACTGATAAAGGATGAGTTCGCTGATGAACACATCCTCGCTGTTATCGATATCCCATGGTTCACAGGCTACGCGAGTTATATGGTGGGGGGTGTAATCCCCGTCGATTTTGATTCTAACAAAAAGAAAAAGTTTGTTCATGATTGCAGGTTTTACTTGTGGGATGATCCATTCCTATACAAAAGAGGAGTGGATGGGCTGGTCAGAAGATGTGTCCCGGAGGAGGAACAAAGGGATGTACTCAGAGCTTGTCATGATTCGGACTATGGAGGATATTTCAGTGGAGACCGAACATCAACTAAAGTTCTTCAATCAGGTCTATATTGGCCCACTTTGTTCAAAGATGCCCAGGACATCATCAAAGAATACGACAAATGTCAAAGAACGGGGAACATTTCTAAGAGAAATCAATTGCCCCAAAATGCTATGCTGGAGGTTGAATTGTTTGATGTATGAGGAATAGACTTCATGGGGCCATTTCCACCATCCTGTGGGAAAAATTACATCTTGGTAGCAGTTGACTATGTATCCAAATGGGTGGAGGTTGTGGCATTACCCACCAATGACGCTAAAGTGGTGGTGACATTTCTGAAGAACAATATCTTTTCGAGATTTGGGGTGCCAAGAGCACTTATCAGTGATGAAGGCACTCACTTTTTGAACAAACTGATGGAGAATCTGCTAAAGAAGTATAATGTTAAACACAAGATCGCCACTCCATATCACCCTCAAACGAGTGGCCAGGTCGAAGTGTCCAACAGGCAGATAAAGCAAATATTGTAAAAGACTATGTGTAAATCTAGGAAGGTTTGGGCACTTAAGTTATAATATGTACTATGGGCGTACAAAAAAGCTTTCAAAACGCCCATAGGTATGTCCCTGTATCATTTGATTTATGGTAAAGCTTGTCACTTGCCACTAGATTTGGAGCACAAAGCATTTTAGGCATCCAAATTCTTGAATTATGAACTGACTAAAGCAGGTGAGTCCCACATCCTTCAGCTTCATGAGTTAGAGGAATTTCGGAATCAAGCGTATGAAAATGCCAAGCTATACAAAAAAATTGCACGATCAGAAGCTGTAGAGAAAAGAGTTTGTCGAGGGACAGCTGATGCTCTTGTTCAACTCCAGATTAAAGCTTTTTCCAGGAAAGTTGAAATCCAGGTGGTCGGATCCATTTATGGTTTATAAAGCGTTTCCCCATGGAGCTTTCGAACTGAAAAATCCAAATAATGGGGATACCTTCAAGGTAAATGGACAAAGGTTGAAGCACTACTATCAGGGACAGGAAAATGGTTTGATTGAGAATGTTCGTCTCCAAGGATGAGAGAGACGACCGTCGAGCCATGCGACGTTAAACACAACACTTCGTGGGAGGAAACCCACACGGTTTTTACCTAACTATTTCCATATTTGATGTGTTTACAGGTTTACTGGTAGGTTCACGGTTACATCGCGTAGTTCAGAAGAGAAGGGTTGAGTTAAGCTCATATAAGATTTTCGGATACCAGAAGAACAGGGATAAAACCAAAAACAATGGAAAAAATCGGAAAATTTTGAAAAAATAGGGCCCTGACACGGGTGCCCGTGTCAGGCAAAGAAAGGAAAATAAACCTTTTTACAGTAGGCTGACACGGCCGCCCGTGTCAGCTCTACTGGGAGGAGCCTCAAATTACACTGGCCTGACACGACCGCCCGTGTCAGGCCCAACGACCATATTTTTCAAATTTTATCTTTTTGTGTATTTGTGGACCCCACCCGAAATTTTCACCACTTAAACACATTTTACTCTTAATCTACCAATAAAATATGATTTTACTTTCACTCTCTCTCTCATTTTCATATCATCCTTCTCCTTCCTCATTTTTCTTAACTTTCCTCCATAACCATACCACCTTAAAGCTTCCAACTTTAGCACCGTACTCTGTCCGAATTGTCGACACCCTTCACGAAAGTTGCTCTACTCACCATCCTCTACAAAGCTACGGTAATCTTTTTTCCGTTTCCTATATTTTTTTGGGTGATAAATTATGTTGCAGGAATCAAAATTGCTGCCAAAAAGAATCTCCAAAGGGAAGCAAACATATGCGGAATCATCCCGTCCACGGAAACGCACAATCCGTCATCCAAATTCACATGATATAATCTATGACAACCCAGAGCATGAACGGAGGTACGCATCTCACGTCAAACGGAAAATCACTCCGACAAGGTACCTTTGCTCTGATACTTTATTTCAATTAGGTTTGTCTGAAGAATTTGATAGGATGTTCCATGTTCTAGGAATGCTAGAGTTTGTGCATTGTGAAGTGCCAACCTATGAGTGCATTATTTGTTTTTGTTATTTTGTTGTTGTTTGTTTTGTTCTTGATATTTTTGTTTTAATTAGTTGTGTGGCACTCTATGTGTTATAGATAAAGGATATTCATGCCGGATGAGTGATGAAGCTTGGAGCGATTGGATGGAAGACACACCCCTCTATCTGTTCTTCTAGAAACCCCTAAAGGTTGATGCTACTGATCCAAAAAATCGGACGCGACTCTCTGTCACTGGATTTTGTAGGGATACTATGTAACCGAAGAGAAGACGAAGCTACATGACAGTGATAGATATCTTGGAAGCCTGCAAGCTAGACAAAACATGGCGAGGACTACAAAAAGCCAAACACTTGTCATCATGAGAGTTGTTCAGGTCTGTCTTTGTCTCTCTGGGTTTGCATTAGAGATACTGGAATTTCATAACACACTGTACACACTGAGGCATTGTTTTTGTATTTTAACCCTGAGCCTTTCCAGCCAACCCGCCATTATTACCCTTTGTTCACCAATTCTAGTCATATTTCCTTTTGTTTGTTATTTAACCACTATATATAGCCATAAGCCCATACACTACCACAACCTACTTAGATAAGTGTTGTTTACCCTAAATCTACGGAAAAGCCTAAGTTTGGGGTTTCATCAAAATTTGAGGACACCAACGAACCATAGATAAGTGCAAAAGAAGATGAGAAAATTCAAAGAAAAGAAAAAAAAATATAAAAAAAAGATCATGAAGCACTTATCTAGAAGTATTATGGTTGGCAAAAAGCATGCTCAAAAGAGCGGTAAAAGAAAATATATGAGCCAATGAACCACAACAAGAACGGTGTCCAAAAGAAATACCCCCGAGTTTTAAATGTGAACAACAGTTACGAGGGTAACAACACGAAATCTGAGCATGAACCCCTAGTATTTCCCTTTTTTTGTTTTAACTCCCCACCTTACACCTTAGCCCCGCTACAACCGAAAAAATCCTCGAATAGTGTGTGCTGTGTGTTTCTTGTTATGAAGGTATCTATGTTTCAAACCTAAGAGTTGAATTTGCATGCTCTGTTTTTCTTGAGTGTAAACACTTTGATCCCGAGAGATTTGGTGAAAGTGTGAAAAGCTACAGGCTAAAAGATGTGTCAAAGTTAAAGTGTGGCTAAATTCGGAAATCGGGAAAGAGTAAAACTGTGATTGAAAAGTGAACAGGAGATCACGAAAGATCGCAGTAGCATTGTGGATGCGAAATTTGGGGGTAACCGTCCTGATGTCTCAAACATCACTTTAGAACAAACAATGAGATAAGTTTGGGGTTGTGATCAGCCTCCAATTCTACTTGTTTTCTGATACTCATTCGGCATCTTTGTAAGAAGTCGGTAACATATTAGTCCACTTACTTTATTGTTTTTTTTAGTAATTTAGATGTTTTGTATTATTGTTTCGATTTGTTGATTATATGTTATATGCATCATCATACTCCATTTTATGTCCCTTTGTGGTAGTTCTTTTGGTTTCAGGTGTAAGCAAGTATACCGGAGGGATAGACAAGAAAATCGGACGTTCCGGGCCCATCGGAAGAAGAAAATTAGACATACAGTAGCCCTGACATGGCCACCCATGTTTCCCAACACGGGCCGTGTCAGGACAAGTGCCATGGAAGAGGAAAACAAGGAGCTGAAACGGGTGCCCGTGTCAGCCTTCCTGAAGGGGTGTGTCAAGGCATTGTGCTCCAGAAGCCCAACACGGCCTGGCGTGTTGCCTGACATGGCCAGTGTTGGCTTGGGCACTTGATTTTCCAGTTTTGTGCTGTTTTTGGAACAACTTATCCTAGAGGGCATTTTGGACTTTTGCTAGAGAAAAATTATCATCAGGAACTATTTACAGGAGATTTGAATATGGAGAAAGGCACTTTTACACGATTAAAAAATTAGAGACGAAGAAGATTGAAGTAGTGGAAAGCGAAGAAGAACGAAGATCCTTCAAGAGCGGATGCGATTGAAGATCAACGAAATTCCGAACTTTTTGTAATGTCTCAATTTTATCTTGTATCTGATTTGAATAATATGATAGGATAACCCCCCCCCCCCCCCAATGCCAGGGGGTGTCCCTGAATTGATCATGTATTGACTCTGATGTTAGATTTTCATTAATATATGTTATTTGTTATCAATTTCACTGTGTGATTCGCGTAATGCTTTCTTTATCAGAAAAATTAAGATTGATGTATGGTTAACGATTAGCAGGGTTGCAATTGTTAAGGTTTTTATACAGTGAAACCATAGTAGATATCACCTATGACTAGGGATACCCTATGGTTACCGGTTTATTCTTGTTAAATTAAAATGCTTGGTTTCATCATAATCACCTAAGGACTTAGAGGTTAGATTGAATACCAAAGGCTTCCCTCTGAGGTCTCCGGGGGAAATGATCTTAAGATCCGGTAATTGAAACAATTCTCCTTATTAAGGAGATATACACTCAAGGGTCATTACAGGAGATTTTTACACACCATCATTGGCATATCATATTAACTTGTGAAAATATTCATTTGTTCTATTTTTCCTTACAGTGAATTCTCCAAAACCATAACTATTACTTTTGTTCAATTGAGTGACTGTTTACTTCTATATTGTTGCGCAATCCTCAATGTCGCATCCGCGAAAAACAACCGGCGGGCAAAAACAAAACAAACAGAGCCGCCACCGTGCGTTATTTATCCCAAAGAGGGAAAGGAAACGCTCGAAGTAAACCTGGAAAAGACATGGTCTCGCGACCAAAGAGAGATGGGATCGGGAGTCGGCTATGCGAATGGAAGGTATTAGCACCCCTACGCATCCGTCGTACTCGACGGGATCCACGCTCAAAAAGATAGAAGAAAGGTTGCTAAACACTGCTCAAAAGAATGCACGCACACACACTGGAAATAACACATGTGGGATAAAAGGGGAACGGGCTCGCTAGGATATCGCATCCTATGCCTACGTATCTCATCTGGAATGAGAATCAGAGCTACCGTAGTTCGGCTCACGCACGCCGAAACAAAACACACACAAACAGGCAAACATGGAAACCGAATGCCAATCGCTGGACTTACATCAGACTCCGAACCAACAAACACACACAGGAAACCAACTGCCAATCGCTGGACTTACGTCGGACTCCACATAAACAAACCACACACAGGAAACCGACTACCAATCGCTGGACTTACGTCAGACTCCGAACAAACAAAAGGTTAACCGGACGCTGAGACGTCAAAAGCAACAAAAAGGTTGAACAAACAAGCTAACAGGGAGTCTGGTACTCGAGCCTGCTAACTGTCAAGCAAACACACACAAAAAGAAAAAGGGTGAACACACAGACTAACAGGGAGTCGGGAACTCGAGCCTGATAACTGTCAAGCACAACACACACAAAAAAGAAAAGGGTGAACACACAGACTAACAGGGAGTCGGGAACTCGAGCCTGATAGCTGTCAAACACAACACACGCAAAAAAGAAAAGGGTGCCCGGAGAGGTCTCGTACGACCTCCTGCCTACGTACCTCATCTGGTATGAGGATCAGGGCAACGTAGTTCGGCTCACGCACGCCGAAACAAAACACACACAAACAGGCAAACATGGAAACCGAATGCCAATCGCTGGACTTACATCAGACTCCGAACCAACAAACACACACAGGAAACCAACTGCCAATCGCTGGACTTACGTCGGACTCTACATAAACAAACCACACACAGGAAACCGACTGCCAATCGCTGGACTTACGTCAGACTCCGAACAAACAAAAGGTTAACCGGACGCTGAGTCGTCAAAAGCAACAAAAAGGTTGAACAAACAAGCTAACAGGGAGTCTGGTACTCGAGCCTGCTAACTGTCAAGCAAACACACACAAAAAGAAAAAGGGTGAACACACAGACTAACAGGGAGTCGGGAACTCGAGCCTGATAGCTGTCAAGCACAACACACGCAAAAAAGAAAAGGGTGAACACACAGACTAACAGGGAGTCGGGAACTCGAGCCTGATAGCTGTCAAGCACAACACACGCAAAAAAGAAAAGGGTGCCCGGAGAGGTCTCGTACGACCTCCTGCCTATGTACCTCATCTGGTATGAGGATCAGGGCAACGTAGTTCCCCTTAACAGGGGAGAAACTGCTAACCTAACCAGAGACAGGGAAATGACAAACTAGAAGGGAGACTGACTCGAGCCTAATAGTTATCATGTATTCCACAATGGTCCTAGGTTGAGTTTTCTATCTAACTTGCACAGGCAACAAGCTATCCTAAACAGGAAAAGCAAAGCAAACATACACACAATTAGCACACACTATATACAAATAAAGTGGGCTCACACAAGGTTAGGCTGTGAAACACAAGCCAACTGGAATCAGGTGATGTTAGCTCTTAACCCTAACATTGAGAGTTAGGGTAAAGCAGATGAAATGGGAAGTGAGGGTAAGACCTCACAGCTCTTATCCCTGGCCTGGGAGAGCTTCAGACAAATGAAAGTGGGAGTTCAGAAAGTTGGAACTCTTCTCCACATATGACTGACTCAACATGGATCTTGGGTTAATATCCACAATGCATCAACACAAGGTGTGTGAGCAAAGGGATGACTCAACAGAATAGCAGGAGATGGATTACACATCTTTTTTATCTGCCAACTGCCTTATCAAAGGACTTTCCCTGCTTGGCACAAACATAAACAATCAAACAGTTAATAGTCAATGGTCAACAGTACACAAGCAAACAATGCAACAATGTGCAAGGCACAAGCTCAACTCAAATGAGCTATAAGCCACCTACAAAACAAGTCAAGGTTAGTCAAGCATCAACCAAACAATCCAACTTAAGCAATGTGAATCAATCCTCTCATGGCCATATGCTTCTTATCCTGAAAATGAAGCTCAAACATAAGCACAAACCACTAGGACAAGGCCTAGGGTCAAAGAGGGAGAAATAATTCAAAACAGAACATGAAAATTGACATGAATCAACCTTAATCAAATAAGAACATAAACCAAAAGGTCTCATGTCAATAGCATCAACCAAATTCATTTCACAAAGCAATCATGGCAAGGAATGCAAGTTGGAACCACATTGAGGCAACAGAATGAACAAATCCACATCAATTCAAAAATGATTCAATAAATCTCAAGAAAAATCATGGCTAAACAGCACACACAACATGATCAACACACCAAAAATCAAGGCATTTGGGCAAGTTTAAGCATGGCAAATAAATTCATCAAGTCAAGATAATCAAAACAAGCTCAAATAGGGCACAAAATGCTACATCAACTTCACACAAGCCTAAAACAGAATTGACAAATGATAAATGTCTCAAACCAAAGCCACAATAAACTTCAAAGTGTCTAGAAACAATGTGCAAAATTTCACATTCATAGGATACACAACCATCATTTCACAAATCATTGAAGTTCATGACTATTCAAAAGTCCACAAATGGCAATCCAGAAAGAAAAATCTCAAACAAATCGGAAATGATTCCAAAAATTCCACAAAAATTCATGATCAATCCTAACATCCAGAAGAAGCAACATGCAAAAACTCACATCATTTGGCAATCATTTGGCATGGAAAAGGAAATCAACAAGTTGAGCAAGCAATGGTGTGACACACATTGTCACACCTGCATTAAACAGATCATATCTCAACAACCAGAAATTCTAAAAATGCAAACTCAACACCAAAAGGTCCCTAAAGATGTCTAGTTTAAGCATGCAAAGTTTCAAAGTCATTGGATTAAAATCCATCATTTCACAAAGGATATGGCAAGCAAGGTCAAGAAAACACATACATACACAATCCCTAAGCCAAAACATTTTTCATGCGTGTACAATTTCTGGAAAAATAATCATAAAAAACTAGAAATCATGAGGAGAACAATGCAAAAATTCCCATGCCATTTGGATCATCCATCATGGAGTTATGATTTTTTGAATGAATGAAAAAATAAAAAAAAGCACATGAAAGCATGGTATGAACATGGATGAGAAAAATGGAATAAATCAGCAAGGCATATTTGAATTAGTCTCCACCAAGGATCGAACCGTGCCAAGATTTGAATTGAGCGCGCCAGTTAAGTGAAACGCACCGTTTCACTTAACTGATGTGGCAGCGGGAACCAATTAACACCAATCAAAGTGCCACGCCAGGCTGAGCTGGACCAATGCATGGTCGCTAACATAAAAACTCATACAGAAAACGCTCATGCAGATCAAACACATTTCTGGAATTAAAACCCTAGGTTCTTCATACATTCATCGTGTTCTTCCCAGGTCAAGAACAAATATGCCAGAAATTCACAATGAGCACACCAATGGAATCATCTTTCGACATACAACACGGATCAAGGCTTGGATTATCCTAATTCATCCTATGTTCAAAGATTCGAGCAAGAGAATATTCACATGTCAAACTTAAAATCACAATATCTACCTCATTTCTGCATGGATCTTAATGAAACAAAGCTCAGCATGTTCAGTGATGAAAGATCTACCATAAGCATACAACAATTTCATGAATCATGACATTCGAATTCTGACCTTAATGGAAGTGCAGAAGTGAAATTGATGCTTTCAAGCCTTGCCAAGCACAAACAGATGCTCCAATACTCTTGTATGATGGAATGAATGAATGCTTGATGCTTAACCTTGCACGATTTTGCTTGAATCTTCAATTGCCATTAATGGATGCAACCTTCAACAGTCCCAAATTTGCACGAAATCCTCTTGATCCTGCTTCAATCCAGCTCAAAAATGCTTCTAGTTGATGATTTGGTCAAGAAACATGCAATGCTTTTGAGGAAAATTGAAGAAAAGTGAGAGAAAAAGTTTGAAGAGATTTGTGAATTAGATCTAGATCTGAGAATTCTGATGTGTTAATCATGAAAACAGTTATGCTTTAGCTTTTATATGGTGTGCTAATGATGTTGCTAATCACAATTAAGCCAAATGCAAATGGATTAGTGAAATGGAAGTGTAATGCCAATTTGTCAATTCACCCTCATGTAATGCATTCCAATGGAACAGTGCTCGAATTTGCCCTTGGAATCATTTCAAATGCTGTTTGGAGCCAAGTGTAATTGGTAAAATGTGAAGGCAATGCATAATTTTTGAATTACCACTTTCCCTCCAAAATTCAAATGAAAAGTCCAAAATTTTTGTGATGGAAATGCATGATATGTGATGCATGAATTGGATAGTGCATGTCAAGAGAGAAATGTTGCAAAAAGAACCATCTCATTTGGCCTTATGGTTAAAAAGTTATGCATTCTTGAAGTTCAAATTCACTTGGCAATGATTGATCCATATCTCTTCAACCATACATGATAAATTCATGTTCTTGGACTTTTTGGAAATGGGAGAACAAGATCTACAACTTTCATGTTCAACAAAATTTCATTTGAAGCATTTTTGATGATGTAATCTTGAGGAGAAAACCTTTCCATTTTTGGCAATTTTGAATTACAAGTCACTTTCTATTTTTGGAAAGTTTTGTCCTGACTTTATTTTCTTCAATGTTGATGTTTGAAATGTCAAATGAGACTTGTTTGAACATGAATGAGGCCCCTCTAACCATCTCCCACCTTCAAATCCAACAGTTGACTTTTGGTTGACTTTTGTTGACTTGGCCATGCACAGATGAATTTGAGCCTCAATCTCCTGATGAAATGGCTCCAAAATGAAACCCTAGCTTATACAAGCTCAATAAAATCATGTGATGATCCCCATCTTCATTAAGACCTCATCTCCTTAACAAACCCTGATAGGCACAACACAACTGATTAGGGTTGACCAGAGGTCAAAACCCTAATCCCAATGCACATGATCAGGAACAATGAACCTCTTGGTGATGATAAGACCACGATGATGGTGATGTACCATTTCAACCAAGATAAATAAAAACCTCCTTGAGGAACCAAGAAAATCCTAATTGAAGCATAAACCCTCAGATGACTAGTGATCAATTCATGAAACCCTCAGGTCTTGAATCTCCTAACCTCTTTATCTTCTGAGAAAGACTTAGGAGGATGACTTGCTCAATGTTTCCACATGATATGCAATATGCAATGACTAATTCCCTAAAGATGAAATGCAATATGCTAAGCTAGTCCCAAGAGAGGAGGGCAAATTTTGAGGTGTTACAGCTGCCCCTATTCAATCCACTGTGAACCTGTCGATATGAATAGCCTCGGCTTTCAGATGATCAGGGTGAAGAGTGATTGAATACCAAGAATAGACGAACAATTTGCACTCTGATGGGAAATAATTAACCATGCCTGTCAGAATCGGCAAAGAAGCAATCTTGAAAGAAGAATCCGCCTGGTACGGAGAAAGTCGACCTAAACACCGAACAGAAATACTGACCTGTATACCAACATAAATGGTAACACGAGAATCACCGTGGCCTGAACGCCGCTCATCAGTCTGAATACTGAACAACATAGTATGAGAGTATTTACATTGGTCTAAACACCGAGAGATTGGCCTGAATGCCCAACAACTGGCCTGAACGCCACTTCGGTCTGAATACCGGAAAGCTGGCCTGAGTGCCGCAAGCTGCATCGATCTAAACTTCAGAAGCTTCTTCGATCTGAAAATCGGTAACTGGTCTGAACACCCACCTCGGTCTGATCACCGGAAACCTGGCCTGAATGCCACAAGTGCTTCGACCTGAACGTCGGAAACTTCTTCGATCTGAAAATCGGAAACTGGTCTGAATACCACCTCGGTCTGAACACCGGAAGATTGACCTGACTGCCATATGGGTCTGAATACCCGCCTCGGATCTGAACACCGGAAAACTGGCCTGAGTGCCATATCGGTCTGAATACCCGCCTCGGTCTGAACACCGGAAAACTGGCCTGAGTGCCATATCGGTCTGAATACCCGCCTCAGTCTGAACACCGGAAAACTGGCCTGAGTGCCATATCGGTCTGAATACCCGCCTCGGTCTGAACACCGGAAAACTGGCCTGAGTGCCATATCGGTCTGAATACCCGCCTCGGTCTGAACACCGGAAAACTGGCCATGCCGGTCAGCATCGACAGAGATAAAAACAGTGATAAATGAGGCGGCACACGTGCCAACGACCCATGCCGGGGATAACAAGCCATGAACCGGCTATTCTCTATTCAACCCTAGCAAACAAACACTTTGCGCTCCGCTGGGGATCATTCTCCTTACTTTACTTTTTGGACCCCGAAACTTCTCTTGATTTTTTATTATTTCCATCTCCGCCTGACAGAAACCCTTCCTCCAATATCGCACTACTGGGGAATACTGTTGATTCAAAATCACGATGCCAAACTCCTCGGAGTAACATCTTCACCTTCTGGCGAAACCACCTCTCAAACAATAACCACGGCTTGAGACTAGCTTATGCTTGCGATGCTGATGCATGACATTTTTTAGCGTAATGCTCCACAATCATGGAAATGCTACGCAATTAATTATGCAATATGCTATGATCTCCTAAATGATGAATGTATAAAAAGTATCCCCCTCAAGGGACTCTTCTGGGGAGCTCGAGGCACTCTGCTGAGGAACTCGCCAACACTCCGATCTCCACCCTGCTGGGGAATAATACTGCTGCTGGGAAATAGGCCACCCTTACCAGGAATAACCTCCTCTGCACCCGATCCGTTTGGGGACTTCGCTGGGGAAAAAAATCACCAACGCACTCTGTGGGGAAACCAACAATCTCTGACTTGCTGGGGAATTTGCAAGCTCGACTCTGCTTGGAGAAACCACTACCAATAGATACCTCCGCTGGGGAAATAGCAACCTTCGGGCCTGGCTGCTGAGGAAACACCAATCTAAAACCGGTCGGGGAGATAACCATCCCGACCCTGCTAGGGAAGACTCAGACCTTGAATCTGCTGAGGAGGTGACAATCCCAACTCTACTTGGGGAAACCAGGAAATTCTGGCACTGAACACCCGTCGACTCGTCGAACCTTGGTATTCACCATCTAAATCCACTGTCAGCTTTCCAATTTTGAGAACTCCCAGACTCGTCTGGACTTTTCTGATTCATCACCTTATATTCTCGATTGCTCCGTACTCCACGAAGAGCGAACTCTTGGGATTCATACAAACTTTCTAATCTTCAGACTTTGAAGAGTCTTCTTGATTAACATCCAGGATCGTCGTACGCTCGTTCGCCGTCTTTCCACCATTCTCCAATCTCTTGTCAAAAGCTTCCACATCACAACCTGCAAGTGAGTGAAAATAGCTAACATCACCTGCAAAAAAGATCGTTAGATAAAAACGTGCCCCAGGCGTGTCAAGATTTCAACACTTGGGTCACTCAACCTTCCGAATAAGATTTCAAGTTTTCAATCTTATAAACATGCATAGGAAGGGACTTGTATGTCTTAAAAATGCAAGATTCCTTATCACAAACAAATGGAT
Source organism: Lathyrus oleraceus (assembly GCF_024323335.1). Lineage (NCBI taxonomy): Eukaryota > Viridiplantae > Streptophyta > Magnoliopsida > Fabales > Fabaceae > Lathyrus > Lathyrus oleraceus. Next base: position 418,965,454 of record NC_066579.1, read on the forward strand.
GTTTTTGCAATCAAAGCGGTAATGAAAAACAAAAACAAAACTATTTGACTGAATATGCATTTTATTGATTGAAAAAGTGTGGCTCAAATTGAGCAATACAAAGGAAGCAATTCCTGAAAAGAGGTAATTGCGCACAAAAGGAAAAATCTATCCTAATGGCAATGTGAAACCGTAATCTCGTCGAGTTCCAACTCGGTTACACCCCGTATGTCCTTAGACTCTCCGTGCTTTCTGCCTTCTGAACAAGACGCTTCCGACTGATCCCTATCGGGGATTATCCATGTCATATCCAAAGTACAAACTATCATGCCAGACGCAGTTGTTCGTTTCAATCCCTCTTTTGCCTGGACCGCCCTTTCGGGTTTTCAGTCCACCGGGATACCCCTTTTTGCCCAAGTCGCCTTTTCAGGTTTTCGACTTGCCGGGTGTACAGTTTTTCTCTTTCTTATCCCTAATTTTTGCCCGAACCTTTTCATTTTTTTTTCGGTTCGCTGGGATGCCCATTTTTGCCTGGACTATTTTATTCTTTTCGTCCAGCGGGTCTCTTTATACGAAGTATTTTTTAACTGCGTCCGCATTTACAGGGGATGGAAAATCCTCGCCATCCATGGTCATCAACAACAAGGCTCCGCCAGAGAAAACCTTCTTGACCACGAAGGGACCTTCATAATTGGGTGTCCATTTGCCCCTTCGATCGTTTTGAGGAGGAAGGATCCTTTTCAGTACCATATCACCCACGTGATACACACGAGGTCGCACCTTTCGGTCAAAAGCCCGCTTCATCCGCTGCTGGTACAACTGCCCATGACAGATGGCCGCCAGCCTCTTTTCCTCAATCAGGCTCAACTCTTCATATCGAGTCCTTACCCATTCCGCCTCTTGCAGTTTCACGTCCATCAGGACTCTCAAAGAAGGAATTTGAACCTCAACCGGTAGCACGGCTTCCATTCCATATACAAGTGAGAAAGGCGTTGCCCCAGTAGATGTGCGCACCGAAGATCAGTACCCAGGATACAGGCTTCGTACTCAGCCATCCTTGCTGGTGCATTCAAATGTTATCCGGGCAACAAAAAGGAATGGGATCTTTTCGGTGTAACCAAAATGGCACCAACTCCGCTTCCATTCATGTTAATGGCCCCATCAAACATCAGAATCCGTTCGGATTCAGGGTCAGGCCCCTCCTCCGGGATCGGTTCCTCACAATCTTTCGATTTGAGCACATCGAGATGTCCTCATCAGGGAACTCAAACTTCCTCGGTTGATAATCCTCAATGGGTCGCGGGGCGATGTAATCGGACAATACACTCCCCTCTATCGCCTTCTGGGAGGTATACTGAATATCATATTCAATCAAAATCATTTGCCCTCTCGCAACCCGTCCGGTCAATGCTGTCTTCTCAGATATGTACTTGATCAGATCCATCTTGAAATCCACAAAGTGGTATGAACCAGCATACACTGTCTCAATCGGCGAGCAGCCTATGCCAAAGTACAGCAAGTTTTCTCGAACAGTGAATGTATTGTTTCACAGTCGGTAAACTTTTTGCTAAGGTAAATTGCATGCTCTTTTCGACCAGACTCGTCATGCTGCCCCAGTACGCACCTCATAGACCCCTCGAGGACCGTCAAGTACAGATTAACAGTCTCTTTCCATGGGGAGGCAACAGAATCGGAGGCTCCTGCAACTATTCTTTTATTTCTCAATGCCCCTTGGCAATCATTATTCCACCTGACTATTTGATTTTTTTTCACGGCTTGAATGGGTTCACACGTGGCTGTTAGATGAGATGTGAACCATGAAATGTAGTTCAATCCACCTAGGAGACCACAAACCTCTTTTTTCTGTTCTCGGTTCAGGCATTTCTCTTATTTTTCTTCTTTTTTTTCTTCTTTTTTTTTCTTTTTTTTTAGCAGGATCAACCTCGATTCCTCTCTTTCAATGAACCCCAGCAGCTTACCGGACCGCACTCTGAAAGTGCACTTATTTGAATTCAACCTCAGTTTGAATTGTCTCAACCGATCGACCAACTTGGCCAGATTTACCAGATGCCCCTCTTCTGTTTGGGACTTTGCTATCATGTCATCAACATAGCATTCAATTTCATGATGAATCATATCATGAAACAAAGTCACTCTGATACGTGGCATCGGTGTTCTGCTTCTCTAGAGGACGGTCTTCTCTCCATGGTAGCTTGTGCACAACGACACCGGTATCCGACCCTGACATATCCTGACACGACCAGACGAAGGTATCCACATGCTCTTTCAATAGGGCTACCATTCTGCTCTCGACTCGCCTCTGAAGCGGCCCCAATTTTCACTTCTTTTCTGACCTCGGCGGTGCCTGAAATAACAATCTTGCATCGCTCCTCGTGCTGCTGAATCACCTTCTCCTCTTGTCCCAACAACCTGGCTAATCTCCCAGCAGATCACAATCTTCTTCGCCTTCTTCTTCGGCATGATAGATCAGATTGTCGAAGTCATATGAGGTGTAACCAAATTGTTATCAATGAGATCCGGAGAATTATTTTTCGAAGTCGGAACGAGACAAGTTAAAAAGGGAAAAAAATGAAAACAAACATTGCCATTTTTATTTGTTTTTTAAACTGCAAAAATAAATGAAAAACAGGGAACACCACTTTTAATGTGAAAAACATCCATTTATTAATGATGCAAAACGTTGCAAAATGAAACACATGAGATGACCCTTACAATGAACCATTACGTTTTGGGCAAAACGTATGGCTTCCATGCAAATAAAACTGAAAACAGAAAACATTACTCTTCCGGATGAGTGACAGTGATGATCTTTGAGGCCTTCCAGTTCCCTGGTACACACGATTTTATCCACGACTCCAGCTCGCGGTCACTGTCAATCTCTTCACCCACTGTATAGGCGTGACCTGGATCCAGCACTCCGGCACTGACAAATGTGTACGGTGGACGACGTCCTCTGTTTTGTCTAGACGACTCTTGATCTGGCTGATAGCCAACCCCGAACATATCCGCCTTCACCACAATGTCTATGATCTTTCCCCAGCCTGGGATCCCTCCATTTCTCACCACTTCCACGGCCTGTTTGTAAGAAGAAATGGACAGCTTTTTCTCTTTCTCAACAATAATGGCATTCTCCACCTTGACAGTTTCAACTGCCTGACATGGTGTTTCAAATTTTTCACCATCCATTTCCACCTCCATCATTCTCTGAGCCGTTTCCCTTATCATTACACACCCGTTTGTGGCGACAGCCGCACAACAATTATCACAACCAGGGAAATCTCCATTCTTCATCAGAGGTCTCTGGACAACAAACATTGGAGCTTTTAACTGATCCCCATTCATCAGCCTAATCGTCCTCCTATCCTCAGAAATTGCATTCATCCCCATCTGACCATGCGCGGGCATGTGATTAGCATTAACATTTAGAGATTGTGCAAAATTAATGGCCTTGGAATCCACCAGGTCCTGGACAATATGCTTAAAAGCTTTACAATTCTCCACATTGTGTCCAGGGGCACCAGAGTGAAATTCACATTTGGCATTCTCATCATAACCGGCAAGCCTCTGATCAGGTTTCAACGGAGTCAACATCCTTGGCCGCACCAATCCAAGATCCTTCAACCTCTTCAACAGAAGAGCATACGTCATGGGTGGCCTATCAAATTGACGATCAACCCCCTTTCATCTCACTTGGTACCCAGCTTTCTGTGCTCTCTGTTGAGGCGGCTGATGTTGCTGTTGTACCGATTGATTACCAGCAGGCATTGTTACCGCAGCAGTGTACGGGTGATAACGATCCTTACCCCTCTTGGCATGCACATCACTTGATTCACCCTCCTTCTTAAGCTGACTATTGCCAGAGGGCTTCTTTACTCCAGACGACAGAGCATCTCCCTGGATTTCCCCCATTCTCAGCCAGTTTTCAACCCTCTCCACCTTCTCGGCGATTGCCTTCTGCCCCAAGGCGAGCCCTCGCACAACACTGAATAACTCCTTCATCATCTCTTTCAATTCGAGAAGGTCGTAGTTGGGAAGATTCATCATTCCTGTGTCAATCAAACATGTTAGAAACTGACACCTGCAAAATAGAAGACAAGTTATTATGGTTCATGCATGAATGCAATGTCTATCCATATGTGGAATACTCTGTCTTTCGATCCTGGTTTCACCGAGACAGATAATAATTCGGCGATAATATTCTGACATCACATTTGTTGATTTTGCCATACAGATCAGAGATATATGATTTAGCAAAGATATCACCCAACCAACCATGTGTGTGCTATGTGAGTGCATACAGGAAAGCAAATAAAGCTTGAAGACCGATCACTGAACGAAAATAACCATTGTATACCAAAAGTGCACTACAAGTGCAAAAGTCATACATTCAACTGATACAGGTCAAATACAATTCTCCAGAATCGGAAAGAAATACAAGCAAGTGAATTCCGTCAACAGGCCTGACGGTAATCCACACAAAAGAAAGGTCTAATCTGATGAAGGTCCCACAGAAGGCCCTACATCATCAACCATCCTGGTAAACTCCCCGGCGAACCTGAGCTCAGTGTTCTCCTGCTGCAACCTCCCTATCTCCTTCTGGTGAATCTTCATCTGTCTGAAGTAATGATCTCTCTCAGCAAGATAATGATCTCTCTCAGCAATGATCTTCGTGTTCTCTGCTTCCTTAGTCTTCAACTTTGCCTCCCACTCAGCAATAAGGGCTCTAACTCGGGTATCTCTCTGATTCTTCACAAGGACCTGTCTCCTCTTCTCATCTTCAATATCCCTCAAGGCTCTGGCTAGCTTCTCCTTAGTGATGTCGTGCTCTTTTGTAGACGACTCCATGCTTGGCTGACCTTGCTATAATAAGCGGTGTCTATCTCAAAGCGCTTCACCACGAGAGCATGTCTCTTATCCTGATCTTCCATTCTCCCTTTGATCTCCTGATTAGCCATCTGAATCCTAGCAACACTCATCTCCAATTCAGTCTTCTCTGCTTGTAGCTGATCTCTGGCTTTCTTCATCTCAAGGAACTCTTCCATGCTGACAGAAGAATGCGGCCCCTCAATCAAAGGACACCAAGGATCACCCCCAGGAAATGGTAAATGTGTGAGCTCTATCCTCTTCCTAAGCCAATCGTCAAATGGAGGAAAAGACCTGTTGTTAACCTTACCAAAAGGAACCTTGCCCTTCCTCTGAATGTTACGCCATGCCCCAGACACTTGCCTCAACCGTGTCAGATTACCCTCAGCCGGGAAATAGAAAGACTCCTAAATCTCACGCTCGAGAGGAGGAACCTCCATAGCAAACCCCATCTGTCTCCTAAGAAGCGTCGGGTTGTAATTAATGCAACCCTGAACTCCTATGAGAGGCACATTGGGAAAACTCCCACAACTGTAGATGAAATCTCGTCCGGCCACACCATTGTGAGTCCAAGCTATGTCCTTGGCTCGCAAACCCATCAGTTTGGTTGCCCAATTAACCGCATGGTCATGAAGAACAAGAGCAAAGGCACCTCTGGAAGGCAAATACCCCATAAACCATTTGTACAGCAGCTGAGCACAACATCTAATCAACCCCCCACCCGCTTCTCGTTTCGATTATGGACCGAGTAATAAACATCCCCAACCAGAGTAGGAACAAGATTCCTCTGTATAAACAACCTGATAGCATTAAGGTCCACGAAGTTCTTCTGATTAGGAAACAAGATGATCCCATAAATGCTCACAGCAATCAAGGCACAGACAGTCTTCCAATTACCCACAACAGCATGTTCCTTGGCTTTAGCCTCCAAGAAACTTAGATGAAAACCAGGCAATTTTCCCTTCTCCTTCAAACCCTCCTTGGTCACCTCCGGGCTCAAATAAAGAGCACGAGAAATCTCAGCAATATCAGGCCCCCCCTTAGTGGCAAAGAAAGGAATCTGATCTCGGATCTGAATACCCAGGATGCTAGCATAGTCCTCCATCAAGGGTCCCAACAAATAATCTGGGAAAACGAAACATCTCAAGCCCGGGTCATAAAACTGGAGAAAAGTGTGGATGACACTCTTATCTGTATCAGTAAGCCTGAAAACCAACTTCAAAATACCACCGTAAGCCTCACGGAACATCCCCACATGGTCAGGTGTAATCAATGCTATCATATCCTTCAGCACACCAATCTCTGGGTCGAAGAAACTGTAGACAACATCGTCTTTCAAACCGGTCCTCATGTCTGGAACAAAGAAGTCTCACAACCAGGATCTCGATCAAAAATGTCCCTACATATGGATAAACATGTGTTAGATGCAGATAAATGCAAAATGTGAATGATGCTGATGTATGAATGCAATGCATTGTGCCATCCTCCCAATCATCTGAACTTCGGTTGCACTGAGTTACAGCCTCTGAACTGATCACAACCATCTGAGGGAATATGTAACTAAAAATCCGACTTGGGGTTCCAAAATAAACGGAACTGAAAGATACATCACCATTATCACCAGAGATTCTCTGAACAGATAACCATAAGACCCTCTGAACCAACCCGGGGAATCCTGAAATAAACGGATCCCCACTGATAAATACCACGGACGGAACTCCGGCGTCTCTGAAATAAAGGCCCATAAATCCGACTTATAAATAGGACTCTGATCAACGGAACCATTAGTCACCATCAAAGTCACCATCAGAACATGCATCTGTAAGAATCAACCCTCCCCTCACAGGTGAATTCTAAGCAGGTCATGCTAAGGCGGATAATGGTCTCAACAATCGGGCAAAGATACTCAACGGGTTTGCCCTTTCGGGTGTGTCGTTGTAGCTCTCTTAAGATCATCTAAACCAAAGATCCGGGAAAGAACGGTCACCGAAGTCAATAGCTCAAAAGAGGTGACTCAACCAAAGTGGAAAACCCCACAAAGGAAGAGCACTCTCCAATGAACCTCGTCCGACTTGTGGTATGTCACGTTACAACAATATGCTGATAAAGCAAATGAGGAACGTGAGACCACACTAATCCTAGGTGTATACTCGGGCCTGGGTTTTAGCCCCACTCAGAACACCCTCCCATATCAGAGAAACCACCTGTACAGAAGACAACACAATGATAGTATGATGCATGCAAATATTTATGCAAATGTACACAACATAATAATCATAAATGCAATAAATAGAGCAACACAAGCAACCTAAACTATCCTAGAACGCTAGGAGAGACTCGCTTAGGGAAGATGGACCAGCAATAGGTCAACTTCTAGATCCCCAGCAGAGTCGCCAGCTGTCGCATCCGCGAAAAACAACCGGCGGGCAAAAACAAAACAAACAGAGCCGCCACCGTGCGTTATTTATCCCAAAGAGGGAAAGGAAACGCTCGAAGTAAACCTGGAAAAGACATGGTCTCGCGACCAAAGAGAGATGGGATCGGGAGTCGGCTATGCGAAGGGAAGGTATTAGCACCCCTACGCATCCGTCGTACTCGACGGGATCCACGCTCAAAAAGATAGAAGAAAGGTTGCTAAACACTACTCAAAAGAATGCACGCACACACACTGGAAACAACACAGATGGGATAAGAGGGGAACGGGCTCGCTAGGATATCGCATCCTATGCCTACGTATCTCATCTGGAATGAGAATCAGAGCTACCGTAGTTCGGCTCACGCACGCCGAAACAAAACACACACAAACAGGCAAACATGGAAACCGAATGCCAATCGCTGGACTTACATCAGACTCCGAACCAACAAACACACACAGGAAACCAACTGCCAATCGCTGGACTTACGTCGGACTCCACATAAACAAACCACACACAGGAAACCGACTGCCAATCGCTGGACTTACGTCAGACTCCGAACAAACAAAAGGTTAACCGGACGCTGAGTCGTCAAAAGCAACAAAAAGGTTGAACAAACAAGCTAACAGGGAGTCTGGTACTCGAGCCTGCTAACTGTCAAGCAAACACACACAAAAAGAAAAAGGGTGAACACACAGACTAACAGGGAGTCGGGAACTCGAGCCTGATAGCTGTCAAGCACAACACACGCAAAAAAGAAAAGGGTGAACACATAGACTAACAGGGAGTCGGGAACTTGAGCCTGATAGTTGTCAAGTACAACACACGCAAAAAAGAAAAGGGTGCCCGGAGAGGTCTCGTACGACCTCCTGCCTACGTACCTCATCTGGTATGAGGATCAGGGCAACGTAGTTCGGCTCACGCACGCCGAAACAAAACACACACAAACAGGAAAACATGGAAACCGAATGCCAATCGCTAGACTTACATCAGACTCCGAACCAACAAACACACACAGGAAACCAACTGCCAATCGCTGGACTTACGTCGGACTCCACATAAACAAACCACACACAGGAAACCGACTACCAATCGCTGGACTTACGTCAGACTCCGAACAAACAAAAGGTTAACCGGACGCTGAGACGTCAAAAGCAACAAAAAGGTTGAACAAACAAGCTAACAGGGAGTCTGGTACTCGAGCCTGCTAACTGTCAAGCAAACACACACAAAAAGAAAAAGGGTGAACACACAGACTAACAGGGAGTCGGGAACTCGAGCCTGATAACTGTCAAGCACAACACACACAAAAAAGAAAAGGGTGAACACACAGACTAACAGGGAGTCGGGAACTCGAGCCTGATAGCTGTCAAACACAACACACGCAAAAAAGAAAAGGGTGCCCGGAGAGGTCTCGTACGACCTCCTGCCTACGTACCTCATCTGGTATGAGGATCAGGGCAACGTAGTTCCCCTTAACAGGGGAGAAACTGCTAACCTAACCAGAGACAGGGAAATGACAAACTAGAAGGGAGACTGACTCGAGCCTAATAGTTATCATGTATTCCACAATGGTCCTAGGTTGAGTTTTCTATCTAACTTGCACAGGCAGCAAGCTATCCTAAACAGGCAAAGCAAAGCAAACATGCACACAATTAGCACACACTATATACAAACAAAGTGGGCTCACACAAGGTTAGGCTGTGAAACACAAGCCAACTGGAATCGGGTGATGTTAGCTCTTAACCCTAACATTGAGAGTTAGGGTGAAGCAGATGAAATGGGAAGTGAGGGTAAGACCTCACAGCTCTTATCCCTGGCCTGGGAGAGCTTCAGACAAATGAAAGTGGGAGTTCATAAAGTTGGAACTCTTCTCCACATATGACTGACTCAACATGGATCTTGGGTTAATATCCATAATGCATCAACACAAGGTGTGTGAGCAAAGGGATGACTCAACAGAATAGCAGGAGATGGATTACACATCTTTTTTATCTGCCAATTGCCTTATCAAAGGACTTTCCCTGCTTGGCACAAACATAAACAAACACAAGCATTGCCTCTTAAGGAGGGCTTCAGACAGGTGCCTGCCCAAGTAACAGGACAGGTCTTCCAGACTACATGAAGTCAATGAGCTATACCTCAATTGGTTAAGCAACCAAGAAACAGCAAAAGCAAGTTCACAATGAACTTAAGCAACTAATGTACCTGAAAACAATCTAACTCAGTCAGTACACAACTCACAAAGTCAATCAGACAGTTAATAGTCAATGGTCAATAGTACACAAGCAAACAATGCAACAATGTGCAAGGCACAAGCTCAACTCAAATGAGCTATAAGCCACCTACAAAACAAGTCAAGGTTAGTCAAGCATCAACCAAACAGTCCAACTTAAGCAATGTGAATCAATCCTCTCATGGCCATATGCTTCTTATCCTGAAAATGAAGCTCAAACATAAGCACAAACCACTAGGACAAGGCCTAGGGTCAAAGAGGGAGAAATAATTCAAAACAGAACATGAAAATTGACATGAATCAACCTTAATCAAATAAGAACATAAACCAAAAGGTCTCATGTCAATAGCATCAACCAAATTCATTTCACAAAGCAATCATGGCAAGGAATGCAAGTTGGAACCACATTGAGGCAACAGAATGAACAAATCCACATCAATTCAAAAATGATTCAATAAATCTCAATAAAAATCATGGCTAAACAGCACACACAACATGATCAACACACCAAAAATCAAGGCATTTGGATAAGTTTAAGCATGGAAAATAAATTCATCAAGTCAAGATAATCAAAACAAGCTCAAATAGGGCACAAAATACTACATCAACTTCACACAAGCCTAAAACAGAATTGACAAATGATAAATGTCTCAAACCAAAGCCACAATAAACTTCAAAGTGTCTAGAAACAATGTGCAAAATTTCACATTCATAGGATACACAACCATCATTTCACAAATCATTTAAGTTCATGACTATTCAAAAGTCCACAAATGGCAATCCAGAAAGAAAAATCTCAAACAAATCGGAAATGATTCCAAAAATTCCACAAAAATTCATGATCAATCCTAACATCCAGAAGAAGCGACATGCAAAAAATCACATCATTTGGCATTTATTTGGCATGGCAAAGGAAATCAACAAGTTGAGCAAGCAATGGTGTGACACACATTGTCACACCTGCATTAAACAGATCATATCTCAACAACCAGAAATGCTAAAAATGCAAACTCAACACCAAAAGGTCCCTAAAGATGTCTAGTTTAAGCATGCAAAGTTTCAAAGTCATTGGATTAAAATCCATCATTTCACAAAGGATATGGAAAGCAAGGTCAAGAAAACACATACATACACAATCCCTAAGCCAAAACATTTTTCATGCGTGCACAATTTCTAGAAAAATAATCATAAAAAACTAGAAATCATGAGGAGAACAATGCGAAAATTCCCATGCCATTTGGATCATCCATCATGGAGTTATGATTTTTTGAATGAATGAAAAAATAAAATAAAAAAAGCACATGAAAGCATGGTATGAACATGGATGAGAAAAATGGAATAAATCAGCAAGGCATATTTGAATTAGTCTCCACCAAGGATCGAACCGTGCCAAGATTTGAATTGAGCGCGCCAGTTAAGTGAAACGCACCGTTTCACTTAACTGATGTGGCAGCGGGAACCAATTAACACCAATCAAAGTGCCACGCCAGGCTGAGCTGGACCAATGCATGGTCGCTAACAAAAAACTCATACAGAAAACGCTCATGCAGATCAAACACATTTCTGGAATTAAAACCCTAGGTTCTTCATACATTCATCGTGTTCTTCCCAGGTCAAGAACAAATGTGCCAGAAATTCACAATGAGCACACCAATGGAATCATCTTTCGACATACAACACGGATCAAGGCTTGGATTATCCTAATTCATCCTATGTTCAAAGATTCGAGCAAGAGAATATTCACATGTCAAACTTAAAATCACAATATCTACCTCATTTCTGCATGGATCTTAATGAAACAAAGCTCAGCATGTTCAGTGATGAAAGATCTACCATAAGCATACAACAATTTCATGAATCATGACATTCGAATTCTGACCTTAATGGAAGTGCAGAAGTGAAATTGATGCTTTCAAGCCTTGCCAAGCACAAACAGATGCTCCAATACTCTTGTATGATGGAATGGATGAATGCTTGATGCTTAACCTTGCACGATTTTGCTTGAATCTTCAATTGCCATTAATGGATGCAACCTTCAACAGTCCCAAATTTGCACGAAATCCTCTTGATCCTGCTTCAATCCAGCTCAAAAATGCTTCTAGGTGATGATTTGGTCAAGAAACATGCAATGCTTTTGAGGAAAATTGAAGAAAAGTGAGAGAAAAAGTTTGAAGAGATTTGTGAATTAGATCTAGATCTGAGAATTCTGATGTGTTAATCATGAAAACAGTTATGCTTTAGCTTTTATATGGTGTGCTAATGATGTTGCTAAGCACAATTAAGCCAAATGCAAATGGATTAGTGAAATGGAAGTGTAATGCCAATTTGTCAATTCACCCTCATGTAATGCATGCCAATGGAACAGTGCTCGAATTTGCCCTTGGAATCATTTCAAATGCTGTTTGGAGCCAAGTGTAATTGGTAAAATGTGAAGGCAATGCATAATTTTTGAATTACCACTTTCCCTCCAAAATTCAAATGAAAAGTCCAAAATTTTTGTGATGGAAATGCATGATATGTGATGCATGAATTGGATAGTGCATGTCAAGAGAGAAATGTTGCAAAAAGAACCATCTCATTTGGCCTTATGGTTAAAAAGTTATGCATTCTTGAAGTTCAAATTCACTTGGTAATGATTGATCCATATCTCTTCAACCATACATGAGAAATTCATGTTCTTGGACTTTTTGGAAATGGGAGAACAAGATCTACAACTTTCATGTTCAACAAAATTTCATTTGAAGCATTTTTGATGATGTAATCTTGAGGAGAAAACCTTTCCATTTTTGGCAATTTTGAATTACAAGTCACTTTCTATTTTTGGAAAGTTTTGTCCTGACTTTATTTTCTTCAATGTTGATGTTTGAAATGTCAAATGAGACTTGTTTGAACATGAATGAGGCCCCTCTAACCATCTCCCACCTTCAAATCCAACAGTTGACTTTTGGTTGACTTTTGTTGACTTGGCCATGCACAGATGAATTTGAGCCTCAATCTCCTGATGAAATGGCTCCAAAATGAAACCCTAGCTTACACAAGCTCAATAAAATCATGTGATGATCCCCATCTTCATTAAGACCTCATCTCCTTAACAAACCCTGATAGGCACAACACAACTGATTAGGGTTGACTAGAGGTCAAAACCCTAATCCCAATGCACATGATCAGGAACAATGAACCTCTTGGTGATGATAAGACCATGATGATGGTGATGTACCATTTCAACCAAGATAAAGAACAACCTCCTTGAGGAACCAAGAAAACCTAATTGAAGCACAAACCCTCAGATGGCTAGTGATCAATTCATGAAACCCTCAGGTCTTGAATCTCCTAACCTCTTTATCTTCTGAGAAAGACTTAGGAGGATGACTTGCTCAATGTTTCCACATGATATGCAATATGCAATGACTAATGCCCTAAAGATGAAATGCAATATGCTAAGCTAGTCCCAAGAGAGGAGGGCAAATTTTGAGGTGTTACACTCAAGATCAATCTTTGGGAAACATCTCTCTTATTACTACATCGGCAAAAATAGTACACTTGCTATTTTCCCGATCAGCAAGAATCTCTTGTATTGCTTTGACCTTGGCAGGATTAACTTCAATATCCTTTTCACTGAAAATAAAGCCCAAGAACTTACCAGAACGAACACCAAAAGTACACTTATTGGGATTTAATCGGAGTTTATACTTCCTCAAACGCTCGAATAACTTCAACAAATGCTCTACATGTTCTTCTTCATCGCTTGATTTAGCAATCATATCATCAACATAAAATTCAATCTCTTTATGCATCATATCATGAAAAAGAGTGGTCATAACTCTCTGGTATGTTTCACCAACATTCTTTAAACCGAAAGGCATCACTCGATAATAGAATATTCCCCAAGGTGTAAGGAATATGGTCTTCTCCATACCTTCGGGTGCCATCTTGATCTGATTATAACCGGAAAATCCTCCCATAAACAAAAAGACTTTGAATTTAGCTATATTGTCTACCAACATAACAATGTGTGACAGAGGAAAATCATCTTTCAGACTGGCTTTATTCAAATCTCTATAATCAACAGACATGCGGATTTTTCCATCTTTCTTAGGAACACGCACAATATTGGCCGCCCATTGCGGATACTCGGAGGTAACAAGGAAACCAACCTCAATCTGCTTCTACACTTCCTCCTTGACCTTCACTTCCATATCAGGATGAATTCTTCTCAACTTCTGCTTGACCGGCGAGCATTCTGGCTTCGAAGGCAATCTATGCTCCACAATCTCAGAATCCAAACCAGACATATCTTGATAGGACCAGGCAAACACATCAGAATACTCTCGAAGAAGATCAACCAACCCCTTCTTAGATTTTGGACACAGTTGAGTCCTAATCTTGACTTCCTTCACATCATCATCGGAACCCAAGTTGACTAATTCAATATGCTCTTCAAACGGCTGAATGACTTTTTCCTCGTGCTCAAGCAAATGGGATAATTCATCAGATACTTCTTCATCATCATTCTCTTCCTCAGCTTCAAACACAGGGAAATAAAAGTTTGGAGAGGGAGTAGGATCATTACATTCAATGGGTTTGAGAACCAACCTGCATAAAAATTTGATATTTTGATTTTAGAGAAGTGGATTGCAAACAAATACTATGCAGATAGAAAGATTGTTATTTATTTATGTTTTTTGTGATTACCATTTTTCAGAAAAAGCATAAAAATTAAAAATAAACATCATAGATGTGGATGAATAAAATTGTATTTAATTGATGATAATATTGAAAGCGTCCAACAATGTCTCACTTCTCCCTTAGGCATAGGAGATGGATTTTTCTTAAAATAATAAAACAAATTACTTCGAACGGTGCATAACAACATCAACCCAGTTGTTGCAAGTATGACCGTGCGTCACAAAGTTGGCACAAGCCTCATCTTCATCACTATCTTCAATAATGGCAGTTGAATGTTGATAATCCTTGTGAATGAACCCTCCACTGCGGAAAACTTCTTGCATAGCCTTGACATTGGCGTTGAATGGCCTTTGCTGAAATCCCATCCCGACTCTATTATTGTTCTCAATAACTTCCACAACGCGACCCCATCTGTCGGTGCTACCAGCCTGAACAACCTCTTTGGTATCCTTCATAGAAGACATGGGTGCCCGAGCCTTCTTCAATTCATCAACAATGGTCAAAGCTTGAAACGGTGTTCCAACTTCTTCCTCAGCGACTACATAAGTAAAGGATGACAAATGACTTAATAACAGTTCTTTCTTCCCACCAACAACGACAAGTTTTCCGTTCTTCACAAATTTCAATTTCTGGTGCAGAGTAGATGTTACGGCGCAAGCTTCATAGATCCAAGGCCTTCCCAACAAACAGATGTAGGCCGGGTGAATGTCCATCACTTGAAAAGTAATTTGAAAATCACTCATACCTATATTAACCAGAAGGTCCACTTCTCCAATGACAATTTTTCGAGAGTCGTCAAACGCTTTAACCACTACGCCACTGTACTGTTGGTGTAAGCTCTAGAGGCCAATACTTTTGGTACTTGTATCGAATTATTTATTAATAATAAAAGGCTTTTTCTTTATTATGTTTGTTTAATAAAGTCCCTAGAATAGCTAGTCCGTTTAATGTATCAAGTGTGACTTAGTCATGAGATCCCATTAAACATAAGGACACTATTCTTAAAGTATCCGTAGTCGAGCTTTGTTGTGAAGTGGGATAATATTAAAGCATTAAGACTATTATGTATATAGACTGATGATCACATCTCATGGATCATGGATAAGGAGTTATCAAGTCTTAAACATAAGTATGAATATTGAGAGTAATATTTATACTGGATTGACCTGCTATGAGAAAACTAGATAAAATGTTATGCTAAGTGCCATAAGTTATTCTCATGGTGATAATGGTGTATACCACCATTTGACCTGAAACCACTATGTACCCTAGATGTAGAGTCGAGTGCCTTATTGCTGATCAAACATTATCCATAACTAGATGACCATAAAGACAGTTGATGGGTACTCCACGAAACATGCTGAGGGACATGAGTGGCCTAGATGGAATTTTCCTATCCTGCGTAACAGGATAAATGTCTACGGGCCCAATATTAAACTGGACAAGGATGACACGGTTAATGCCTTGTGTTCAATATAGACATAAGGGTAAAAGGGTAATTATACACATAAGTATTATCACAAAAGGATTTGTCAGATCATATGACATTTTCGTGTCTTGGGTAGCAGTGATGTGTTGCTAGATACCGCTCACTGTTTATTATGTTAAATACGTGATTTAATATAATTGTTAATGTCGCGAAAACCTACAGGGTCACACACAAAAGGACGAATTTATGAGAGATAAAGTAACTAAGGAACACCGTAAGGTACGGTGCACTTAAGTGAATTATAAAACATCGTAAGGTACGGTGTACTTAAGTAGAATACAAAATATGGTAAAGTACCATGCGCTTAAGTGATTTTGGCATATTATAAGATATGGGCCACATACACTTAAGTGGGCTTTTTAGCTTGCAGCCCACACAAGTGGTTCTATAAATAGAACCCTTATGTAGAAGTATTTGTGTAGTTGCAATTTAGTTTCTCTCTCTCTCTCTCTCAAAGCCTTCACTCGTAGCAGCTAGCACTGAGATTGAAGGAATCTGTTCATGTGGACTGAGTAGAGGCGTTGTCAACATTCAACGTTCATGATCGCTCCGTAGATCTGCATCAAAGGTTTTAATCTCCACAAGAGGTAACGATTCTATCACTGATCATGCTCATCCGTAAGGATCACTAAAGGAGAATTTTTTAAATTCTGCTGCATTTTGGATCGCCCTTCTCCTTCATGTACCTCATCGAGGCGTCTTGATAAGGAAGTCTTGCTAGAGTGATCAGCGGCCCAAAATTTAATTTGGTTTTAATTCATTAACAGAATTTAAATTAATAATGATAGTTTGTTTATTATTATTGTCTTGTGGCGATCGGTTATGGCCTTAGTTTTCCTTTATTTTGTTTTGGGATTTTAAAATACGACCTGCGTGTCGTGCCTCTCTTTTAATCTCTTAATGTAACTTCTTTTCTCATCTTACTCCCTCGTATGTAAAATGAGTTTCTTTTATATAATGTAATGTTAGGAAGAAAGAGAAGAATACAATATCAAAGGAGGACAACCTTGAAGATCTTGCTTGGAGAAGCTTAGATCGTTATTAGGTTAGCTTAGGTTCTCTCATTGGCTTAGGAGAACAATTGCTCTAGGGGCCATAACTGTTTAATTATGTATGTTGATGCATTTGAATGTATGTTGATGCATGTGAGAGACGATTTATATGATAAATAAGCCGGTGAGATCAGAATAATTACAAACTCCCTCAAATTAAACATTAAGTTTCTGCTTTCCAAGTTTTAGCACTCATCAAGACTAGTATCGGAGAATGTAGGTTTCGCCTACGTGAGGTGCATGTTCTATATTAGTAAGGTGCGATGGGATAATTGTAATATCCAATTGCTAAAACAATGGGTCAGACTTAACTAAACAAATTATAATAAGATTATATATGTTTAGAAGCAAGAGTTGGAAATGATCCATGCGATGGATTGGAATAAGGAGTTATTCACCCAACTAAAATATTCGAGAGTTGTATTAGATACAATTGGAAGGAGTTCCTACCTAAATAACCTAGTTTTGTGTAATCCGCCTACGCGGACTTAAAATAAAGTGAAATGTGGATCTCGACCCACTAGAAAATCTTCCAACAGGATTTTCTGAACCAAATGGTGAGGGTAATTTGTTTTGAGTAAAATAGTGGGAGAATATATAATTAAAGGCCTAATTAAATATGTTATTGATACTTATATTTTCATTATTTTCATGTAGATTACCATGACAACAAACACCTCTAACAATATTTTACGATCAATCCTTGACAAGGAGAAATTGTCTGGGACAAATTTTCTGGATTGGCACCGAAATCTGAGGATCATCCTCAAATATGATAGAAAGTTGTATGTCTTGGAGAAACCTGTTTCTGAAGAGGAACCTCCTAGTTCTGCATCTAAGACAGAAATAAATGCTTATAAGAAACATGTCGATGATGCCAATGAAACTGCTTGCCTCATGCTAGCTACCATGAACTCAGAGTTGTAAAAGCAACATGAGAACATGGCAGCGTTCGATATGATCGAACACCTGAAGATGCTCTATCAAGAGCAAGCAACGCATGAAAGGTTTGAAGTTTCAAAAGCCATTTTTCAAGGCAAGTTAGCCGAGGGGGACCTTGTAGGTCCCCGTGTGCTCAAGATGATTGGGTATGTGGAGAACCTTGAGAGGTTGGGTTTTCCCCTCGGAAAGGAACTTGCGACTGATTTGATCTTGCAATTGTTTCCAGATAGATTCAGTCAATTTGTCCTTAATTTCAATATGAATGATATGGACAAATCTCTTCTTGAACTGCTAGCCATGTTAAGATCTGCTGAGCAGAATCTGAAGTCAAAAGGGAAGTTCATTCTGATGATCGGAAATGGAAAGAGACGGAACAAAAGACCCACCAAGCAGGGTGATAAAGGGAAAGGCAAGGAAGTTGTCAAACCCAAACCCACTACTTCTGCTTTGAAGCCTAGTGGAGGCATAGCAAAGGAAGACACCTGCTTCCATTGCGGTAAGACCGGACATTGGAAGAGAAATTGCCCAAAGTACCTGCTTCCATTACGGCGCACTTAAGTGAATTGTAGAACATCGTACGGTACGATGTACTTAAGTAGAATACAAAATATGGTAAGGTACCATGCGCTTAAGTGATTTTGGCATATTATAAGATATGGGCCACATACACTTAAGTGGGATTTTTAGCTTGCAGCCCACACAAGTGGTTCTATAAATAGAACCCTTGTGCAGAAGTATTTATATAGTTGCAATTTCGTTTCTCTCTCTCTCTCTCTCTCTCTCAAAGCCTTCATTCGTAACAACTAGCACCGAGATTGAAGGAATCCATTCATGTGGACTGAGTAGAGGCGTTGTCATCGTTCAAAGTTCGTGATCGCTCCGTAGATCTGTATCAAAGGTTTCAATCGCCACAAGAGGTAACGATTCTATCACTGATCATGCCCATTCGTAAGGATCACTAAAGGAGAATTTTTTAAATTCCGTTGCATTTTGGATCGCCCTTCTCCTTATGTACCTCATCGAGGCGCCTTGATAAGAAAGTCTTGCTAAAGTTGATTTGGGAAACACATTCAATGACGAACATGTATCCACCAAGACATTAGACATAACGTCCTCCTTGCAATTCATTGAAATATGAAGCGCCAAGTTGTGATTCCTACCTTCCTCGGGAAGTTCTTCATCACAAAAGCTCAGGTTGTTACAAGAAGTGATGTTGGCAACAATATGGTAAAACTGATCCATAATAACATCATGTTCCACGTAGGCTTGTTCCAATACCCTCTGCAAATCCCCGCCGTGTGCCTCGGAATTCATCAGTAATGATAACACAAATTTTTTTGATGGCTTTTGAAGCAACTGCTCCACAACATTGAATTCACTTCTTTTAATCAGGCGCAATACCTCATAATCATCATTAGTCTTTAACCTGCTGGATTCACCAGACTGACAAGTTGGAGCACTAATCAGATCAACTGTAGAAACCTCTGCCTTCTTACCCACAGAAATATCTTCCACAACTTTAGGAAATACTGGGCTGAACACACGACCACTACAGGTCACCTTCACTACATCTGTGATACTCACCACTGAATCTGAAACTGGAAGAGGAACCTCCTGACCCTTCTCTATCATGGTGGCATTATACTTATACGACACAACTTTATCGGATGAATAGGGGACGGAGCCCGCTAACCGTATAACTAACAGCGATACCGATCTGTTTTCTTTCTTGCTGCTGCTATCAAATTCAGTAACTACCCACTCAGGGGTTTTGAATACCGGAATGATGACGTTCACATCATTTCCCATATACCTCGATTGTTGAATCTGAATAACATTCTCATCCATAAACCCTTGAATATCCCTCTTAACAATTACACATCCACGAGGGTTAACACTACAAATAACACAACCATCATGGTCATGTTCACAATGGCTTACCAAGCACAAGTCTCTGTGAATATCCACTAAGGACCTACGGATACAACGGACATCAAAGACCCTGAAATTCCCAGGACAGCCGTCTACTATGTTCACAGAAGCATTGTTATCATACCCCAATTTTGTCTGGGCATTTTAGAATTTTCATAAATTTGATTTCATTTTCAATTTGCATCATATGTACAACATAACATGCATTTCATCGTGAATAACACCTAAAATATCAGTCGGAATAAATTCTTGAATATACAGACGATTTGGTTAAATCATTTCTCAAGTATGTGCAAAATCAGCAGTTTTATTAGCCTACAGTCGGCATAACTTAATCTGGTATGCTCGTTACATTTTTCGACGTCTTCTTCAGCTGCATTTTAATCCGCCTGAGCCTTTTAACCGGTGATAATTTATTTCAAAATTAAAAGAAATGCTGTATTTTTTCAATAGGTATATTTTGTGCTGATCATTTTAGTGCGTCCGATTTAATTTTTCGAGCAAATTTTCGCTCGAATTTTATTCATTTTGTATCGTTTTATTTTTATTCTTTTGTGAAAATATTCAAATTAAATAAACAAAAATTTCCATTGTCTTGCTTTATTTTTACCACATTTATTTTCAAAGTTGTGAATTTTATTTGATTTAATTGGTTTAATTTGTTTTAAAATCAATTGAATCATCTAGAAGAGGCATTTTTGACAATTAAATTATTTTATGCTTCTTTGATTCGATCCCGACCATCTATTCAAAATAATCAATGGTCCACGATTAACAATCCTTGTCAATTTAAAATTCATCCAATCAATTAATAATAGTGAATAATTAAATAAATAAAAATAGAAAATATTTAAAAAATTATATTAATTAAAGAGAGATTGATGATTTGTGGACATCTAGCACTCCATAGACATTCTCTCTCCTCTAACGGTCACATAGAAAGAAAAATAAAAGAAAAGATTTTTGGGACTACGAAAGAGGCCTCGACAGACATGACATCATCTCTCTCTATGGGTATAACGAAAAAGAAAAAAGGAAGCTCTTCAGCTTCTTCTCCAAACTCTCTCTCCACTGAGCATAAAACAAAAGAAAGAAAATAAAGAAAAGAAGAAGGAGGACTGTTCCTTTTCCTCTTCGAACACTCTGTCACTCACGCCGCTGGAATCCCACCATCACCACATCCTCACTTCCGACGGCACACCGACTTCAACGCCAACAACGCACAATCCCTCTTCGCCGTCTATCAACCGACCCCTTCTCCTTCACACAACCGCCGCCGCGTTCATCACGCCATCCTTTTTTCTTCACAACGCGCGACACCCTTCAAATTGTCGCCAACCTAAAAACAACTTTCCACCGAAATCGCACCACCGCGAAATCCCACCAAACCCTTCACCGGCGGCTCCACCGCGACGTCACATCAACCGATTCCTTCGAACCACCTCCGCACACGCAACGACCACCGTCCATGGTGTCATATTCAACTTCCATTCACTTCGATCCATCCTCTCATCAACTCGTGTAAATAAGTAAACGGGCGTTGGTAACCTCCAAACCATTATCTGGACATGTTTTGCTTTATGCTTGCGTTTTCAAGTTAATGAGCATAAGAGTTTGCTGCTCCTTCACATTGTTGATTGTTATATTTGTTCTGAACTGAAAGGAAGTAGAGGGATTTTATGAAGAAAAAGGGATGAATGTTAACATTTTTTTTTCTGGTGGTAGTTTGGAGTATTACTTCAACATTATTAATCTATTTGGGGGTTTAGAAATTACTTGAGTTGTTTTTTTCTTGCAGGTTTAGGCCCTTTAACTCACACACATCTGGCTTGTTATGTGCACCCCTTTGTTACTTTTTTCTATTTTAGACTGTATTGCTTTTTTTCTATTTGGATTTTCTTTGAATAACCCAATTCCTTTTTATTGTTGCTATTTATCGTTTGGTAAATCGATTATTGGATAGATTGCGATTTAATTTCGTAATGTTTAGATTAGGATAATGAGATATTGATATAACAATCAAAAATAGTGTAATGAATAAATATTGGACTGTTGTTTAAAGACCATTGCGATTAACCGGATTTTGAATGATGGATTCGATAATTTCATGTCAATATGCCGCCCAAATGCCAATATATCAATAGAATATTTTTTACCGCGTTTGGATTTTGTAAATGACATTTATCATGTTGTCATCTTGCACAAACCGGTTTGAGCACACCGATTCAATTAAATAAAGCGATACCGTAACTTAATTTTTTCTCTTTAATTATAATAAATTAATTAATTAAATTTTGACCAATTAGTTAATTAATATTAATTAGTTTTAATTAATTTGATTATTTGATTTAATTAAATAATTTTGATAAATAGTTTTGATTAATTTAGTTAATCAATTTAATCGAACTTTAATCAATTAATTTTGATAATTAAATATTGATCGACTTTTTTCGTTCCAATTCATCATCGATTCAAGACCACTTTAAACCACTAAAAAATCACATAATTCTTGATTCAATGTCGAGACCATTTCCATACCCTTGTAAGTCGATAGCTTTTAGCATCGCCATCAACCTCACATAGCTTACTCTTGGGCTTTCTTACAATGAGACCTATTCGGTTACTAATTAATCGATTAGAGGATTGATACACTAAAATAATACAATTTATCTACAAATACAAGTTTAAAACCTCGATCCCACATCTCATTCAAAATCAATTTAAATACTTAATCACAATTAACTACCCTTTCATTTAGAAATGAAAAGGGGGATGGTTTTGAGTTTTCAACTCCTCTCCTCGACTATTTGAATACGAGTTCTCTTACTCGGCTAGTCAAATAATCGTCATTCCTATCCGCCTCAACCTAATCAAATTATTTTCATAATAATGAAATGAAAAGGGAGATGGTTTTGAGCCTTCAACTCCTCTCCTCAATTGTTTGAATACGAGTTCTCTTACTCTGTTAGTTAGAAAATTGTCGTTTCTCTACAAACTTCTAAACCCGATTAAATAAAAACATTCTTATGATATAACGAAATGAAAAGGGGGATGGTTTTGAGTCTTCAACTTCTCTCCTCAATTGTTTGAATACGAGTTCTCTTACTCGGTTAGTCAAACAATTGTCATTTTTCCACAAGCTTATAACTTAATCAAGTCACTTTCATAATAAATTAAACAAAAAGGGAGATGGTCTTGAGCCTTCGATTCCTCTCCTCAAATACTTGGATATGAGTTGTCTTACTCAACCATTCAAGTACTTGTCATTTATTCTAAAATACATCGGCCATACATAAACCTATTTTCATAATCACTCAGATGAAATAGAAGGTGGTATAGAGTCTTTTATTCCCTTTCCCTACTATTAGGATACGAGTTGTCTTACTCGACTATCTGAGTAATCGTCATCCATTCAAAACACCCTAATTTTATCAAACTCCTTTTTATAATTAAGGATGAAAATGGAGATGGCCTAGAGCCTTCAATTCCTCTACTCGACTATTATGATATGAGTTGTCTTACCCGACTATCTGAGTAATCGTCACCCAACAAAAATATCTCAACACACCAAATCTATCTTTTTCTCACCCCCGTGCGATCGAAACCAATCATTCAAAACACCCAACATATTAACTCGACTTGTCACCCCCGTGTGACCAAAACTCTTTTCATAAAGAACAATGTTTAATCTTTTCTAATGCGCATAATAAACTAGTGCTTAAGCCTCCGCCGAGAGTAGACAAGCCAACGTTTAGCCTTTAGGATGCGATCTAGACATTCGTTCATTAAAAGACACCGACCAACCATACTTCCCTAAACCACGAATGCTCTGATTTCCTTATTAAACCATAAGGATACGTAGGCATGAGATTTCGAGATCTTGGCGAGCACACTAATAAAAAACCTCCCTTTTCCCCTTCTGAGGTTTCCACCTATGTCTATTTTTAATCCTTTATTCACCTGAAGAAAACAAACAACATAATTTAACATTCAAATCACAAATTAAACTAAAAGGTTCCCGTTGAGTACAACGGACGTGAGAGGTGCTAATACCTTCCCCTTGCGTAATCGACTCCCAAACCCGAATATGGTTGCGACAACCATTATTCTATTTTTCAAAGGTTTTATCGATATTTTCCTATTCCTTCATTTGAATAAATAAAGTTCAATTGTGACTCTGTTCAAACTAAATTTTTCCGCGACCATCGCGAGGGATCATATTTTTCGAGATGCGACATTTGCCATGAGCAGGCAACGAGTTAGCTTTAACATTGGGCGCTCTGTCCTCAAAGGATACCATACCGTTCTTGACCAGCTTTTGAACTTCGTACTTCAGGGGATAACAATTTTCAATATCTTGATCGGAAGCTCCTTGATGAAAAGCACAATGTAAGTCGGGTTTGAACTATCATGGCAACGGTTCAGGAATTTGTGGAGGATTCCTTGGTTGGATCAGATTTTTGACTACCAAGGAAGGGTGTAATTCTGCATATGTCATAGGAATAGGGTCAAAAGAGACCTTTTTCCTCTCAATGTTCTGATGATGATTGGTGTTATTGTAGTTGGTGCATTGTTGATGTTGCTGAATAGGAACTGATTGATTTGCTGAATTATCGGTAGAGACTGGAATCACTGATGATACTTGATGCTGATATTAACGGGACTAGGAATTCTTTCTCACACGAGGCCTCCTCTGCCTCCCGGCTAATACTGCATTAATTTCTTCTTCCTTCTTTTTGGAGAAGTGTAAGACCCTAATTTTGACCCTAAGATCCCTCATGATGTCTCATCATTTGCATTGGCTTTGGGATCACACCTTGGTATCCTCCTTACCCCTCATTTATTGGGTTTGCATTGGGATAAGTCACCAAGAACATTGATTGTATCATACTTTGTTTTTCATTATTTACTAACCAAAATGCCAAAAGTATATTTATGTATAGTTTGTTACTTTTGTAGGTAGTGTGTGTGTTCACCCATGCTCCATCAAGCTCATATCTAGAGTTTAAGACCCTAAATGCAAGGACATCAATTAAGATATGGTTTACATTGGTTCTAGACATCATATATGGATCCCCATGGTTTTCACATATCATTTTGATCAAGAATTCACCAAGAGTTTGAAGCTTGTTTGCCTTGGAAGCCCTAATTCATCTGGGTTTCTTGTGTGACTTCCTCAATAAGTTTCTTTAACATTTGATCAAATATATCAAGATATACTTCATATTACATCATCTTACACATATATGATCCTCCATGAGTCCCAAAGATTAAGAGAATGTCAAGTTTGCAAGATGGTTCATGGTGGTTGACCAGAGAAAGTCAATTGGTCAAAACTGAGGTTCCCTAGACCCTATCTCCTACAATTTTTGTCATATGAAAATTATTAAAAGAGAAAAGTTACTATTTATGACATTCCAAACAACTTTCATGTTTAAGTCAAGAGCTAGTTTTACTTGGAAAGTCATTTTTTATGGTGAAAGATTATAGGTTATTTTGTCTAAACCCTAGTTAGGAGGTCAACTTCCAAGGACCATAACTTGCTCCATTTTTATGATATGAAATCCATTCAAGTTCCATGATCAAATTCAAGATGTCCTTTTCAAATTTGGTGTTTTGAAGAAGTTCAAATTCAACTTGAAAATGCATGTGCAAAGAGGAAACATTATAGGTCATTTTGGACCGTTATCATTGAACAAGTGATTTTCCTCAAATTCTAAAATACATAACTTCTTCATGCCAAATCCAAATGAGGTCAAATTTGTGACCAAATTGAACAGGTTTGAAATATCTACAACTTTTATGAAGTAACCTTTCCCATTTGAAGTCCATAGCAAAAGTTATTTAAGGTGGAAGAAGTGAACATTTGGCTTGGTACTTAGAAAATTTTCAAATATGTTTTATTTCCCAAACTTACACCTCAAAATTCATCGTGATCCAAGCTTCAAATAGAAAAGTATTCAACATGAAAGTTGTTCCGCTTGATCTCACCTTTCCAAAAAGTCCAAGATCACGTCATTTGGCCAAAGAATGAAAGACTTGCACATGGGTTCTTTTCAAGGGACCAATTGGATGAATTTCACCTTCACATTTCAAATTCAAATGCATGGCCACATGACATGATTTCAGCATGATACACAAGCATTTTTGGACCTGAATACATCACTTGATGGGCCTCTCACACACCCACGCAAGCATGCAATGAAAATTGCTAAATTTGGCAAAATTTGGAAGTGTGTGGAAATGAATCACATTGGCTATAAATACAACTCCCGTGGCTCAGAGTTAAGGACCTCATGCCCAAACTTTGAACCTGCAATCCAAACCCTGACCATTAAAGGATAATCTTGAAGGTTTTCATTTGAAAATCGAGCTTCAAATATCATTATGTTTTGAGATTGAAACTCCAAGAGTCCAAGCCTTTCTTTGATCTTAATCACCTCCTACAAGCTTCTGAAGCCCAACCAAGCACAATTGGGATCAAGATCAAGCAAGGTTGAAGCTCCTTCGAAGGTAATTTTTCAGAATTTTCATCTCTTCAATTCTCTCTTAATTCTTCACTATTCTTTGTGATTTTTGGTTGTCTGAAGTCCTACCAATATAGGCAACAAGATTGAGTTGCTTTGAGGTCAAATCAAAGCAACTCAGTTCATGATCCTCAAAATTCAAACCCCTATATCTTTTTATATACTTGGAATTGGAGAAAATTGAGGTCAGATTCGAGCTCCTGAGCATTTTTTCTTTAAATCCATGTCCTTGTTTTTCATTTTGGTGGTGGTTGGTGGTGGACCAGTCCGGTGAGGTCCACCGGAGAAGACAACCAGAGCCCTAGCTCCGGTGGTGTGGTGGCATGCTCCTATCCATCAGATCTTCTCCCCAACTTCTAATCTTGTCCTTCGCTTCTGATTACCACACGTGTACACGTATTGACTGTGGAACATGATGGAGCGCGCGTTTTGGCCATCAGATCTGCCACCTCAATTAATGAGGGAGATATGATGACCCTTGTTTTTTGGTATTTTCTGATTTTTCATTTAATTGCTTTATTTTGTTTAATTCATAATAAATTCATTTTTAATCCTAAAAATATGGGACTTTCACCAAAAATCTTTAAATATTTTTCTCTTTCATTTTCTGAATCAAAATTATTTTTTGGATTAATTTTGATATTTTTCATGAATTAAATGTTTTTGTGCATATTTTTAATTGTTTAAAAATACTTATGACTTTTCAAAAATCATGAATTTTTTTGTCTAAGGTACTTTGACCTTTTTTGACCTAGGATAAATCTCTTGGCTATTTATTTGGTGTTTTGAAGAAGTTTTAGGTTTTGACCAAACTAATTTGTAGTTTAATGCATTTTTAAATTGATTAATTGTGTAAAAATTATGTTGAGCCATTTTTATGGTCTTGTGATGTTTGACTATTTGTTTGGGCCATGGTCAAGGTTGATTTGACTTTTGTCGGATTAAAATCATTGGATTTAGGGGATTGATGAAATGTACATTTCATCTCCCAAAATGAACGAATGATTTTAATTTGATAAAATTCCTCCCATGACCAATTTGTGTTTCTCTCACCCCCCCTCCCCCTCCCCCCTTCATCTTCATCCCTGTTCTTTCCAATTCCTTTCATTGACCAATGAAATCTCAAATATCCTAAGGCTAATTGGTTCATCAATGACCTTGTGTCAGATGAACCAATACAAGTATGGATGAGATAAGTCCATCTCTCTTGATATTTTCTTTTACTGTGTGGTATGTCTTAGGAGTTTGGTTCATTATACCAAATCTCTAACATGCATTAACACCAAAAATTTTATTGCTCGATCTCAGATAGTTGTGACTTCTACATAAGTCCAATTACGATTGCTTAACATAGAGCTAAATTTGACCCTAAAAGCATAGCATTCTAGTAAGTGAGATTGTAAGTCTCCCATCTTTCATGGTGTTATATGGAAACTTGGCATTTTTTCCTTCCTATAGAAGATGTCTTAGTTCAAGGATCCATGCTTGTGAATATATGGTTGAGTGTTCTCCAAAGAATGACTTAATCAATTAAAAAGCAAAACACTACTAACATTCAATTAATCTTGACTAACATTTTACTAACTCTTATTAATATTGCTTTACTTTTAAGTCATTTACTTTATACAATTTAATTTCTAGTCATTTATCATTCATTGCCATTTACATTTCATTTAACTTGTTTTTGTTTATGTCATTTTCACTTTGCTCATTTGAGCCATATCTTGTATATATTTTGTTTGTGCATTTTAATTTTTGTTTGTGGTCTTAGGACCTTAAAACACCTAATAAACAACAAAAAACCCTAAAACATGTTTGATGGAATATTGATCTTGATATGAACTTCTGGACTTAGAACTAGGCAACATCCCCTGTGCAAAAAGGACTTGGCCAATGCCAATATTTTGAAATCAAGTTATTGTGAACTGAGCCTTCATCTGATGCAAGTCTTGGGATGTGTTTGAGTCCGTCTGCTGCATTGTCTTGATGCAAACTATTATTTTGATCTTGGGTCTAATGTTTTATTCTGAGTTAATCAAGGAGTATTTCATCTGATACATGAGAAGATAAAGAAGACTGCTAGGTATGGGATTTTCTTGCTTAGATGTGGCTATCTTTATTTGATGCCTTGATCTTCACGATGTCTGATATTTCTAATTGCTTGATTCAAAGTCCAAAGGAAAAATGGATTTCTATATGACATTCTTGTCTGTTGGATTGCATCCCATTGGTTAGATCTTTTCAACTCTTAACTTTTAATTTTATGCTTAGGATTAGTCTCTTCATCTCCCCCCACTTCTTAAATTTCAAAATCTCTCTGCCTTTTTAAAAACTTTCTTTGCTTGTGATTTCAAACTTAGACCTTATTTCAAGTAGAAACTTTGGCCTTATGCCATTGAATTTTTGAACTTCTTTTTCTTAAATCAAACTTGTAAATAAATCTAATTATATTGACTTAAAATTTCAAAAGACAAAAAGAACTAACAACTCCATTCAAACCTCTGGCCCCCTCTATGCCCTTCTCAATTAAATTTTTGTTAAAAAGCAATTCACCAACTTTGAACTTTTTACCACAAACTACGAGGTTTTGGTCCTTCATTTTTATGTTGGTACGTAGGCACAAGTCCAAAGGTCTTGTCAAACACAAAAATATAATCAATTAATTCTCTTCTCATCCCCACATTCTTTTCTTCTCAAACATCATTTATACCAAAAACACATACAAACATAAAAAAGACCTCCCCAGGAGTACCTAGGACACTTTGGGTGCTAACACCTTCCCTCTGTGTAACCAACCCTCTTACCTGTAATCTCTGGCATTTTATTAGTTTTAATTTGAAAACGTCTTATCTTTGGGTTTTGTTCGTACTTTCCCCTTTTCCTTTGGAAACAATAAAAGTGCGGTGGCGACATTGGTTTTATTGACGTTAAGCTTATCCATAGCTTGATGGTCATGAATTTACCGCTACAAGAAGCTACCACCGTATTTCTTACTCGTCGACGCTTCATCTTTGGATAATCGTCCCTCTCAGGCTCCTTCTTCCAATCTCATCCCCATGTTCACCATCCCGGCAAAATCATTAGGGGCACTTGCAATCATACGTTCATAGTAAAATGAACTCAGGGTCTTCAAAAATATCTTGGTCATCTCTTTTTCCTCTAGAGGTGGACTAATCTGAGCAGCTAACTCCCTCTATCTTTGAGCATATTCTTTGAATGTCTCTTTGTCCTTCTGAGACATCAACCTCAATTGATCCCGATCGGGAGCCGTATCACTATTGTACTTATATTGTTTGACAAAGGCCTCACCCAAGTTGTTAAAAGTACGAACATTAGCACTATCCAAGCTCATGTACCATCTAAGTGCAGCATCTGTCAGATTATCTTGGAAGTAGTGAATGAGCAACTGATCATTGTCAGTCTGAGTAGATATCTTTCTAGCATACATGACAAGATGACTCAGAGGACAAGTATTCCTTTTATATTTTTCAAAGTCTGGGACCTTGAACTTTACCAAAATCTTGACATTGGGAACTAAACACAGCTCGACAACACTCTTACCAAATAAATCCTTTTCTCTTAGGGTATTCAATTTCTTGCGTAACTCAAGAAACTGATCATTCATCTCATCCATCTTTTCATAAACATCTGGACCTTCAGAAGGCTCAGAGTGGTAAATGGTATCCTCAACATGAGGTAGAGTATGCACAATGGGATGAGGCACAGACAGGACCATGCTAGATGCTTGCGTAAAAGCAAATGTTGGCGTGTACCCTTCAGGCACAAAATTTGGTGGAATTCCCGACGGTAACCCAGCAGGCATGGCAAGAACAGACTGACTAGCAACCACATGCACATAGGATGAAGTAATCTCTGAAATGACAGTCCTCTGAGGAGGAGGAGTTGCAGGAGGCGGAGACGGCTGGTTCTGAGCAGCAATCACAGACTCCATCAAGGTTGTGAGTCTGGAAATCTCATCCTTAATCTCCCAGGGGGAGAAGAAATATGTGTTTGTGTGTTTGTTTTTCTCTAACAAAATGCAGCTAGAAAAGACTCTCTAAAAATCATGAATTTAGGGGGAGCGTTGATCAAGGGGGAGCCTTGTGTGTTAGAGAAACAAAAGTAGAGCAAACTTTCAAAATTGGGTTGTCATCATCAAAAAGGGGGAGAATGTGAAGGCAAGCCTCTAAATGGTTTTGATGAAGACAACATTATTCATTCAAGATGTTATGCATGCTCAAAAAGGAAATGGATCAAGACATTGAAGCGAGAACAAGATTTCATATTATTTAAAGTCTTGAAGATTTATCTTAGATTGATCAAAGGTATAACATTCATCTCTTGATAATGTTTATGCAAGTGTTCAAAAGTGTCTCATGCATGCTATATAAGTTTAAGGGTGTTAGAAAATATATGCCATGAGTTTTGGGTTGTCATCATCAAAAAGGGGGAGAATGTGAAGGCAAGCCTCTAAATGGTTTTGATGAAGACAACATTATTCATTCAAGATGTTATGCATGCTCAAAAAGGAAATGGATCAAGACATTGAAGCGAGAACAAGATTTCATATTATTTAAAGTCTTGAAGATTTATCTTAGATTGATCAAAGGTATAACATTCATCTCTTGATAATGTTTATGCAAGTGTTCAAAAGTGTCTCATGCATGCTATATAAGTTTAAGGGTGTTAGAAAATATATGCCATGAGTTTCATGCTTTTAAAGAATTGTTTTTAAATCCTTTTTACTTTTCAAATTTGAATATTTTTTAAAACATGCAGCTGTAGGTAAATTATGGCGTTTTGAACCGCCGTAATTTGCAGCGTTTGAAATTTGAATATTTTTAAACATGCAGTTGTTGGTAAATTATGGCGTTTTGAACCGCCATAATTTGCAGCGTTTTGAACCGCCATAATTTGCAGCGTTTTGAAACAGTTTTTTTTTTTTCCTTTTGAAATTTGAATATTTTAATATTTTTAAACGTGCAGTTGTTAGTAAATTATGGCGTTTTGAACCGCCGTAATTTGCAGCGTTTTGAAACAATTTTTTTTTACTTTTGTTGTGTCTAAAAATTTTCTCAAATGAATCATGGCATCCCCTCATCATTGATACTTTTTTGTAGAGATGTTTTAGCAATATATAAACATCATAATGTCAGAATTTCAAAGACACCTCCTTTGCATAAAACTTCAAAAACAATCATTTACATAAAATATTCATTTTCACAAAGTGTTCATAAAACTTTCAAAAGTGTAAAACTTGTGCATCAAACTTTCATATATTATTCATCTAAGTTTCATCATACACTTGAACACTTGCTTGTACATTATTAAAGTGATTGTTACATAAGAAGAAGATCAATCAAGAGAAGATTGATAGTACTATACTTTACTCAAATCATTCATAGAATTATTTCTGTTTGACTTGTGATCCAGGATTGTTGGACACAAGGGGTTGGTGTTGAAGAGGATTGTTCTTCATACACTTGTTTACCTATAGGTTAGATAGTAGGCATCACCGTTTGTGTGAATAGGCTGTACCATAATTCTAACTATAGTGAAATCTCTTTCGTGTGGAAAGGGGAGTGGATGTACCTTCGGATTGTGAAGGGAACCACTATAATTTCCGGTGTCTTTTTACTTTCCGCAATTTATTTTTCCGCACTTAAACGAAAAATAACCATAAACCGGAAACAAGATCGAAGAATTTTTAACCACCTAATTCACCCCCCCCCCCTCTTAGGCGCATTTACAACTTACATCTTGTTCAAGATGCTCCATTTTTTCAGTCGATTAGCTTGGGCGTTATAGTGATGAGTCGGCTTGGCTGATGCACAGAAGAAGAATTGATAAGACATCTGGTGGAAGAAACTGGTATGCAAATGATGCATAAAATGCAATGTTTTTTATTGTTTTTAATTTCAAAGAACATATGAAGTCTCATTTGCAAATATTTTCAATTAGTAATAACAATAATCAACAATAATAACAATTCAATTAACCATAAAATCTCTTTTTATTCATAACATTGGAAGGATTACACTGAGTATAATTTCATAAACCAAAATACAAATACAAGAAAAAAAGGAAACTATCACCCTAAGGATCCCTAGCAGCTACATCAAATGATTTGGCCAGGGGAGCTTACTTCCTTCGGATGCGTCGAATCTCTGACTCAAACGACGTCTTGAACTGAGCTTTCTTGAGGACAAGCTGATCAACAATATTCTTCCAAGCACCGAAAGACTGTGGTATAATAGAGGAAAATAAACCCTCTGGCTCTTTCTGTCTCTTCACTGCACGCTCCTCAAGAATCTCAATAAGTGCATCTTTGTCTTTCGACTTAAGTTGCAACTCCTCTTGCTTTTGGTTCAAAGCATGGAACCGCTCTTCCCACAAGTCTCTCTCTCGCTTCATCTTGGCAAGTGCGTCTTCTAACTCTTCTATATCTTGGTTAGGGATAGTTGATGGCTCAACCATAACCACAAACATAGGTATCTCACAAGCGTACGGTATCTTGAGCTCCAAAGCTCTCTTCTTCACCCAAATAGTGTAAGCTTCCAAAGCTACACAGTTGCATGGACCAAGCTCAGATCTTCCTCTCCTATGCACATTATGCCAAACACACATCATTCTACTCTTCAAAATTTGGGGATCTTTACCCTCATGATAGAATACACCCCTTAACTGAACATTATTAGGCTTATCTCTCAAGGGGAACCCAAGCTAACGACGGGCCAATGTTGGGTTGTAGTTGATTCCTTCTTGCGTAGCAATAAGAGGCACGTTGGAGAAATCACCACAACTGTCAATAATGTCCAAGCTACCCAATGCATAATCATACCAAACAATATCATCATTAGTGAGAGACATAAGTCTCTGGGACCACCATAGACATTGTCAGTTCTCCTAGAAAGCATGTGTCTGAGGCAAGTGCAAAATAAACCACTTGTACAGAAGAGGAACACAACATATAATAATTCTACCACCTTTAGAATTCCTCAAATGCAAAGAGAAATACATGTCACTCAACAGAGTCGGAACAGGATTCCCAATCAAGAAAATCTAATAACGTTAACATTAATAAAACCGTCAATGTTAGGGAACAAAGCTAGACCATAGATGAGCAATACAAAGATAACTTCAAAAGTCTCCATGCTACCGGCTTGAGAAAAATAATAGCTCTACCAATGATAAACTCATAAGTCAACCCAAGAATCTCTCCTTTCTTCACCAAATGAGCATCAATCTCAAATTTGTTCAGATGAAGAGCTTCGGTTATGATAAGAGATCTCAGGATCTCCTCCAATCCATTGAAAGCTACCTTGTCAGATATGGGTATACCTAAGAGATATGCATACTCCTCCAACATGGGTACAAGCTGATAGTCGGGAAAAGTGAAGCACCGATAAAGTGGATCATATAACTGAACCAAGACACTCAGAAGTCCTTCAACCGCATCAGTAGATGTTACAGACAAGAGCTTCCCATGACGCCGCTTGAAGTCCAAGGGATCTAATACAAAGGATGAAAACTTCCTTAGCTCTTTCAAATCAATACATATGAAACTGTACTTCTTAGTGTTCCTTCGTCCATAATCCATGGTCTGAAAATATTGCAAACAAGACCTTAGTTTCCTTGAAGTTTATTTTCTGTGATGAATGTTATGATGTGAATGTATGCATGAAAGCAATAATCACACACCAGGTAAACAAAAACAAAGGTCAATGGATGGATCAAGTCATCATCAAGATCAATCATCCATTTTGATGGATTACGACTTTCACCTTATCAACACCCAAGTTCCATTGATATTGATGAGACCGATCGAATCAACCAAGAATCAAAGGGTTTGTTGTGAGTCACGAGCATGGAGTCAGGTTAAGAACCATCCCAAAAGGAGTGTACTAAGGATAAAAACCTGTAGATCGTGTTCTAAAAAGTTCCTAGAGTCTTGATCCCATCTATCGAATACTATAGGTTGGATGACTGACTCATCAACCCATAGTATTCTCAAGAGAAACTCGTATGAGTGTAGTATCACATAACAACTGTTATCAAGTCTACACTTGAACAATCTCCACACCACGTCCTAAATAGGCCAAGTTGGGTTAAATGTTCTACGGTCCTCAGCTTCTCGGACCCCCAAATTAGAGAAAGTAATGTCTATCCACGACTTACTCGTGTGACATCAGTAACTCCAAAGAGGTCTCCACTAAGTGGGGGATCTCATATAAACTCTTTTAGGACTACTCCTTCGAAGCCAACATGACTATACCACCCTCCTATCTTAAATTACATTCAAGTTTGGGTTAGAACTTATTTCACCACACAGAGATCACCAAGCACAACAGACAGAATATCACACAAACAATATATACAAACACACATCAAATATCAACAAAATATTGTACACAACAAAGTAGCGTAAACCCACCGAGGACTACTCCCCAACAAAGTCGCCACTTAATTTTTGTAGCGGAAAATTCATGACCATCAAGCTATGGATAAACTTAACGTCAATAAAACCAGAGTCTCCACCGCGCGTTTATTGTTTCCAAAGGAAAATGGCAAAAGTACGAACAAAACCCAAAGATAAGAAGTTTTCAAATCAAAACTAATAAAATGTCAGAGATTACATGTAAGGGGGTTGGTTACACAGAAAGAAGGTGTTAGCACCCAAAGTGTCCTAGGTACTCCTAGGGAGCCCTTTTTTGCGTGCAAGTGTTTTGGTAAAAATGATGTTTGATAAAAAATATAGAGTGGGGGGGGGGGGGGGGGGGGGGGGGATGAGAAAAGAATTCATTTCAATTATATTTTTTGTTTTTGACAAGACCTTCGGTCTTATGCCTATGTACCAACATGAAAATGTGGGATCAAAACCCCGTAGTTCGTGGTAAAAATTTCAAAGAAGTTGGTGAATTGATTTTAATCAAAAGTTTAGCAGGAAAGGCACAAAAAGCCAAAGATTTGAATGGGGTTGTTAGTTCTTTTTGTCTTTTTGAAATTAAAGTCAATATGGTTAAGTTTATTCACAAGTTTTATTTTAGAAAAAGTTTAAAGATTCAATGGCATAGGGCCAAAGTTTCTAATAATTAAAACATGTCTAATTTGAAAAACACAAACAAAGAAGGTTTTGCAAAGAGGGAGAGATTTTGAAATTAAAGAAATGGGAGGAGATGAAGGGACTACCCTAGACATAAATTAAAAGTTAAAGGTTGAAAAGATCTAACCACTGGGGTGCAATCCAATAGACAAGAATGTCATATAGAAACCCATTCTCCTTTGGACTTTAGAAGGAAACATGCATAAGCAATATCCAAGCAAACCATATGAAGGACAAGGCATCAAATAAAGATAGCCATAATATCCAAGCAAGCATTCCAATAGATAACAGTCTTCAGTGTCTTCCAATGCATCAAATGAAAATATTCCTTATGGTGAACTCAGAAACAATCATTAGACATCAATAATAATAACAATATAACAATTAAGCACAAAGATAAAGTGACAAATGAATCAAGGGCACTCAAGGTCTGGCATCAGATGAAAGGCACAATAAAAAATAAACCAGTCTCAGATGGTGGCATTGGCCAAGTCCTCAAAGCATAGGGAAGTTGCCTATTCTAAATCCAAAAGTTCAGATCAAGTCCAACAGTCCACCAAGATGTTTTTTTAGGATTTTTGTTGTTATTAATTATTTTAAGGTCCTAAGACCATAAACAAAAACAAAAACAAGCAAACAATATATACAATCACAAGATATGGCTCAAATGAGCAAAGTGAAAAAGGACTGAAACACAAACAAGTTGCATAAAATTTAAATGGCAATGAATGATAAATGTTCTGAAATTTAAATTGCATTAAGTAAATGGCTTAAAAGTAAAGCAAAATTAATGAAGAGTTAGTCAAATGTTAGTTAAGAGTTTTAATTGTTTAAGTCATTCGTTAGACAATACTCAACCATTCATTCATAAGTATGAATACATGAACCAAGACATCATATATGAGAAGGGCTGCAACTTGGATAAATCAACAAGTATGCTACTAGCTCTTATGAAAGGAAAAAAATGTCAAGTTTTCACACAATGCCATGAAGAATGGGAGACTTACAATCTCACTTACAAGAATGCTATGTCTTTTTGGACAAATTTAGCTCTATGCTAAGCAATCGTAATTGGACTTATGTAGAAATCATAACTATCTGAGGTCGGGTAATAAAAATATAGGTGTTAATGCATGTTAGATATTTGGTACAAAGAACCAAACTCCTAAAACATACCACACACTAAAAAAAGGGAGGGATCTATCTCAGTCAGGCTCATGTTGGTTCATCTGACACAAGGTCATTGATGAATCAACTAGAATTAGACATGAAGAGAATTCATTGGTCAATGATGGATTGGGGAAGAATAGGGATGAAGATGAAGAGGGAAGGGAAAATAGAAACCCAAATTGATCATAGGAGGAATTTCATCTGATCAATACTATCCATTCATTTTGGGGGATGAAATGTACATTTCATCAACCCCCTAAATCCAATAGTATTGGTCAAACAAAACTTAAATCAACCATGACCAAGGCCAAACAGAAAGTCAAACATCACAAGATCAATTAAATATCTCAACATAATGTTTAAACAATTATTAAATTAAAAATCAAATTAAAAATGAATTAAAATACATTTTTAAATGGACAAAACCTCAAATCCCTTCAAAGCGAAAAATAAATGGCCAATGGATTTATCCTAGGTCAAACAAGGTCAAAGGATCTTAGACAAAAAATTTCACAATTTTTGGAAAGTCAGAAGTATTTTAAAACATTTAAAAACAAGTCAAAAATCAATTAATTCACAAAAAATATCAAAATTAATCCAAAAAAATGATTTTAATTTAAAATATGGAAGAGGAAAATATTCAAAGTTTTTTGGTGAAAGTCCCATATTTTTTGGATTAAAAATGAATTAATCAAAATAGAGGGATTAAAGGAAAAATCTGAAAATAAAACGAAATTAGAAAAAACAAGGGCCATAAGATCTCCCTCATTAATTAAGGTGGCATATCTGATGGCCACAACGCGCGCTCCATCATGTACCACAGTCAACACGTGTACACGCGTGGTAATCAGAAGCGAAGGTCAGGATTAAAACGTTGAAACATGATCAAATGGTTGGGAAGGCACCGACGCACCACCGAAGCCCTAACTCTGGTCTTCTTCTCCGGTGGACCTCACCTGACTGGTCTACCACCAACCTCCATGGAAATGAAAAGTGAGCATACTAATTGAAAGGAAAAATGCTCAGGAGCTCGAATCTGACCTCAAATTCTCCCAATTCCAAGTATATTAAAAGATACATGTATTTGAAATTTGAGGTGCATGATCTAAGTTGCTTCGATTTAGCCTCAAAGTAACTCAATCTTGTTGCCTACATTGATAGGTCTTAAGACAACCAAAGAACAAGCAAAATAGTGGAGAATTGAGGGAGAACCGAAGAAGATAAAAATCTGAAAAATTCACCTTTGATTTGCTTCAATTGAGATTGATCTTGCTTCCAATTTTCCTTGGCACAACTCTAACAACTTGCAGGGAATGAAATGGATGATTAAAAGGCTTGGATTCTTGGAGTTTCAACTCCAAAACAAAATGAGAATTGAAACTTGATTTCAAGTGAAATCTTCAAGTTTATCCTTTAATGGAGGTTAGGGAAGTAGTGGTGCAAAGCTTGGGCAAGAGGGATCCCTTTTCTGATCAACAAGGGCATGTATTTATAGCCTACACATTGCTTTCCACACCTTTTGAAAACTTGGACAAATTTAGTAAGTTGTGTGCATGGATGCATGGGCATGCATTTAGGCCCAAATGATGATTTTATTGAGTCCAAATTCGTGCACAAAACATGTTGAGATCATAACATGAAGCCATGAAAAGGTATTTGAAAATTGAGTTCAAAAGTTGCCAAAACAAGCCATGTAAAGTAACCATGAGCAAGTCACTAAAAAATTATATAAATGCCATGATCTTGGATGTTTTAGAAAGCTAACATGAAGGGGAGAAACTTTTATGTTTAACACTTTTCCATTTTGAGCTTGGATCATGATGAATTTTGAGGT
Organism: Lathyrus oleraceus; assembly: GCF_024323335.1. Taxonomy (NCBI): domain Eukaryota; kingdom Viridiplantae; phylum Streptophyta; class Magnoliopsida; order Fabales; family Fabaceae; genus Lathyrus; species Lathyrus oleraceus. Next base: position 419,003,702 of record NC_066579.1, read on the forward strand.
GGACATTGGAGAAATCAAACATAGTTGAAAAATTTCTAAGTATAAAGTCAAATGATCACTTTTTCCACCTTAAATAACTTTTACTATGAGCTTCAAATGAAAATGGTTCCTTCACCAAAGTTATAGATATTTCATTCTTCTTCAATTTGGTAACAAATTTTACACCATTTGGATCTTTCATGAGGGAGTTATGGATTTTAGAAGATGAGGAAAATTGTTTGTTCAATGGTAATGGTCCAAAATAACCTATAATGTTTCGTCTTGGCACATGCCCTTACAAGTAGAATTTGACATTTATCAATGAATAAAAGTTTAAGAAGACATCTTTAACTTTATCAGGAAACTTGTATGGGCTTTATATCATAAAAATTGAGCAAGTTATGGTTCTTGGAAGTTGACTTCTTAACTAGGGCATAAACAAAATGACCTATAATCTTTCACCATAAAAAATGACTTTCCAAGCAAACTTAGATCTTGATGTCAACATGGAAGTTGTTTGGAATGTCATAAAGAGTAACTTGTATCTTTGAACCATTTTTATATGACAAAAATTGTAGGAGATAGGGTCTAGGGAACCCTAGATTTGATTAGTTGACTTTCTCTGGTTAACTTCTTTGAACCAACTTGCAAACTTGAAGTTCCTTTGATCCTTGGGGCTTATGGAGAATCATATATGCATAAGATGATGTATAATGGAGTATCCCTTGATATCTTTGACCAAATGATGAAGAGACTTGTTGAGGAAGTCACACAAGATACCTAGATGAATTAGGGTCTCGAAGGCAAACAAGCCTCAATCTCTTGATGAATTCTTGATTAAATTGATAAATGAAGAACGTGGGGATCCATATATGATGCTTAGAACCATTATGAACCTTTGCTTGATTGACCTATTTAATTGAGCGTCTCAAACCCTAGGTATGAGCTTGGTGGGGGCATAGATGGACACACACACCTACAAAAGAAACAAAGATACACATAGACATATTTTTGATATTTTGGTTAGTAAAAAAAGAAAATAAAATATGATACAATCAAATGTGCTTGGTGATCTCTCCTAATGAAAACCCAATGAATGAGGGGTGAGGAGCATACCAAGTGTGTGATCCCAAAGCCAATGCAAATGATGAGATAGCATGAGGGATCTTAGGGTCAAAATTGGGGTTCTTACAGCTTCCCCTATTTAAGGACATTCTAGTTGAGGATGTGAAGGTTAAAATCTTCGTATCAACTCAGCAGAATGGACTTAAATAACAACATCTAGAAACAAATTGTGGTCCCTTAGAGACCTCATGATGTATCTGATTTTAAGGGGAATATATTGCCACAAAGGAAAAGAATCCGGAGAAACTGAAAGTCCTCATGAGTACAAGGCATTTCATAAGGAAAAACTCACTGGGGAGACAGAGACTTTAGAGATAAAAGTTATGCGTATGCCATACTACGACTTGAAAACTGCTGGAGACACGAGGGAATTTTCCATGAAAATAAATCAGTGGAAAGACTCGGTTGGGGGAAAAAGAAATTTGCATGTATCAGGATAACACTAATACAACAAGAAACACCCGCTGGGGAAATGCGTAAATCAGAACGAGGCTGAAATGCTCAAACGTCAAAGGGGTTTGATTTCACAAAGAAATACGAACCCAAACTCAACTGGGGAAGAAAAACTTCAACACAGGAGTGGAAGTGATATATTATCCACTACCAGTTACTGGGTAAGAAAATAATACACTCGGACAGAGGGACATCCATTACCGTTTAGGGTAAACATATCAAGGATGATTCGTTGAGAAAAAAGAGGCATATTCATTACCGGTTACTGGATAAGAATAACCTGCTGGGAAAAGGAAACCAAATAGGATTTACAACTACCGGTTAAAGTGAACATATCAAGGATAAACTCAAAGGAAGAATATTCGTCACCGATTAAAGTGAACATATCAAGGATAAACTGCCGGAAAATAGGATTTACAACTACCGGTTACTGGGTAGAAGACCGAAGAGAGAGTATCCGTCATCGATTAAGATGAACATATCAAGGATAAACTCAAAGGGAGAATAGGATTTATATCTACCATTTACTGGGCAGAATACCGCAAATTGGAATTACAGCTACCGGTTACTAGGTAGAATACCAAAAAAAGAGAAAATTTATCACCAATTAAAGTGAACATATCAAGGATAAACTCTCTGGGGAAAGAAGGAATTATAACTACCTTTTTACTGGGTAGAATACCAAACATGAAGCACATCTTTCATCGGTTAAGATGAACATATCAATGATAGACTTGTTGGGGAAACGAAAAAATGAATCCGCTGGAGAAAAACAAAGAAGTACATTACCTCTTACCAGTTACTAGGTAAATTAACACAGGTAAAGTACTTAACACCAAGAAGAATATTACCAGTTACTGGATGATAATTTCTCGGGGACCAAAAGATCTATCTAGGTAAGAACTAGAAAGAAACGGTCAAACAAGACTCAACCAATGAGGATATAACTCAAGGAGAGTGGTTCCATCCAGATAATGAACTGGGGAGGAAATTGAAATAATAATCATCTACGAGGAAATAACTCAGTGGGGAAGGAGAAAGGATAAACTTTTTCGGCTTAAAGGGGCTGACACTCTAGAATTGAGGGAGGACAGACACACCGAATCTGCATGAGAAAATAATATCACCAAAGCAGGGGATCAGAAGAAAGATTAATGCGACAAAAATGCACAATGAAATATCTGATGCAATATTTTATGCACGTATATGCATGAATGTGTATATGATTATGCTGACGAATGAGGACAAATGATACAAATAACGAAGATTTGAATCATCACAATTAGATACTCGGCTAATCTCAACAAGAGGGAAACACCAACTAGAAAACCTGCTAGGGATGAAAATAAATCACCGAGGATATAAAAATAAACAAATCACCTATTTTAAATACAAAAATGTGAGAAATAAATAAAAAAATATTTGTAAAATTTTTGAGATAAAATAAATAAGTTATAAATCGTTGAAAGTATACATAACATCAATTATTTCAATGTAAAATTGTGACAATAAAATTAAAACTAGTGAAAAATAAAATATGAGGATAAAAATTACAATTATACCTTTAAAAAACAAATAAATTATGATTGAAAAACTATAACTAGATTTTATTTTTTTTTGCCTAAACTTCTTTTTTCCACTATTTTGATAGAAGATATTATATAGATATAAATTGTAATTATTTTTATGGATGAGTAAGGTACTATTATTAGTTGAATTAGATTAATTTAAACCGTATATCAAGACACTTTGTTAAAACTAATCCCACATTTTAGGACACTCCCTTTGTTTCTTAGTGAATAAAATTACAAGTGGAATGCTTATGAGCATAATAAGAATCCCAAAGACTTGACCCACTTATGTTGCGTCAGCCATTACGATATTTGCAATCATAGTATTATTCTCTTTCTCATGAATATTTTCTTTGGTTTTAATATTACTTATCTAAAGTACTATCAATTAAATAAATATACATAGTTAGGTTAAGCCTTTTAATTTGCAGAATAAGAATCAGAATCTCATATGTTGTTTGAGGCACCGCCAACAAAAATTATGATTTTCTTCCATGTGCTATCATGCTTTTTAAATGAGTTGGATATACTTGTTTGTAACAAGGTGACAAATTTAGGTTAGATGTATACGATAGAATTATTTCATACTTATCACAATATTTTATATTTTAATTGATTGTAGTAAGGTGGAATCTTCTGTTTTATATGAATCTATTTACTTACAAATTATATATATATATATATATATATATATATATATATATATATATATATATATATATATATATATATATATATATATATATATATATATATATATATATATATATATATATATATATATATATATATATATATAAAATTGTATCTTCAATTTTAAATATATATCGTATGTGAGATTTATTACACCCATATATATCCATGTTATTTATTCTAGTTAACTATACATTAATTTTATTTTATATATTCTTGAAATGTTTGATTTTATTTAATAGTGTAATTCTCTAACTTGAATTCTAGCTTATACTTGTTAAATCAAATTTTTGAAATATTTTATTTCCTTATAATATAAGAGAGTCAGCATACTCAACTAGGACTTCTCTTCTATGGCATATACTTTATGGCAAATCACCACATGCCTACAAAGTGCTTGGAAAGCAATGGCCCCTAATGACACTTGTCTGATTGAAAATAATTTTCATATCATGTGAATCTTAAATGGCATCCTCGTAAATAAATTGTATATTAATTAGCTCATTATTGGTATATACTTTAATAGGAAGGCATTAGGCTTAATGGCTTATTTCATTTTTGCAACCTTTTCTGATTCTAAACCACCATAGCTTGACCCTTGAAAACTCCAATTGGTACATATTTTAACATGGATGTATTAGACTTAATGACTTATTTCATTTTGGAACCTTAAAATACAATTCTATTGAATAAATATTTAACTATGTCAATCTAACACAGGATCAAAACTTAATTAGATAAATAACTATTCAAATTTGGTACAAATATATAATAATATAAAAATAACTTCTCAATACATGTATATCTACTTTCAACATCAATTAGAATTCGGCTAAGGTACTCCACCATCAACATTCTACAATAGAAATCAATTGATTGATTTATGATCAACAACAATGTAACTTGAGTAGTTTATCTAGAACTTGTAACATAGTTACATAGATACACGTGATACAATACATATAAATGCAACAAATATGCGCAATAATGATATAAATGCAACAAGTATGCGTAATAGCGATATGAAAATAAAAGACATATAAATGCAATAATTATGCACAATATCGATATGAAATCTATCACTAATAAAAATTTATGTGATTAACATATACATGTATGAAAGATAATGCATAAATAATTTAAAAAGATGTTCTAAATGTAGATACTTAAAGGGATGCACTTAAAAAAAATTAAATGCACAATAAACAATCATTCAACAACTTAGAACTTAAAGAACGAAATGTGCCATATAAGAAGTAAATAAATAGATATATAGAATATATTATGAAAATAATACAGCTAAATATAAGAGTTGTAGGGATCATACCAATATAGTTGATTTAGATGTAATTTGCTACACAGGAAATGTTAATTTCCAACAAAACAAATATAGCAAGAAAAAATGAAATAGAGATCTAAATCTATTTATAGCACGAAGAATACAAAATTCTCAATTTCATATGAATCTTGTGAAAAGATTCAGTGGCTAACAGTTTCATAAAATATTAGCTAACTGATTATTTATGTCCACATACTTAAAAATAACATCGTCTTTTTCAACATGATCTCTCAGGAAACATTGTTGGATTTCTATATGTTTAGTGCGTGAATGAAGTATATGATTCTTAGTAAAATTTATAGCGTTGGTGTTATCGCATTTGATTAGAACGCAATCATGTTTTAAATCGTAATCCAATAATTATTGCTTTAACCATAAGACTTATGCACATCAGTTGCTAATGGTTACACATCCAACCCTAGTGATAGAAAGAGTAACACTATAGTGCTTCTTACTATGTCAAAAAACTAAACAATTTCAACAAAAAAAAAGACAAGTATCACTAGTGTTGTTCCTATCTGATTTGCAACCAACAAAATCAGAATTAGAGAATCCTACTAAGCTACACTGGATTCCCTTGGGAAACCAAAAACCGTGATGCGAGGTTCTATTAAGATGCCTCAAAATTCTTTAAACGATCTTAAAGTGGAATTCTCTAGGTGATGCTTGAAATTGAGTGCACATACACTCGCTAAACATAATATAGGGCCTACTCGTGATTAAATAGAGTAAAGATCCTACGATACCTCTGTATTTGGAAATATCAATTTTAACACATTGTTCATCTTTATCTAACATCAAATTTGGAGCCATGTGAGTAGATATGCTTTTTGAAAATTTCATATCATATTTGTTTAGGAATTCCAAGCAATACTCTGTCTAATTGATGAACGTGCCAAAGTCTGCTTGCTTGATCTGCAATCCTAAAAAGTTATTTAATTCTCCCATCAATTACATTTCGAATTCCCATTGCATCATACTAGGAAATTCTTCGCAAAGATATTCGTTAGTGGATTCAAATATGATATCATCAACATAGATTAGAACTAGGAGTTTGTGGATCTTTCTTAATCAAAAATCCACTTAGGTATTCATACAAAGCTCTAGGAGTTTGTTTGAGACTATATAATGTTCGTTATAGTTTAAAAAATAAAAGCAAGATTTTCATGGTCCTTAAAACGAGAAGGCCGGGAGACGTAGACTTATTCGTTTGTAAATCCATTAAGAAAATTTGATTTTACATCCATCTAATACAATTTTAAAATTCAAGTAGCACGAAAATACTAAAAGGAATTGAATCACCTTAAGGCGGGCTACGGAAACATAAGTCCCCTTATAGTCAATCTTTCTAACTTGACTATAACCTTTTACCACTAACCTTACTTTATTTCTAGTGATTATGCCATTTTCATCCAATTGTTCCTAAACATCCATGTAGTGCCAATGACCATTTTATATTTAGGACATGGAACAAGGTCCCAAATGTCATTACATTTAAATTGAATGAGCTCTTCTTGCATAGCAAGGAGGCATCCTTCGTCAAGTAAAGAATCATATATAGTCTTAGGTTCAATTTGGGAAATGAAAGTAGAATACTTATAGAAATTGTTAACTTGAGATCTAGTACTTACGCCTTTTATGATATCTCCAACTATGTGATCTAACGGGCGGTCCTTTGCCACAATCCATTATTGAGGAGGCTAAGTTGAGGTCACTTGTTTTTCTTCCTCGTGATAGATATCCTATTTATCATTCTTAATTTCCACATATTTATGAGGATCATGTGATAGATATCCTATTTATCATTCTTAATGTCCCCATGCTTATGAGGATAATCTTTTTGAGTGTAGTCTTTGACTAATTTTTCTGTTATTACACCTGAAACATCAAAATTAGAATGCCTACCTTCTCCATCTTTCGGGGCTTGGTCTCATCAAAAGCCAAATGAAAAGACTTTTCAATAACGTACGTTATATTTTTGAAAAGTCTATATGCCTTACTCGATGATGACTATCCTAGAAAAATTCCTTCATTAGAGTTTGCATCAAATTTATCAAGTATGCCCTTACCGTTATTTAAATTAAAGCATTTACAGCCCAAAAAAAAAGTAGGAAATATTAAGTTTCCTACCTATAATTAGTCCATAGGGTGTCTTCTCTAGTACTTAGGTAAACTCATTTCACTTATTATTGTCCAACTTAATTCTTCTGAAATATTTTTTTTTTTTTTGCGTTCAACAACACCATTTTATCGTGAAGTACGTGGACAAGAAAAGTAATGACTTATCCCATTTTCGTTGCAATTTTTTTCAAATTGATGGTTTACAAACTCACAACCATGATCACTTTAACGAGTGACAATTTTCAAATTAAAAAATATTTATGACAAGCTTAGCAAACTTAGAAAAATATTTAAAGTTATCTTCCTTATGGGCTTGTAAAAGTTTCTAAGTAAATCTGGAATAGTTATCTACGATAACAAAATTGTAATAGTTACCACCTAAAATCTTTGTCCTCGAAGGGCAAAAAAGATTTAGATGGAGAAGGTCGAGAAGTTTTGAAGTTGAAATAACATTTTTTAGGTTTAAAAAAACTCTCATTTTCTTTTCCATTTAGAAAGCATCACAATGCTTATATTTAGAATATTTATATTAGGTTGACTAACTACTAGGTTTTTGGATATTATCCTATTTATCAAGTCAAAGTTGTTGGACATGTAACTGGGGGGGTGAATTGTGTGGTACCGAAAAACATAGTTTTAAAAAACTTTACGGATTAAACTCAGAGTCTAAATATTTTTAAAAAAATTTAAGCAACAGAAATATAATGCCAAAATATAAATTGTAGGAAATTAAAAAGTTATGGGAAGTGAGAAACAACAAGAATTATATAGGTTCAATCAAGAAACGACTTAGTTTTGTCCCCAAGAATTGATCTTGAGGGTATCCAATAGAGCTTTTAGTAGGTAATACTCATGAAACCCCTTATACAAGGAAAATGGTTGACTTTTAACATAAATTGTAAGACTAGGAATATAGTAGTTTGAGTCTTCTCTTCCAAATGGCGGATTGGAGTGGTTATCCCTCTTTCAAAAAATGGTAGATCAAAGCAGTTAGTCTTCTTTCCACACATGGTAGATCGAAGGAATTAGTCTTCTTTCCACAAACTCTGGATCAAAGCGGTTAGTCTTTTTTCCACAAATGGTATGTCGAAGCGGTTATTATTCTTTCCACGAGAATCTTAAAGCAATTAGTCTTCAAGCTTCTACACAAACCTCACAAGCTTTTACCAAGGGCCAAGATCACAAACCTTAAACCTTGGTTTTACATAGGCTAACCAATAACCTGGAAGATTTTAATACCAGACTAATCTCAAACCTTATCCAAGCACTTATCTAGGTCTAAGCTTTAACCTAACATTGTTTTTACCACAGACTAACCAAGAACTTGATGAAAGGTTTTAACATTGGTTAAACTTTCAAACCTAAACGGTGGCTGAATCACACAATCTTCAAACCAAAGCTTTTTAAGGGTCTAGCTTTAACCCACAAATATTCTATAAATGGATAATATTCAACAAAGGTGTATACAAAATATTTTTTTGGTGAATTTTACAATTCTACCCTTCCAGAATTACAAGTTATCCTCACTCACAAAATAAATTTCTCGCAGAAGCACTTCGGCTAAAATATTAGTGAGAGAAAGTCAAATAATAGTTTTAGAGAGAGAGAGAGGGAGAACGCGAGAAGTGTCAAAACACAATTCTGAAATTTTTGAAAGGAGGGAAGGGACTTCTATTTATAGACTAAAGGTTGGCTCAACAAAGAATTTGATATTAATTCTTTTTAAGACAATCTAATCGATTAGTACCTAATGCTAATAGATTAAATATTCAAACTATAATCATTTATAAGTTCAAACTAGGATGTAATAGAAATCTAGTCGTTTCACATCATTAAGATGATGTCCTAATTGTTTAGCACTCTATTTTGAACTGAGCTAATCGATTAGGCAAATGTTCCAATCGATTAGAAAAGACAAAACTTTGTCCAAGACATTTCTGGCAGGTCCCAATTCATCTGGCACAACTTCAAATTATTTTTGAAGGTATTTTATTGAGAAAAATCAGTTTTAAAATATGTTTCTAGTGAGTGTGTGTGTGTGTACGCTTTAGCCATGTGCTTTTATGAGAATGCCCTTATAATTTAAAAGGTATTCTCTCATGCTAATTAAGGTAGGGCTTTCTCGCCCTTCAAGACTTTGGCATATGCTTTCTTTAGTAGACACTTTCTAGAGTTAACTTAAGGTGAGGCTTGAGTTTGTAATCCATTTGGTTATCATCTATCATACCCCAGCAGAGTCACCAACTGATGGGGAGGCCCACCAGCAAGATTCTCAATAGAGTCGCCAGCTGAAGCTGCGCGAAAAATACTCGAGCGCATCATGCACTCGAAGATAAAACAGAGTCACCATCGAACTTTATTTATTCTCTAAGAAAAGGGAAAACATCGATAAAACTCAGGGTAAAGAGAAAAAGGGTAAGGAAATAGGTTATAGAAGGGGAAGGTATTAGCATCTCTCACATTCATTGTACTCAACGGGAACCATATTGATTGTTCTTTGCTCGAATGAGTGTTACTATCTGAATATTACTCGTGATAATATTAAAAAAAAAAGAGAGAAAAGAAAATAATAATTAGGGTGCTCGCTAAGGATTGGGGCTCTCGTGCCTACGTATCCTTATAGTGCAATAAGCAAATCAGAGCTTCGTAGTTCATGGAACTAAAGGTGGGAGATGATAGAAGAGAAAATATAATGATTAAAATATGCTCGCCAAGGATTCGCCTCCTCGTGCCTACATATTCTCATCGTGCAATGAGAAAATCAGAGCTCCATAGTTCGTGGAACTAGGACGGACAAAGAAAGAAAGACTTGATGGAATTGGTGTTTGTAGTGTTTGATCCAAAGTAACAAAGTAAAAAGAAATTGGTTGAAGTGGAAAGAGTGGTGTAAAGTGATTTAGATTTAATTAAAGGGGCAAAGTGTTGTTTGAATCGGATAATGGTGTTTGAACTGAAGGAAGAACTTGAAGTGTAATGGAAATTTGTTTGATGTGGTGTTTAAACCGAATGGTAATTTGTTTGGTGTTTGAACCCAGGGGTAACTGGATTGTGGTGTTTGAACCAATGACTAAAATGATGTGGTGTTTAAACCGAATAATAGTGTTTAAACCGAAAAGTTAATATGAATGTAGTGTTTAAACCAAGGATTGTGATAATGTGGTGTTTGAACCAAAGGAACAATGTTTAAACCAAATGATGGGCTAAAAGTGGCGTCTAAACCGAAGGGTTGGTGTTTGAACCGGTGGATTAGTGTTTAAACCAAAAGGTGGGTGATAATGTGGTGTTTAAATCGGATGATGGTGTTTAAACCTGAAAGTGTTTGAACCAAGGAAAAGGTGTTTAAACCTAAAAAGTGGTGAATCAAGGATACTACCAGAGTTTGTGACTTTACAAGGTAGGAAAAGATGTTTCCTAGGGTCTGCACCCTACAAGGCAAGATGAGAGATAACCCGAGTTTGTAACTTTACAAGGAAAAATGTGTGAATGTGAGAGTCCATACTCTATAGGGAAAGAGATCAAGGATGTTCCATAGTCTATAACTATACAAGGTAGGAAAACATGAATGCCGAAGTCTATAACTCCATAAGGCAGAATGAATGATAGCCAAAGTCTGTAACTGTGTAGGCAGGATGAAGGGATGTTAAAGTTTGTAACTCTATAGGCAGAATATACATGGATGTTAAAGTCTATAATTGTATAGGCAGGATGAGAAGAGGTCGAAGTCTATATCTCTACCATAAAATGCATGTTTGCCAAAGTATGTAACTTTGTAGGGCAAAGTGCAATGATGTGTGTCACAGTCTGTAACTATATAAGGCAGAAAGAAGTGATTGCCAGAGTATGTAACTCTATAAGGGAAAAGAGAAATGATGCCAAAGTTTGTAACTCTATAAGGCATTGAAATGAATGTGCGCCAAAGTCTGTAACTCTATAGGCAGAATGGAAGAGTTCCAAAGCCTGTAACTGTATAGGTAGAATAATAGAGTGCCAAAGTGTAACTATATATGCAGAATAAAAGAGTGCCAAAGTATGTAACTGTATAGGCAAAATGAAAAGGGGCATTTCCGAAGTCTATAAATCTTTAAGGAAAAAAATAGGGTTGCCAGAGTCTATAACTCTATAGGGAAAAAGAGAGCTTACCATAGTTTGTGACTATACAAAGCAAGGAACAAGAATGCCAAAGTTTATACTTTATAGGTAAGGAAAAAAGGATGCCAAATTCTGTAGCTGTATAGGAAAAGGAAAGACGATGCCAAAGTTTGTAATTGTATAAGCAAAGAAAAAAAAATGCCAAAGTCTGTAACTGTAAGGCAAAGGAAAAGGATGCCAAAGTCTTAACTGTAAGGCAAAGGAAAAGGAATTGATTCAGAGACGGGTGCTTGACCATGAGGTAATGAACCCAAAAGATGTATGGATATCAAGGAGGAGAATATGATACTAGATCTAAAGAGGAAGTGTGGTTGATAACACAATGATATTACAATGTTGAAGTTTTGACGTGCTTGCCTGAAGAAGACTTGTCAATTACCTTATTCAAATTGAACTAAAGTCTATGAGTAGAGGAGAATACTCTGAGAAACTAGGTCATTCGTCCCGTACCCAAAGATATTCAGAATAAGGACAAGAATGCTCCCTCTCACCCCTTCTCTACTGCTTAATTCTCATGACATGTAATCTTCATCATAGTTGACAAGTTATTGAATACTATTCTTTTTTATTTCTCCTGATGACAATTGCTTTATTATAATTGTACTAAAATCTATGAGTAGAGGTGAATACTCTGAGAAATTGTGTCATTCATCTCGTACCCAAAGATATTCAGAATGAGGATATGAATGCTCCCTCTCACCCATTCTCTACTGCTTAAGGATCAGGGCGTACAATTCGAATTGTAATTGACAAGTGTTGATACAATACCTTTGTTGTGATTGAATAATAGTCCAATGTTCATTATGTCTGCAGTGTAGGACTTGTATTGACTTGATGTGTGAAGTCTTGAACTTGAATTGAAGTCTTGAGGTACAGTGCAGCTCCAGTACCATGGACTAGCCTTATCAAGTGATCAATAGACTTTTGATCACTTGAACATACTAAGGGAATGAGCACATGTCAAAGGATTTAGTTGACCAAAGTGAACTTTGATCAACTAAATCAGTAGGGATAAAATTAGTTGTGAAGTTATGTACAAGGGACTAATGATTTAAAAACCCTAATAATGATTCAATTATACTAATCCAAATTCTAGAAATTAACCTAAAATTAAGGGAACATGTTAATAATGTATTGGTTATCAATTAACGATTAATTACATCTTAAAAAAATATCAATATCGTAATTAATAACTAAGTTAATAAAATCAATTTAATTCTACATCCAAGAAAAAAGTATCAACTATTTCCTAACAATGTGAATTAAAATCAAGCATTTATTTTCTAACTATTTTCATAATAAAAAGAAAGTAAAATGAATAAATAAAAGAAATGTAAGGATAGGGTTCACTAGATGGAACCAGGGTGCAAACAGGGAATGGGCGCATGGCCCATCCAAATTGGGCTCATAGCATTTGCCTTGAGTCAGTGAGTTGCATGGGCTAAACATGGTGCCATGAGCAAGACATTGGGCTTTAGGGGATTAGGAAATCCCAATGTGCCATGTGAAGGAAAGAAAAATCAGACTCCAATAAAAAAAGTGTTTCACGTGCTTCACATTTCCAATATGTGCTCAGTTTAAGCAAAATGCTCATCACTTCAACAAGAACATATTCGCCGCGTCGGAGCTCACCACTGGTGGCAGCAGAACACTAAACACATAACCAATTACATTAATCCAATCCTCTTGATGAGATATGCCTAAATCTCTAACCAAATTCAACCAAATCCTCACACAATCCCCAAATCAAGCAAAAATTCCTATGAACCCTAACAACAAGATTTCAAATTAAATGATGATAATACATGGATTCAGATTCTGAGCCTAGGGCTATTGATCCTTAGGACATCAACTACACAGTGGTAACAAGATTGAGAGGAATCAAGAAGGAAAGAATGACCTCCAAATCAGAGATTTACTCCAGCGAGTTATTGAATCAGACAAGAAGCTTGCATCAATGGAAAATCACTTGAATCAAGTACTTCTTACTCATATCTTCTTCCTTTTTCTTATGATTCTCTTATTGTGTGAACCTTTCTCTAAATATGAGAATTTGTATGAATTCGAGATGGAGATAAAGCTTTGAGTCCTAAGAATGAAGAATCAAGTTGAATAGAAAATGATTGAGGTTGAGCTTTACTCCATTGGAGCTTCAATGTGGAGCTTTAATGGAGTATTTCGAAGGAGCTTTGTGTGAGGGTGTGAATTGAGTGAGAGAGATCATCGAGAGTGAGAAGATGAATATCAAATTTGTGTGATAATTAAGCGTGTGAATCGAAAATTGTTGAGAGTGATTGAAGAAGAAGGAATGAATGAAGATGCAATGAATTTATAGGCAATAAGATTAACAGATTATGTTTGCTCTGTTAGATCATGAAGTGTAAAACAGTTGAAGGTTAATTAATAGTGTCAAATAGTTAGTTAAGTTAGTTGGAACTGAATTAAAATGTTTAACTGAAGTGACTGTTAGATGGCGATTGATTATTAAATCGTGTTAGTGAAAGTTAGTTCACATGACTGTTAGTTGGTGATAGTGAACTTGTTTGCTCAATTTCTGCAATGCTTTCTATGTGATGTGCAAGACTATTTATGTGTGGTTATCACTATCAATATGTTCATGCTACTTCTTGCAATGGTTGTTAAGCAAGGTTTGTGTTAACTTATATGCATTCGCTTTGGATGTCTTGCTGCAGGAGCATGGTTATGAAGAGTTGATGCATGAAGTGTGATGTGTAGGCTTCTTGGCATGGTGAGCTGCTGATATGATGATGATAATGATAATGATGTAGGGCCATTTATGGTTCAAGGCTTTGGCTGAAAGTAGAGCAAGGTCTCGAAGCAAGATGATGGTCTGATGCAGGTGATGATATGATGGTTTAATGCAAGGCATTATATATAGCATGTTGCAGAGCCAATGTTTGCAGAAGATATGATATATGTAATGTATGTGGTAAGTTCATGCTTTGGTTATTTTGCAAATGGTTTGTGATATATCAATGTAGATAGTTATGTCAAGTGCGTAATGTGGAGCTTGGTTGGTTGTATGTTTGGATTGTAGGATTTTGGCATGAGGCAAGGTTGTAAGGAAATGTGTAGAAGGTAAAGTTGGAGGCAAATGATCAAGTCATGGCATGGCAAAATGACCAAGTTCAAAGGAAAGGTGTGGCAACCTTGCAAAAATGACATTTCTTGATTGTGGAAAATGAAATGGTTGACTTTGGTCAACTAGTTGACTAAAAAGTCAACAGTTGACCAAAAGTCAACTTTTCTAAAAATGTAACTTTGGGGATTTCTTTTTGTAATGGAATATGTATATGCTACATTATGAATGAATGATCAATTATTTGAATGAAATTATCATGATTTAATATGAAACAAACTTGAGTTTTGAATGAGCTTCACTTAAAACCAAATTTGATATATGAATGAATCAATCACCTTTGAATCACAAAGATCATTAATGCATGATGATCATATGGGTTAGATGGACTAAAATACATGTATGAATCAAGGATTAATGGAATCCAATGCACCATGAATCACAATGGACCACAAGATAAAAGACCAATACAATTGTGAACCATACACTAAAGACCAAGGACCTATAAACTTGAAAGTAACATAGACTTAGAATCAATGTACTAGGAATGGACAAGTAAAATGCATATGTATGAATGCTTTAATAAGGCCTTGGATTAGATGAAATCCCAAGCATGTAGACATGTTTGTCAAATGAATGATTCCCATGCACAAAGTAAATTTGGTGATTGATGATGCATGCCATGATGATCAAGAACATCATCCCAAAGAATTGGGGTATCAATCAATCCCAAAATCAAAAGTCAAACCAAAATGGCACACAAGTACAAGTGTCTCGTATTAGGGTTCCATGATGCACACCCTTTAATCAAGGTCTTCCAACCAAGCATAAATCTCCATAACCAACTTTCAACACATGGACCCAATATTAGGGTTTAGTGATCAAATCAAAGCTCAAAAGGCCAATCACAAGACCGCATAGTTGCAAAGTCAAGAATTATGGTTTTGATGCACATATGAATACCATGACGTGATCTTCATGAACCAAAGTCCCATAGGTCAAGAAATTAGGGTTTCACCCCATATGATGAGAAATACCATAGTCGTAGGGTTTGATCCACAAGAAAAACCCTAGCTTTCACAACCACAAACTTTGAATCTATGAGGATTACTAGAAAGTGTTAACATGAATGGATGATTCACATACATGAGGCATGAATGAGTATAGATGAATCTCAAGCCAAAGGTTAGATGAAAAGTGAAAAGGGGAGGGAACATTTTGGGGTATGACACCTACCATCTATCTATTCTTTAACTTATTTTGCATTTTGCATCTTTTTAATTTTTAGGTCTAGATCAAGTTGGAACTTAGGAACCATTTGATCAAGGCTTCATATTGTATCACACTATATCATTCTTAAAACATACTAATTGCATTCATGTCTCATTTGCATTCACATCTTCATCCATAGTAAGTCCTCTAGCCTATGACCATTGGAACTCATGATTTTATTTTAATTGTCATTCTCTTTTAAATTTGAAGCTCCTTAAGCTATTGCTTTGTCTTTTGGTAAAGACTACTTATGATCATGGTTTATGTGTTTGGTTTATGCCTTGCATTAAAATCATTATGTCACTCATACATTTTTACACTTTTTAGTACATTACTCTTCTCATGTCATTTTGCATACCTCACTTTATGAATAAATAAGCTTATTCTAATTTAGTTCCATGTGCTTTATAGAGATATTATGATATACACATTTAAAATCCAATTTGAAGTCAATTATGGGAATAGGCCTTTTATAATTTACAAAGAAAGTAGTCTCTTTAAATTTAATAAAAGTGCATTACATACATAAGTACCACATAGTTTGCATTACATATATTTTTAAATATAAAAAGGAGGATAAAATAGAAATGAGAAATGAAAAAAAGAAATTCAAGTTATTTTCTTCTACACAAGGTCCATGTTGGGTTACCACCATCATCTTCATGCCTTGCTGCTACCACTCATCTACATCATCCTCATTCATCATATTGACACCATCTCATGACCATTATCCATCATCTTAACCTTGCATACAAACCAAATAAAGGTCACAAGAAGGAAAAAGGACAGAAGTTGTATCATGTCAATTAACAACATCATCATCCTCATAACATCACATATACCATATATTTTAAGTTCAAAAATACATGAATAAAATAAGTTGTAGCAAAAACATGCACCACATTCACCATATCATCACTCACAACGCATGTGTCATCATCATATACATTCATCACATCCAATTCATCAACATACATCATACATCAAAATTAAATAACTGAACTAAAACAAAAATAATCAAACCATTTACAAAGTAGACACAAATGTGTGAACCTACCACTAACACACATCCATCAACACCCCTAATACCATTCATTAACACCATGTCACAATCATCCATATACATCATCAAACAAACACAATTAAACTTAATTCCCTCCCTAATTCTGACTTTCTCACATGGATCATGAACTATCACACGAATCATCACTTAAATTCCCAAAAAAAAATCATTTCTAACAAACGTGACCCTCTCTTTTCCCTCTTAACACACTCTATTCATCTATAAAAGTAAGCATTGAATCACTCTCATGACACGCAAAAAAAATTCCCATTAAACCTATACCCAACTTCAAACCCCTCACTCACTAAAGTTCCCCATAAAAACTTCTCACTGAAGTTTGATCAAGTTAAGCCTAGAAACTCATCGGAGTCAAGCCCTTCATCCATGTTGGAGCACACAATTAGAAAAAAGAAGTTGGAGAAGAAAAGAGACGAAAGCACACAAGCAGAGCAAGAGAGTTAGAAGGGGCTCACTTGAGGTTGGTGGCGCCGAAGTTTCAATCTCCGATGAGGCTCTATCTTTCATTTTCCCTTCAATTGTGTACCCATATGTTGTTGTTTTGTATGCTTATAAGACCTTTACCATTTGTTAATTGAGGCTTAAATTAAGTAATTTGTTAATTTTTGTCTTTAGGAATTTATGATAGGTGATTTTTGATCTGTTAGGATATAATATTTATTATTAATTCCGGTGAAATATTCATCTTAAGGAAGTTTTTTAGGCCATGGTTATGTTTATGATTAATGGATTTAAGGATTGGGGCCGAGGAACACCATATGGTGTTTATCGTGTTCTTCATGTTTTTGGCCGTATTTATCTATTTTCATATTTGGGGGATATATTTTTGTTGTTTGAGTGGTTGTCAAGTGAGAGAAAAAGAGATAGATGAGAGAGCGTTGATGATAGAGAGAGAAAGAGATTGGGGTTCTAAGTCCCACGTGAGGGACTCACTCACTTGTATCTCTCTCCAATCTCATACCCTTGGTGACACATGGCCATACATGGCAATCCCCCTCGCCCTCTGATTGTTTGACCTAGCCCTGGTTGACTGGGCTTTATGTGCTCCTTCCTTGATCTTACCATGTACCTGGTTTATTTGTGACCCTCTGATCTTGTTGTGATCTGATCATGTGGGAGGGGTTGAGTCAACGAAGGTTGACTCCCTCATTCCCCTTGGACCAACATGTTGTACCATTCTTTGGGCCCTATTAGCTATTGGTGCTCCCTTTCTGCTTTCAGTACAATATCCCTCATTCCCCTTGGACCAACACGTTGTACCATTCTTTGGGCCCTATTAGCTATTGGTGCTCCCTTTTTGCTTTCAGTACAATATTTCCTCTTCTTATTATTCATTTAATATTTTTATGGGCTTGGGCCATGTTTTTTTTTAAATTTTATAACCCCTTACTATTTTATGCAAACCCCATCTTTTTTATTTATTTATTATTTTTATTATTTCTTACTTTTTTTAATTTCATTGAATAATAAATATTGTTAATAATAATAAAATCAACTTTTTTTAAATTTAAAGCCTTGATCCAATGTCAAACATTTTTCTTTTAAAAATCAAATTCAAATGTTTTAATACGTAAGATCAACTAGATTTTGTTTCCCCAATTCAACCAGACCCCTTTCACTGACATTGCCCAATCTCATGTACCAAATTTATGTCTTCGACTAAGGTTTTATGGATGCAATATCTGCAGAACCACTGACAACTTCATCCTCAAGGGTATACAAGCCTTGTTTCTTCACGCCTCTTAGGACTTCCTTTGACCCCTTCATGACTTTTCGAATACTTTTCTCACCTTGTAAAACATATCCTTTCTTGTCAAATTCACCAAGAGAAATCAAATTTCTCTTCAAATCAGGTACATACCTAACTTGAGTCAACAACCTTATTGACTCATCATGGAGCTTGAATCTCACAGATCCAACACCTGCAAGCTTGCAAGCTTTATTGTTTCCAAGCAATACAAATCCACCATCTTGATTATATAGTTCCTCAAACAAGTCTTTATTTGGAGTCATGTGCCAAGTGCAACTTGAATCCATAATCCACTCTTTACTTGAGTCATCGCTTGAAACCACAAGAACATCAGATGAGTCAAAATCATCTTGAATAATGGTTGCGTTGCCATTATCCTTACATGATCTTTCATACGCTCAGGGCACACTTTTATTGTATGAACCTAATTTTTACAGTGATAACATCTAATACCAGATGCATCACCACTATAAGACTTCTGCTGACTTTTACCCATTTTCTTGTCGAACTTACCATCTCTCTCTATGAATTTCGCCGTAACCGAAGAACCTTCACCATTCGAAGATGGCATGTGCTCCTTCCGTTCGTTCAAATCCTTATAGTAAAAGGTTGATTGAACTTCTTCAAAGGTTAGAGAATCTCTTCTATACAAGAAAGTTTCTTTGAAGTGAGCATGTGTTATGGGCAAAGCACACAACAGTAACAACATTTGATATTTATCCTCGATTTTTACATTGATATTTTCAATATCAAGAATTAGCTTGTTGAACATATCCAACCGCTCAGCAAGAACTTTGTCTTCACTCATCTTGAATAAATACAGAGCTTGCTTCAGTTAGAGGCGATTGTCCAATGATTTGGTCATGTACAAACTTTTAAGTTTCTCTCAAAGACCCGACGTCTTCGTCTCCTTCGAAATCTGTCGAAGAACCTTATCACCAAGGTTCAATAATATGGAGGTGCAGGATTTCTCTACCATATTCATTTTTTCTTTATCCGTTAACGCAACATCCATGGTTGTGGCTCCCTTCAACGCTTCTAAACAATCCTACTGAACCAGTAGGGATTTCATCTTCAAGCGCCACAGACCGAAATCATTCACTCCGGTGATTTTTTCAATCTCATACTTTGTTGACGACGTCTTTTCCATGCTCATCGCACCAATTTGTTGTGAAAACGATGTTGTAATTACTAAGTGTAATTGGCTTCTTGATCGGCAAGAAACCCACAAGGGTAGAAAAGAAGAAAACAATAAGGACACAATGAAATTGGTTATAACCTGCTATTCTTTGTTTTCTCTTTGAAATAAGATTATAAGTGTTACATAATAGCAAATAACCTCTCTCACCCTAATTAGGATTTGCGTTATGCAATGATGAGAGACTAGTATGCTATTTATAAGAAAATTAACATACTAAACTAATGGGCTTTTACACAAAGGCCCATTACACAAGCTAACTTAGAGAACAAGCTAACTTAAACAATTGGGCATAACAAACAGACTCAATTCGACATGCTAACAATCCTAGCATACTTCGACTACAGTATGTGAACAGACTTCGGCAACATGCTAAGGTTCTGCCGAATTATTAAACCAAGAAGCTACCCTTTGACCATACTAGAGTTTGATCCAATATCTCACAATTTATGATAATTTAGAATATCAAATATATGTCAATGTTTTAATATTTTAGTTTGTATTTATTATTTAAAATATTTGAAATGTGTTTATGAGATTTTTTGAGATCGTTTTATTTTATTATTTGTAATGTAATTTTATTTTTGAAAAAAAATAAACATTTCTATTAAAACAATTGATTTCACTAAATGGATGGTGACAGAGTGGGGATACTCGAATCTAACCTAAACCTGTTTAGGACGAGTTTAGGTTTTATTTCCCCATCCCCATTAGAGATTGGGGCAGGGAACAAGGATTGTTTGAGAATTCGGGTTTGAGTTTGGGGGAGGTAAATATCTTCCCTGATCCTCCCCGTTGACATGCCTACCTGGTATGTCGGAGGGTTTCCATGCTAGCAAGTCGACATTATTAATGAGTTAGTCGACTAGTTCTTGTTCCTCCTCTGCAGATAATGAAATGCCTATCTTCGTCTCTTGATGGACATGAACACATATTTATACCTCCGTCAAATATTCTGTGGGTGTGAGCCTTTCCGCTTCCACGCCAAGTTTGTGGTCCTAACACTCAAAATAAGTATTATGAACTTCGTAAGGAGGGACATCAACAAGGTCAAGCTCTTCTGTAGCTGTCTCCAGAATACTTTGGTAGCACACTCGAGCGACTTGTTGATCCTCTCGAATGTTGGATTAATTTATTAATCCAATAAATATAACACATGTAATTAAAAGTTTGGCTTAAATGAAATATACCTTAACGTGATGATTATTTGGGTTGATGGATAACTAAGTCAATGGGGTTTTATTTTGAAATTCAAAATTTAAATCCGTCTTCTCTCTTCATGAATGTTAGGATATGACTCTTGGGATGAAATGTGACTGTTAGAATAAAATGCATATAAAAGGCACCTTTAGGCAAACAACATCAACTTTTCTCCATCCTTCTAATTTTCTCACAAATACACAAAAATATCTTCATTATCAAAGCTACACATAAGGAAGAAGGAAGAGAGGAGATAACAATTGGAAACAAGAACGACATCATGGATCCAAGTACGTTTTTAATTTTTTTTAATAGAAATTAGAATAGTATGAAAATCATGATATCAAGATTCTAAACATGAAGTTTTATTAACAATTGATATTAGAGTATCGATTAGCCGATATTGTGATTTTCCGATAATTGTTAATTGATATACATATTGTTCATTAAATTATCATATATGAAATAATTTTCATGATATATATTTGTCACTTGCCATAAGGGAATAATCACTGGTATGTATGAGTTTTAAGAATTTTTTTCGAATGCATGGTTTCTTTTGTTTAAACTGAATTTTGACGAGGCTGCTTTAAAATACATATTTCATTCCCTATGTATGTAAGTATAACAAAATAGTGTCATACAGTGCCAGGTTCGGAACTGATTCCTTAATTCTGAAACAAAGTCTTGCATCTATATGCCAATACAATTATTATAAATATGTTACTGTTGGATTTCAGTATATGTGAATATGAAATTAATCTATTTTATATGTGGTAAAGTTGGTAATTTATTTTAAGTTTTAAAATACAGTGACAAACAGATTGCTGTAAAGAGTGCATTTTTTTTTTTATAATTAAGTGTTTTAGAATTATTATATTAAAAGTTTGTTAACCACCAAATGATTAAATTCATTAAAGTTTGTAATTCTAAATTTTGCAAATGAATTTTGATTTAATGTTACATGGATAACATATTTTGTTAAATGATACTTATTATTATAAGATATATATAAATCATCTAAAGATGGATCATGACTTATAATTAATAAAATTAAAGTGTTTATTAAAATATTTGTTGCTTGTATATCCAAACATAGACATGAATGTTATATTGAGTATGCTTAATTCTTCATTAAAGTATCTTCATTTAGCGTCAGTTTATTTTATTGAGTATTTATGAATCACCCAAAGGTAAATCTAGATACATGATTAAAGTTAAATTGATTTTTGAATCCATGAAATTTATTTAAAGTACTAATGTATGAGCATGTTTTAAATGTTTGCATTTGTTATTATTATGTTTGCCTTGGGCAATGCAATGACAAAGTTCAATGGATTGAACTATGCTGATTGGTCTAAAAAGATTCAGTTTTAACTAGGTGTTATGGACTTGGACATGACATTGATAATGGATGAGAAGCCCACAGCCATTACGGGGGATAGTACGAAAGGTGAAAGATCTCTTTTTGAGATTTGGGAAATGTCCAACAAGTTGTCTTTGAATTTGATGAGAATGACAATGGCTGAAAATGTTAAGCCATTTATACTCAACACTGAAAATGCAAGAGAATTTATGAAACTTGTGAAAGAGTATTCAAATTCTGAAATTACTAACAGATTTGTTGTTCGGAATTTGATGAGTGAGTTGACGACTAAAAAGTTTGAACGATCTCAACTCATTCATGATTATGTGACTCAAATGAAAATTTTGGCAGCAAAGTTAAAGTCCTTGGATGTGGATGTGAATGAATCTTTTCTTGTACAATTTATCATTAACTCGCTTCCTCTTGAGTTTGGATAGTTCTAGGTGAATTACACACCATTAAAGAAAAATTAAATTTTCAACAAATTAAGGCCATGTTGGTTCAAGAAGAAGGGAGGCTAAAGAGGATGAAAGATTATTTTGTTCATCTCACGACTCATGATGGGGCCATTTTCAATAAGGTCAAGCCTGACAAGAAGGACAAGAAGAAGGACAAAGATCCTTTAAAGGTTAATGAGGGTAGAGTCCAAAAGGAAAGGAAATGTTATTTCTGCAAGGAGAACTGCCACTTCAAAAAGGATTGTCCTATAAGGAAGATGTGGTTCGAAAAGAAAGGTATATTTTACGTTTCCATATATTTTGAATCAAATCTTATTAAAGTATCAAATAATATTTGGTGTCTTGATTCGGATGCGACTACTCATGTGTCACTTATTATGCATGGATTCCTTTCAATTCAAACCATAAAAGAAAGTGAAAAGTTTCTTTATATGGGAAACAAAATGAAGACAGAGATAAAGGGAATTGGGACATATAGATTGATCTTGGATACTGAATATCATATAGATCTGAAAAGTTGTCTATATGTACCTGGATGTGCTAGGAATTTAATTTCTGTTGCAAAGTTGGATGGATTAAATTTTAATTTTAGAATTGGAAACCGTGTATTTTATTTATTTAAAGATTCTTGCATGAAAAACTCAATTAGTGGACATATTAAAAGTATTCATTGATGAAGTGAAAAGGCAATTGGATAGGAAAATAAAGATAATGAGGTACGATAGAGGTGGTGAGTATTATGGAAAATATAATGAGACAGTACAATGTCCAGATCCATTTGCAAAGCTCCTCGAAAGTCATGGCATATGTGCACAATATACTATGCCTGGCATACCACAACAAAATGGTGTGGATGAGAGACGGAATCGTACTCTCATGAATATGATTAGGCCAATGTTAAATTATAATAATGTATCATTATAATTGTGGACCTACGCATTAAGGACCAATGCGTATTTTATTAATATGATTCTTAGAAAACCATTTTCTAAGACTCCTTATGAACTATGAACATGAAGGGAACCTAGTTTAAGGCATCTTCATATTTGGGGATGCTAAGTTGGAGTGATGGCGTATAATCCACATGAAAAGAAGCTTGATTCAAGAACCATTAGTGGTTTTTTCACTGGGTATCCTGAAAAATCAAAAGGGTATAAATTTTATTGTGCTAATCATAGTACGGGAACAATTGAGTCTGGTAATTGTCGGTTTATTAAAAATTGCTAGTTCAGTGGGAGTGAGAAATCACATAAATTGAATATTATGGAGACTCGTGGAGAATATTATTTTCCTAAAGAGTGTTCTCAAGTTGTTGTCCCTCTGGTTGTGGTACTGTCATACAACACACATAAACAACAAATTAATATTTAAAACCCACAAAATGAACATATAGTTGATGAATTGGTAAATAATGTACAAGTCACAAATGTGCAAGAACAAGAAACGTAAGAAATAATAGTAAGAAGTTCTTAAAGGCAAAGAAGAACAGTTATTTCAAAATATTATGTTATTTATTCACTTGAACATCAATGTGACTTGAGCATTGATGAGGATCCAGTCTCATTGACACAAGTCATGGAAAGTGACAATTCTGAATATTGTATCAATTGATGACAATAATGTATGAGATCTAGTTAATTTTCCTAGAGGATCAAAATGGGTTGGTTGTAAATGGGTCTTTAAGATCAAACGAGAAATATTGAAAGATATAAAGCTAGACACCTGTCACCGAAGGTTTCACTCAAAAGGATGGTGTTGACTACAAAGAAACCTTTTATCCAGTTTCAAAGAAGGACTCTTTGAGAATTATTTTGGCTTTGGTGGATGATTATGACTTAGAGATTCACCTAATGGATGTGGAGACCACCTTTCTAAATGGTGACTTAGAGGAAGAAGTGTATATGGATCAGCCTGAAGGGTTTTTTAATACGAGAAAAGAAAGTTTAGTATATAATTAAAGAAGTCAATATATGGACTAAAGCAAGATTCCAGACAATGGTATCTTAAATTTAACAATACTATTTTGTCATAGGGTTTTGTATAAAACACCGTAAATTGGTATATCTATATGAAAGTCAGTGGGAGCAAATTCATAATTTTGGTCATATATGTTGATGATATTTTACTTGTCGCCAATGATATTGCTTTGTTACATGATGTAAAGAAGCTTTTCTCCAATAAATTTGAAATGAAGGATATGGGTGAGTCATCATATGTGATAGGAATAGAAATATTTTGTAATAGATCACAAGGACTATTGGGATTGTCTCAGAAAGGCTATATAAATAAAATATTATAGATTCAAAATGGATAAATGCTTTGTTGGGATAGTTCCTTTTCATAAAATGGACAAGTTTAGTCAAATGCAATATCCCAAAAATGAATTAGAATAGAAAAAATGAAGTTTATTTCCTATGCATCAGTGGTTGGAAGCTTGATGTATTCCCAAATATGTACTCGATCAGATATTTGTTTTGTCGTTGGTATGTTGAGTCGATATCAAAGTAATCCTGGAATGAATCACTAGAAAGCTGCAAAGAAAGTTAGGTACTTACAAGGCACCAAAAATTGCACACTCGCATATAGAAGACCAGATAAACTTGAAGTGGTTGGTTACTCATATTCATACTTTGCGGGATATGTGGACTTAAAGAAAATACAAGTTTGGGTATGTTTTTCTTCTAGCTAGAGGAACAATATCATGGAAGAGTGGAAACTCGTCCATCATTGCTACCTCTACTATTGTGGCATAATTTGTGGCATACTTTGAGGTCACAATTCAATCATTATGGTTGCAGAACTTCATCTTAGGGCTTGGTATTTTCGACAGTATTGTTAGGCCGCTAAGGATTTATTGTGATAGTTTCGCAGTTGTCTTATTCTCTAAGAATGATAAATATTCCAAAGGTCCTAAGCACATGAAATTGAAGTACTTATCAGTGAAAGAAGGAGTGCATAAACAAAAAGTGTCATTTGAACATATTGGTACAGATTTAGTGATAGCAGATATGTTAATTAAAGGTTTATTATCCAAGACATTTGTTGGCCATGTAAAAAGGATGAGCATTATGTAAAAGTCCTTGTTAACATTATAATATGATTTGTATATATACATGTATAGTTTAATGTTCGTATTATATGACGCTTGTGAGTTCAATTAAGGTTATCTTTCTGTTGAGTTTTGTTATCCATATTATGTCTTTGTAAAGACATGAAGTACGCATTATTGTATCCCTTGAAATTATTTGAATTGGATTGATTCGTGTTACATAGAAGAAATCAACTTGATGAATAATTTGTGGATGCCATGAACTGATCATTTCAATCATTAAAAATAATGACTTGATGTTTTTATGAATGGTGCACAATTATGGTATAAGATTGAAACATCAAGTTTCCACATGAGTCAAGTGAGAGATTGTTGGATTAATTTATTAATCCAATAAATATGACCCGTGTAATAAAAGTTTGGCTTAATGCGATGATTATTTGGGTTGATAGATAATTAAGTCAATAAGATTTTATTTTGAAATTCAAAATTTAAATCCATATTCTTTCTCTTTATGGATGTTAGGACATGACTCTTGGATGAAATGTGACCGTTGAAATAAAATGCATATAAAAGTCACCTTTAGGAAAACAACACCAATTTTCTCACTCCTTCTAATTTTCTTTAAAATACACAATAATATCTTCATTATCAAAGATACACATAAAGAAAAAGGAAGAGAGGAGAAAACAATTGAAAATATGAATCGAGAATCAGACAAGAAGCGACACATGGATCCGGATACGTTTTTACTGTTTTTTTTATAGAAATAAAAATAATATAAAATTCATGATACAAGATCCTAAAATATGAAATTTTCCTAAATTATACCGACTCGATTATCAGAAAGATACGATTTTAAGGCACTTTATACTAAATGGATATTTTAAATGAAGACATGTCAAAATCAATTAAATTGAATTACTAGTTGATTGCTACTCCATACACTCCATCTTATTCATAACATAATGACCGTAGAAATCTAATGCTATTTTGGTATATGGAATCCAAATTTCATGTCCTTCTCATGCATCTACCTTCTTGGAGATTCCATATATCTCTCTCTCCCTCACTCACTTTTACTCTATATCCTGACAAAACATGAATTTGGATCAACACCTCCAATAAACCATAGAAGATTCTAGAGGCATAAGCTATCATGCTTTTGATATCACAAATAAAATAAAAACAATGGGCCATATTTCTTTATCAAACATGGCCAGATGAGTCCTTATCATTGGACTCCACCATGTACAACGATTGTATACTAATTTTGTGAACATAATTAAAAGGTAGCTGTTATATATGCAACTGATTCTATCCTTTTTACATTTGTCTCAAGATAGGTAACTCTCAATTACCCTCTTTTCTGAATTGTTATTTTCAGCTGAGGGAAATTGAGACAACCATCACTTAGTGCCCTTCAATGTCTTGTACCTATCCATGTACAACTTGATCATTTATTTACCTATTTGTAGGACATGTCTCAATTTCTAGTTCAATTTCAACCAATATACCTATGACTTCAATGAAGAAAAAAACTTTAGTTTCATTTTCCTATTTTCAACAAATATGGTGGTACTAAGGCCACATTAATATTTTGGAAATCCAGTATAGATTAAATATAATTTATGTATGAAAAATTAAATAAATTTTTTATCTCATCATCATGAGATAAATATTTTATAAAATCTTTTTATCATATTTTAAACATATCAAATTTTGAATTCAATATTATTTATTTTACACGTTTTTAAAGACGCTGACAAATTAAAAATTAATCAAATTCCTTAAATATATCATTAGAGATACCTTGAAAGATTCTAATGATATTTTTGTCTTATTATTAATAAATGAAATACATCTCAATTCACCATGGCCCCATTAACAAACTCCAATTGGTTGATGTAGCACATCATATATAGTAGCTAATTTACACCACTCTTCACTCTACAATTGCATATAACAAAAAATCAAATCAATGGCTATTAATTTATTATAACCTCCAAATAATTTCTATTTATTTAACTAGTCAAGAGAGATTCCCTTCCTCTTCAATTATTTCCCCTAACTACAACCAATTCAACACAAACCATGCAATAAATAAGTCACATTAATCTCCCCCTTCAAAATTCCAAGGGACATAATCAAACTTCTTTTTTCTGCATGTTAATGATTATAATCGTAAATCTAGTTCATTTAGGTCCGTTCCAAAATCGTCAAAAAACAAGACATGACAGGATGATCAGAATATAGAGTGACCGCTCGAAATTTTAATTTGACCTGTAAAAAACTGATAGGTTAAATAGATGGATCCTACAAATCTGCTCTATTTTATCACTCCTATAGTGCATTTGAATGTTAAGAATATTATCCGCTTCGTTTAACTCGCCCTAACAAAGTCCACTAAAAAATAGAATGGAACATAGGAGTTAAATTAAAGGACGGCCGTTCAAAAACATGATTTAAATGACTAAAAATAATGTATTAAACAGATCAAAACTTTGATTTGATCAACTAAAAATAACGTATTAGACTGTCAGAAAAAAAAAACAATTGCTATACTGATGACATTTATATATATATTTCTTAAAGTCTTAGCTATACCTAATAAACTTTTCTATGAAAAAAAATACTCAAGCAAGTTTACTTTCTTCAAAAGCAATCATTCAAAACCCTAACCACACATCACCACTCCATTATCATTTGTTTAAGATAACATTGAAAGAAAAAGCCAAAAATCACATCTTGTAATTAATATTTTGAAAACCATGTTATAGTAGTAGTAGCTAGTAGCATTAAATATTCACATGTAGACGTGTGTGAGGCACAGGAGAATGGTCACCCACTGACCCATTGTTGAATGAAGGACACTAGTAGTTTCAACTTTCAAGGTATCAAATAACTATTTCTGAAAATTATGTTCACTATTGTTTGGTGCAATATCACTTTCAATATATCATATAACATTGTAATGCTTCATGTAGATGTGTCAGTTAACAGTTGCAAACAGTTTACATAAAGCTAAACAGTTTAATTACCTTCACGCTTGGAGCATGCAAATTGCTGTAGAAATACTGTTGAAAAATATAAAAAATCTGAATTGGATACATAATATTAAATCTCAATTATGTTAATTATGTCACAATCTCTATCACACTTTCATCAAACTACTTCACACGAAATGGTTTAGAACGATTGTTTTAGAGCGAAGATCTCGATGATTGCTTTAGAACAATTTTAGTATCATTCTAAAACAATCGTTTAATAAGAAAAATTATCACTAATGTAATTTCTTTTTAAAAGAGAGTAGTTGAGATCTTCATTATTAAGATTCCAACTCTATTTATTTTTTATATTTTTATTTTTCTAAACCAACATTTTATGAAAGACAATCATTTGCCATTGTTCGAGGTTGAGCTCAAATCAATTATCAAATATATTTTAGAATAATGATTAATTTGTCAGTAACAAATCAAAAGTTAATTTAGTGGTACTTATATTTTAGAATAATAAAACGTTTTCCACTATCAATCATTTATCTGTTTTCTCATCACTCCCTAGAGAGTTCCACTAACTTAGTAGCTAGTATCTCCCCATTTGATTATTGTGAAAGGCAAGACTTTGTGGATATGGTGTTCGTGGTAAGTGAATTTTCTATGTCAAATTGAGTTTTGGATACAATCATGACGTAAAGCACTTTGATTTTTGTAATGCTTAGCCAAAATGAGTGAAAATGAATGATGTGCTTGGCATCTCCTTAAAAATAAATCAGTGTCACTAAAAGGTCCCATGTCATATCAAATCAAGATTTTAATAGGCTATTTGTTGTGTCTAGAAGTACAAGTTAAATGGCTTTAATTATGGTGGGTATGGTCCCCTCATGAAACATGTAGACAAGAATTAATCAATAGGTCGTCTTATAATTATGTTGGAAATTAGAATAGTAGGATGCTTATGCTTATCTATATCAACTAAAATAGTTTTTGTTTATAAACTGAATTAGGTTATGTTTTATGGACCAAGATATGACCCAAGTTGACTTTAATTATGAGTACGAGGAGGGACAATGGGTGTTAAGGGCCAAGAGGATTAGAGTCAAGCCCAAATAGTTGTAAGATTACTATATGCCCAAGTTAGATTGTCCTAGTATTCCTTATAGTTGGATATTCCTAGAAATGATAATAGATTCAATTGAGATAGACTTTGTTAAATCTATGTCTAATTTACTAGAAAGAATTAAAATTTAAGTAGGATATGCGGTTTGTTAAATGTTTACTTTTAGATTTAATCATTGATGATAGTCTGGTATTACATGAATTTAGTCGAAAAATTAGATCAAAACAAGTGAAATATGAGCTAAAATGAAGAAGAAAGACCAAAGAACAAGGAAAAATAGCAAATTGTGAAGAAATTGGACTTAGTGAAAATTCAAATAAAAAAGAGAGCAAAATTAGTGAGCGGAACAAATTGAACTTATGGTAAAATACTTTTGTACATTGATTGTGTGATTACCTTGTCAATTTGAGTGAAAAAAATTAGTGAGTTGAGAGACAGGTTGAGTACTTGTTGTGTTGGAAGAACTTTTCCAAATTTACTCGATTGAAGTCGGAAACAGGAATGATGATCAGGTAACTCAATTGGTGATGTTCATTTGTTATTATTGCAATTCGTTTTTATGTTTGAAATGTGCAGTTTCAAGCGAGTTACTTAAGGAGAAGCAACGATTCAAGTTTGGGGTTGTGATGACATTTCGTCATTGCATGAATTTAGTCGAAGAATCGAATCAAAATAAGTGAAAGATGAGTTAAAATGAAGAAGAAACACCAAAGAATGAGGAAAAATAGTTAACTATGAAGAAATTAGACTTAGTGAAAATCCAAGTGAAAAAGGGAGCAAAATTAGTGAGCTGAAGAAATTGGACTTATGGTAAAATACTTGTGTACGTTGATTGTGTAATTACCTTGTCAATTAGAATGGAAAAAATTAGTGAGCTGAGAGACAGGTTGGGTACTTGTTGTGTTGGAAGAACTTTTCCAAATTTACTCGATTGAAGTCGAAAACTTGAATGATGATCAGGTAACATAATTGGTGATGTCCATTTGTTATTATTGCAATTCGTTTTTATGTTTGAAATGTGCAGTTTCAGGCGAGTTACTTAAGGACAAACAACGATTCAAGTTTGGGATTGTGATGACATTTCTTCATTGCATGAATTTAGTCGAAGAATCGAATCAAAACAAGTGAAAGATAAGCTAAAATGAATAAGAAAGACCAAAGAATGAGGAAAAAATAGCTAAGTGTGAAGAAATTGGACTTAGTGAAAATTCAGGTGAAATGAAGCAAAAGAGTGCAGCCACATGAAAAATCATGCGTAGCATCTCCCGTGCGATTGTGACATAAAGGTTGCATCGTGCGTGCGATGCAAGTCATCACGTGCGCGATAGCTCTTTTTTCTGGGATTTTTCTAACGCGCCTGATCAATTTTTAGCTCTTTTTAAGGGGAAATTATGCACTTTTGCACGAGTTGTGAATTTTGGAGAGCAAAGCATGATTTTGACAGCATCAAAGGTGATTTTGAGGATATTGGAAGTCATTAAAGGTCATTACTTCAAGGGAATTCACATGTTATTGTCATCTATTATTTTTGGTATTGTAATATAAATTATGAGTAGCTAAACTCCTCCAGGTAATGTTGTGTTATGACGAAATTATTTCATTATTATTGGGTAATATATTGATTTGACTTTGTATGAACCGTTTGATCTATAATACTATTTAATTGCTTATTGTTCTTAATGCTTTTTATGTGAGATACTATTTTAAATTGATTTTGGGCACATATAGAATACTGAGCATTAGTCTATGTGTTGGACATAGGGCAATTGTTGTACTTACGCTGGTTGAATAAGAATGGGACACCCGAGTAGTGGCATATGGAATAAACGTTATGTGCATCGCATAATCCTGCTTATGCTGGTGGACTAGGGATAAGAAGCTCCAAGTAGTGATTAGTGAATTATTTCGGGAGGGATCGGTTATAACGGCTTTGTTAATTTATTGTTGGGTTATAGTGATAAGATCATTCATATAAGACATCAAACATCAACAACAAAGAAATAAAGGATTCTAAACACAACCTGGACGCTTTCGTAATTCTCTTTAAAAACTTATTTACTTTTTGTATCGCAAACTCGAAAACCCCCTTTTTACTATTTTCTATACGTTGCACATATTTTGTCTTGTTAAAAAGCAGTCTTTGTGAATTCGATATTTTATTACTGTGACACTCTCAATACACTTGTCGAGAAGTCATCAATTATGACATTTTAAAACGTATGAATCTATTAATTTATTTAAAAGTCTATTTCACTTATATATATTGGTGTCAATGGACACATTTGTAAGTCTAAAAGACTTACACCAAATCTCAATTGTTAATACGATTGAATCAAGTGATCATACTCAAAATAATAAAATAAAATAAAATAAAATACATGGCTCTTTCTTTTTCCTAAAAATCATGCCACTTATATGATCGTTTAATTTATTCAAATTAATGGTTGAGATTTGATGTAAAATTTTTACAGCTACACCTGGTGTCAGCGGATCCTGACTCATATATATATATATATATATATATATATATATATATATATATATATATATATATATATATATATATATATATATATATATATATATATATATATATATATATATATATATATATATATATATATATATATAGTATTTTGATCGAAATGTTATCTAGACAAGGTTAGCTTCATGTTTGATAAGTAGTCGAAGATGTGCATGTCGTGGTCGAAGTTTGTTATTGCATGCAAAGATATGTTAGATTGTTGTTTAAGTTAGCATGTTGAATTGGGTCAGTCTGTTGGGTCAATTGTTTAGTATGTTAGTTGAAAGCTAGGGTTTGTTTTCTTATAAATAGCATACAAGTTCTCACTTCTCCATCGATCCTTGATTATTCTATTCATATGGAGAAAATGGTGTGGTTGAGATTCAATCGTTAAAATTGTAACCTAATATGTAATTGAATCAAGAATTCAGTTTTTAACTATTTTATTTTTGTTCTTTATCTTCTCTTCTATCTTCTCTTATACTTTGTGGGTTTCTTGTTAGTCAAGAAACCCTTCATAATCTGTTTTTTGGATATCGTTTTCACAACAAATTGGTACAGTGAGCGTGAAGGAGAGGATGTCGTCAACAAAGTATGAGATTGAGAAATTCATCACTGTAAATGATTTCGGTTTGTGGCACTTGAAGATATAAGCACTACTGGTTCAACAATGTTTATTAGAAGCATCAAAATGACCAAAGAAGAAGGACGTTTCCCTAACGGGGAAGGAGAAGACGGCGATAATCGAGAAATCCCATATCACCATCATATTTGTGATAAGTTTCTTCGACATGTTTCAAAGAAGAAAACTGCAGCTAGTGTGTGAAGCAAACTCGAGGTTTTTTATAATCGGATCTACCTGAAGCAAGCTTTATATTCATTCCAGATGAGTAAAGACAAAGGATTGGCTAAGCAGCTGGATATGTTCAACAAGTTGATTCTTGATCTTGAAAATATTGAGGTCAAGATTGATGGTGAAGATCAAGCATTGTTGTTGTTGTGTGTGTTACCTAAGTCTCGTGCCCATTTTAAAGAAACTCAATTCTATGCAAGAGATTCGTTGACCTTTGAAGAAGTTCAATCATCCTTGTACTCTAAGGATTTGAATGAACAAAAGGAGCACAATCCATCTTCTATTGGTCAAGGTTTGTCTGTTAATGGGAAATTCGAAAGATGGTAGGTTTGAGAAGAAGAAGGGTAAAGTTCTACATAATTCTTATGGTGGAAATGCTCTTGCTATTATGTGTTATCATTGAAAGAAGGAGGGTCATACAAGAAAGATGTGTCATGAACATTTGAATAATCATGATGGAAAGAATAACAATAATGCAGCCAATGTATAAGATCGTTATGAATCATCTGATGTCTTGGAGGTTTCAAGCAGTGACTCCAGCAATGAGTGAATTATGGACTCGGTGTGTACTTGGAACATGACTCCAAACAAAGACTTGTTTGAGGAATTATGTGATCAAGATGGTGGATCAGTGTTGCTGGAAAACAATAAAGCTTGCAAAGTTATGGGTATTAGATATGTGAGATCAAGCTTCATGATGAGTCAATAAGGATATTGACTGATGTCAGGTATGTACCTGAACTTAAGAGGAATTTGATTTCTCTTGGTGAACTCGAAAAGAAAGGATATATTTTCAAAGGAGAGCAAAGTATCATGAGGATAATAAAGGGGTCGAATGAAATCTTGAGAGGCGTCAAGAGGAAAGGCTTGTATACCCTTTAGGCTGAGGTTGTAAGTGGTTTAGCAGACGTGGAATCCACAAAACCCGTGTCAAAGACTGAGTTGTGGCACAAGCGACTTGGCCATGTCAATGAAAGAAGCCTGGTCAAATTTTCGGGAAAAAAATCTGCTATGTGGCGACAAGGTCGAAAAACTGGAGTTTTGTGAACCTTGTGTATTTGGTAAATCCTATAGGGTGAAGTTTATTAAAGGTAAACAAATAACACATGGATCCCTTGATTATATCCATGCCGATCTTTAGGGGCCTACAAGGAATCCCCCACACTCAGGTGCAAGATGATTTATATTTATAGTTGATGATTACTCACGAAAGTTGTGGGTATTCATTCAGAAAGCTAAGAATGAAACTTTTGAAAAATTCAAAAGTTGGAAGACCTTGGTCGAAAACCAAACTGGCAGGAAGGTCAAGAGGTTGAAGACCGGTTATGGTCTTGAATTTTGCAATGAGGCTTTCGACAACTATTCTGTTGCGTATGGTATTGCAAGGCACATAATTACTACAGGAACTCCCCAACAAAATTTGGCTGAAAAGTTTAATTGAATCATTATTGAAAGAGTGAGGTGGATGTCGGTTAGTGTGGATTAAAGAAGGTATTTTGGGCAGAAGTTGATGTGACTGCAGCATACCAGATAAATAGGTGCCCCTCGAATGCCTTGGGGATGAAGACACCTGAAGAAGTTTGGTCGAGACATCCATCTAATCTCGAAGGACTTAGACTATTTGGTTGTGTATCCTATGCTCATATTAGGCAGGATAAGGTCGAACCTAGAGTTTTAGTATGTATGTTCCTTGGATACCCTGAAGGAGTCAAAGCTTATAGGTTGTGGTGCCTAGAGCCAGGTCGCAGGAGGTGTATCACAAGTCGAGATGTAGTTTTCAATGAAGTTGAGATGGCTTTCAAGAAAACTAATAACGTTTGTCGAAGTACAAAGATCTCTAGAGAAGAGCAGGAACAAGAAGAGATTCTTGTTAAGGTGGAGCATAGTGATGTTGAATTGAGTATCCCCACTACAACAAATAAATTTTTTTATGCCGAAGCTTTTGCCACAAACAATATAAAACTGAGGGTGTATGTAAAGGGAGCCCCTTGTTTTATTTTAAAAATATATATCAATCGGTTACCTCGGTTTTATGAAAAACCGACATCAATATATGCTCTGGGTTTGAGATTCGATTCCCAGCTCCTGCAGTTTTATGTTTTATATGGAACCAAAAAGGCACCTTTAATTTTTATATATTTTACGTCGAATATGTTACCTCAGTTTTCATTAAAATCGAAATAAATACTTTATAATTTTTTATTCTTTTTGGAACAAAAAATGCGCCTTTATTTTTTATAGATTTTACGTTGGATATGTTACCTCGGTATTCACTCAATGTCTACCTCATTCACTTCTTGATCCCTAGAGAAAGAACATTTCTTCTCTAGCCAATGAAAGAACAATTATTCTCCTAAAAGCCCTAGCGAACCAAAAAACTCTCTCACCATTATTCTTTGATATGTTATTGTTGTTCTTGTTCTTGTTGTTTCTTTGGTCCATTATTATTGTTCTTGTTATTCTCTATTACTATTGTTCTTATTATTCTTTTTATATTTTTTATTCCCTCAGTGTCTAGCTCATTCATTTCTCGAGCCCTAGCGAAGGAACACTTCTTCTCCAGCCAACAAAAGAACACTTATTCTCCAAGGAGCCCTAGCGAATGAAAAAAATCTCTCACAATTATTCTCTGGTGTGTTATTATTGTTTTTGTTGTTCTTGTTGTTGCTTTGGTCCATTAATGTTCTTTTATTCTCCATTATTGTTGTTGTTATAGTTGTTGAGAAGCTTTATTTTTCTTGGCTGTGTACTATTTTTATATTTTTTTCAGAAGCTTTATGTGATTATGGATCGCAGTTGGATGAAAGCCAATAGATTAAGTAAAGAGTATGAGAATGAAGTGAAACAATTTCTTGATTTCGCGGGAAAAAAAACTTCATGACAATAATGAGATTTTTTGGTGTCATTGTAAAAGCTGCTTTAATACGAAAAAACATCATATGGATGTTATATTCAATCATTGTGGTTGTGATGGAAATATTCAAAATTATACGAAATGGATATGCCATGGTGAAACGACAAAAAAGAGACCTCTATCACATAAAGATGAAGATGATAAAGTTATGAATGATTCTCTAAAAGATATCATTCGTGATATTGGAATTGATGCTTTCAAGAATGCTAATGTAGTAGATACTTTGCAAAGAGACATGGACAATCCATTGTATTCGGGATGTAAAAAATTTAAAAGATTATCAGCTGTGTTAAGATTATTTAATCTTAAGATAAGAGTTGGATGGACGGATAAAAGTTTCACTGAATTGCTTGAATTGTTGAAAGAAATGCTTCCCAAAGGTAACACGCTGTCGAACCGTACTTATGAGGCCAAGAAGATATTGTGTCTAATGAGTTTGGACTATGTCAACATAAATGCATGTCGTAATGATTGCATATTATATAGGAAAGGTGTCGATGTTGATGATGCATATACAGGTGATGACTTTAAGTTGTGTGCCATGTTGTTTTGCATAATCAATGACTTTTCTGCATACGGTAATTTGTATAGATACAACACCAAGAGACATAATACGTATATTATATGTGAAGTTGATACATGTCACCACCAATTACAAAATTGAAAAAAAGACAGTTTATCTTGGAAATCGAAAATTTCTAAGACCTAATCATCCATATCCTAGATTGCAGAAGGCTTTTAAGGGAAAGCAGAAGTTTGATATCGCTCCAAAGCCCTTAACTGGGAAGGAAGTTCATAGAAAACAAAAACACATTAAGCTTGTCTTTGGAAAGAAACAAAAAAAGTACGTGGAGATAAATATTTGGAAAAAAGAGGTTGGTATCCTTCGATCTTCCATACTGCTCTAGTCTTTGTAAGACATAGTCTTGATGTGATGCATGTGGAGAAAAATGTATGTGATAGTATGCTTGGAACACTTCTCAACATTAAAGGCAAGACATATGATTTTATGAAATCTCGCGAATATATGGTTGTGATGGGCATACGGCAAGAGTTAGCCCCGAAAGAAGAAGGAAATATACCATATTTTCCCCT
The DNA here is from genome assembly GCF_024323335.1 of Lathyrus oleraceus. Classification (NCBI taxonomy): domain Eukaryota; kingdom Viridiplantae; phylum Streptophyta; class Magnoliopsida; order Fabales; family Fabaceae; genus Lathyrus; species Lathyrus oleraceus. Next base: position 419,041,111 of record NC_066579.1, read on the forward strand.
AGCATGTCACACTCTTTCTAAAAAAGAAAAAGAAAAAGTTCTTGCGATTGTTTACATGGTATCAAAGTTCCCCAATGGTACTCATCAAATATGAAGAAACTTGTGTCAGAGAACGATCACAAATTAGTTGGCCTGAAGTCTCATGATTGTCATGTCTTGGTGAAACAACTTCTACCAGTGGCTATCTGTGGCATTTTACCAAGAAATGTAAGGGTAACTATAACCAGATTATGCTTATTCTTCAATGCTATATGTAGTAAAGTTATTGATCCTGGAAATTTATATGACTTGGAACACGAAGCTGCAGTTATCTTGTACCAATTATAAATGTTTTTCCCTCCATCATTCTTTCATATTATGATACACTTAGTTGCTCATCTAGTAAGGGAGATTAGAATTTGTGGTCCAGTTTATTTACGGTGGATGTATTTGGTAAAGCGTTACATGAAGATTTTTAAAGGGTATACAAAGAATCATCACCGTTTGGAAGCTTCGATCGTAGAAAGGTGCATCACAGAAGAAGCTATTGAGTTTTGTACAAACTACTTGTCAAAAGTTTACTTTATAGGAATTTCCGACTCTCGTCATGATGAATATTATGATGGTAGAGGTATTCAAGGTTTAAATGATAAGACATTTTCCCGAGAAGTAGCTATTCAAGCACATTTGCATATATTGAATAACCTTACTGAAGTTCAACCTTACTTGACCGCTCACAAAAGTATTTTAAAGGAAAAATTCCCCCAGATGAATGAAAAATGGTTGTTGACAAAGTATAACAAAAATTTCATAAATTGGTTTAATGAAAGTATTCCTAAAGAGAGTAGTGTATAAGATCTTTACAAATGGTTGTCACGTATGCCTAAGTTTAATATAATTACTTGGAATGCGTACGACATTTCTAAATATTCATTATATACAAAATCAAAGGATGGTCGTAGCACCATGCAAAATAGTGGGGTTATGGTCGAGGCTGAATCCTGTAATTTTCTAGTTCCAAAGATAGCAATCATGTACTAGCATCTAAAGCATAATTTGGAGTTATTTAGGAGATTTTGGAGATTGACTATGTTTATTTAAAGTGGCTTTACTTAAGTGCAAGTGGATTGACAGTAACACTGGTGTAGAAACTGATGAATTGGGATTCACACTGGTTGATATTCGTAAGGGAACTTATAAGAACGAACATTTCATCATGACAACCCAAGCAAAACAAGTTTTTTTATGTCACTGATTTTTCTAACACTAGATGGTCAATTGTTCTTCAAGGTAAACATCTTCCCGATAGTACTGATGAAAATCAAGATTTTAACTATGAGACGCCTTGTTTAGCAACACATGTACATCAAGCATCTGAAGAAAATGATTCAAATGATGTGCATGTTATTCGTCGTGATCATGAATATGGGATATGAAAAAAATATTAAGTAAACATTTTATATCCCTTTGACATTTATAATTAATCATGTTACTCTTTTTTAATCATTGTATTATATATTTAAAGTTGTTGATTGACCTAATTAGTTTCAAATGTTGTTCAAACTATACGTGATTAAGGACCAGTGACAAATCCTATTGGACAACCTACAAAACTTTCCATTTTGGTTATTGCTTTTGTTTCATAATTCTTTGTTTTATTTTGATGTAAAACTATAAGTGTGTGTCATTTTGGGTTTGCATTTGGTTTAATCAATGAATATTTATGGTACAATATTTCAGATTGAGAAATTAGTAAAATGTACAATGTTTCTGTTATAGAAATCTGGAAAATTTGGTTCTATATTCAGAAATATGGTTCTGTAATACAGGTGCAAACGAGAGTACAAAAAAAACTTATCCCCTTGGTGTTTATATAAAACCGAGGTAATAACATTGAGATATTACCTCGGCATTTACATAAAACCGAGGTAATAACATTAGGTGCGCCATCCAGTTCTGAAAATAATAAAAATACTGGTGTTGGGGATCAAACTCACGACCTTTTAATTTCTAACCTCGGTTTTAAAAACAACAAGGTGATAAGTGATTGCTTTTTATGTCGCACTTCGTTACCTCGCTTGTGTAGCCGAGGTTAAATGCATTTCACAACCGATGTTAGATGTTTTATTTGTAGTAGTGCCCAGATGAAGTCGAAGAAGAAGCACAAGTTGCTGATGAAGATAAGGATATTGATAACGAATACCTACTGGCAAGAGATAGGTCGAGAAGAGTCATCAAGTCACCTCAGAGACTTGGTTATGCAGATCTCATAGCTCATGCCTTAATATCTGCAAGTGAGGTTCTAGATGAAGAACCTAAGACTATAAAGAAGTTATGAGGAGTTGAGACAAGAATGAATGGCTGAAAGCCATGGATGATGAGATGAAATCTCTTCATGATAATAACACTTGAAAGTTGATCGAGAAACCTGCAGGGGCCAGGTCAGACAATTGTAAATGGATTTTCAAGGTTAACCAAGGAATCAAAGGAGTGATTTCGAAGCGATTTAAGGAAAGGTTGGTTGCTAGGGGGTTCACTAAAAAATAAGGTGTCAACTTCAATTATGTGTTCTCACCTGTTGTAAAACATAAGTCCATTTGAATGTTGTTTGCTATGGTGGCAAAGTTTGACCTAGAACTTGAACAAATGGATGTGAAGATATACTTCTTGTATGGTGATCTAGATGAAACAATTATGATGAAGCAACCTGAAGGGTATGTAGAAAAGAGAATGGAAGATTATACATGCAAGATGAATAGGTCGTTATATGGCCTGAAATAATCTCTTCGACAATGGGATAGGAGACTCAAAAAGTTCATGGCACGCATTGGTTTCACTAGGAGCCAGTTCGACCACTATGTTTACTTCAGATTTCGACATGGAAATTCACTTATTATTTTGTTGCTTTATGGGGATGATATCCTCATTACAAGCAACAATGTTGAAAATGTTATGAAGGTCGTGAAGGAGCGGGCGCGGTGGCAGTGCGCAAAAGGACAACGACGACGGTGCATGGAGGTCTGACGAGTCCAAGCGACAACGATCTACAATGGAACTCTGACGAGCTTCAATCGACGACGAACAACAGGTCAAAGACGGCCGGGTTAGGTCGCTCATGTGTGAGTGATTCAGATCTATCGAGTATCAAATTCAGTTTAGACAAATTTTTTGTATCAGACTTAGTTGCTTACGCATATGATTCAGTTTATTAATGGATAGTATTTTGGATTTGTTAAATATCCATTAGATTTCGGCAGTTATAAATATTTATTTATTTTGTCATAACCTTTCTATATGCTTTGTTTGGATCAAAATAGAAAGTAAAAGAAGAAAAAAAAGGAAAGAATGTTAGAGTAAATAAAGTAAGAAAAAAGTTAAATGGAAGTGAGATGATTATTTAGTTTTTTTTTTTATAGAAGTGAAAATGAAAGGAAAAATGTGACATATTTAATAAATGACTAAAATATCCTTTTCTATAAAATATATATTGAGGTCTAAAACAAATTTTAAAATGTGGATTTTTATTAATAACAATTCTTTTATAAAAATAATAATTTTATTTAAAAGTCTATATTTTACATTTTTAAATTACAAAATTATTTTATAAATATGATAATTAATTTTGTTTGATATTTCAATTAAAACTTTAGCTATTTTAATTTTAATTTTAAACTTTCTGATTTAAGTTTTTAAGATGACATTACATTAAGTAAAATACTAAATATTTTACAACTAACACAAAAAAAAAAGTATTTCCACCAAAAATAAATATAAAAAATTTACATTAAACCTAAATATAGATAAATAAAATCTAATTGTTTTTCTGCAATGCCTTTTCTCTTTCTATCCAAAAGAAAATTAGAAGCACAAACATATCTATATGAAGAATTGATGGTCGAAATGTATATAAAAATCAATCAATAATATGATAATACTAGCTAGAAAAAATTTAGTGATAAACAACCACACAATGACTTTAGTCATTTAATTTCTACATATTCACGGGAGAGTTAATAGTATGTTAATAGTAAAGTGCAGTTAATTTTATTTATAATGCTCATCGGCATATATATATATATATATATATATATATATATATATATATATATATATATATATATATATATATATATATATATATATATATATATATATATATATATATATATATAATATATATATATATATATATATATTATATATATATATATATATATATATATATATATATATATATATATATATATATATATATATAAGTTATTGATGGTTTATAAATAATATTAAAGAGAGTATTCATAGTACTCGTCCTCTAATATATATTGGCTTGTATTTTCAATATAAAGCTTCATAAAATTGACTATTGAGCTCTCTTTCATAGTAGGTCATAATATATGGCCCTATGTATGGACTCGTGTTCAAGTTGGGCCTACAAAACATATTACAGAAGTTGAGGGTTACTTATTGCAATCTATATGTTATTCATGAACCCTGGAAAAATTTCATAAATAGTCTTAGATTCTGTATTTTAAAATTTTGTAGCGCTTAATACATAGATCATATTTGGAGATTAGAAATAATCTCTCAAAGTTAGATATTAAAAATTTTTGGAGATTGGAATTTGAATGTGTATAAAAGATCACACTAAATTGGAATTAGGATCACACAATTTTCAAACTATTCCGATTTCAAAGCCCGGATTTAATTCGGAGATGAGAATCATGACGCTTCTGTTTAAGTTAAATCACGTCTTTTCCTGTCCCTCCATATTTTCATTTTAGCAAAAAAGCAACAACAAAGAATACGCAGAAAGGGTTCTCATATGTGATTATAGAGAAATTTCTCCTCATTTTCAAGCCTTTTCATAGCCTCTATCCATTGCATTGAAGCTTATCATATCTTTACTCCACTATATTTCACTTATGTGAAGCTCATCTCCATTGCATTGGTAAGTTGTCCATTCTCTTTTCTTTTTTGATTTCAAATGCATGCATTATCTAAATAGATTATATTTAGTATAGTTTAGGTTTAAATGCAATAGAAATGTTAATTGTGTTTATCCTAAACTGCCTTGCATTGTGCTAGAGCTTAGGGGTTGCATGCTTTGTTCTTCGATTCTGGTTCTTTGCAACGTACTTTGGTGATTTGGTGCTAGAGGATGTACGTCGTGTGTCAGCTCCTCATCCATGGAGTACAGTATATGACTACATCAAATGATTTTAGAGAGTGTGACATCCTAACATGACATTAGGTGCAGATGGAGATCTTCCGAGGTTAGCTCATCAAGTGATATTAGAGGAAGAACATGCGAGGGGGAACGACTGTATGTCACCATATTGTAGTTATTGGGAGAGATGTCATAGTTAGAGGCGAATTTGAGGAAGACACTACATTGATGACTACACTAAAAACCATCTTAACAAAGATACAACATGTATTGCAGTACTGACGATGTATGAGGAACATGAGAATTAGATATACACAATAGTGGAATTTTATGTTGTATATTTTGATATTTTCGTACTATGTTTTCTACTTTCATTGATTATAACATGGTGACATTTTGTATTCGACATTTTGGCATTTATATATACGCAATATTTCTTCTATTTTGATCTTACTATTGAATAACAAATGTGTATAATTTATTATGTGATTGATTTAAAAATACTTATAATTTAAGTTTATTAAAAAAATAATAAATTTCTTCTAATTTATTGTCAAAGGGTGAAAAATAATCTCAAAGGGTAAATTCATAAATTGGAATCAGGACCAATTTTGTGATCAAAATAGGGTGCCTCGATCATGAAGTGATTTTGTTAAAGAATAGACGCGTTCGAAAATTGCAATCCGAAGTGTATGAAGGACATTTTAAAATTTCTATAGGGTGTGTGATCACTAGATGACGCAGTAAACAACACCCTAGAAATTTTAATTTTAACATTTATTGGATTGACCCATTTATGAGAGATTTTTCAGACTTGTTCAATTAAATAGATTTGAATATAATAATCACAAATATTTTGTCTTAGTCATTTACATCTTATTTTAAAACTCTAAAATATTCAATACTCCAAACTCTCAAAATCTTATTAAAATTTTAGGATTTTTCATTAATTAATTTTTGTTTGTGAGTTTGGAAGAGGAAAAAAGATATTGATTGTTTGGAAGGTACTATCTTGTATCAAGTAGGGGTCAAATATATGTTAACCAATGTTCCGATTTCAAGTCCATAGCAATGTCTCTATAAAGTATTATTAACTTTAAGTCTTTATGTGAGATTTCACGATTTTAAACCAATGTCAATGAAAGTTGACCGATTTAGTAAAAAATTGATTCATATCTCACAAAAACATAGCTCCCAATTAAAACAATATTTTTAATAAATAAGAATATATATAAGTTACTCTTTTATAAAAAAAATTGAGACAATTGAATTCCATCTGATAGCGAGGCGATATACTTTGTCAAGTTCAAATATCTCATCTAAAAATATATTTGATATATTTTTGTTATCTAATGGTTGATGCATTGTTGGTCAAAATAGTATTAAATTCGCTTTAATCTCAGGTATTCAAATCATTTTCCCTTGATCTTAGTACATACGAGATTAATAAGAGACCACGACCATTTAGAATATTGAAATGTTATCACGATTTTGTCAAAAACTAATGACATCCATGTAATCTTTTAGATTAGGGGATGCTATTTTCTAAAAGGATAAAAAAAATTAATTTATAAATATTAGTTGGAGGGAGTGACATAGACTTCTTGGACAAAATGTGGAGAAACAAAATACTAATTGTTTAGGATCTGAATTTGAAATGTGAAAGCTCAACCCTTTCGGAGACATAATTGATTGAAAAATCAAATTTATCATCTCAATTGTTTTTCTTATCTTGGTTGAGTTATAAATTCAATGGCAAAGACATTTATTGTGGTTGAAGGAGGAGGTGCATAATCTTGTTTTTTCCAACAACATATTTAGATTAAATTCTAAATGCAATGTTTCAACACTAACACTTTAGTAATTTGAGTTAAATGCACTTTTTATCTCATATTTATGTGTTGTTAATTTCTTGATCTTGTTATTTTAAAATTCAATTTTTTATTCTCTTAAATTTTCTTTCCTTGACATTTGTTTGGATACCCTCCATTTTTATAGATGAGGTAACAATGATAATTAAGATACAAAATATATAATTTTAATGAGGGGGCAGGCAATGAGATTTGAGAAAGTTTTGGAGGAAGGCACCTATCAGCTGAACCAATGTATATCATGGGAATAGATATAAGTTTATAGAAATGAAGAAATGTAAATCAATATTAACTTGAAAGACAGAATGGAAAACATATTATGTAAAGCCAATCAACCAACAAAATATATAGTAATAGCTTAGAGTCTGTTTGGTAAAAAAAAAATCATTTTTAACTTTTAACTTTTTAATTTATATTAACAAAAATAATTATGTTTCATAACTATCATTTAACTTTTAGTTTGTAGTTTTCCTTTCTAATTTTTGGACCCTTTTTCAAAAATTATTTAAAGTAGCTTTTAATCTTATAGCTTCTAAACGGTCACTTTTTCTTCTATTTATATCTTTATTAATTTAAAAAAAAATATATTCTTCAATCTACTACCTTATAAATATAATATATATATATATATATATATATATATATATATATATATATATATATATATATATATATGTGGATTGAAGAATATTACTATCTGTGGAGCCTGGACCAGATCTGGATGAAACTGAATAGTCGTTCCAAGATTTATTATGCCTTGCGGATGAGGTAGAGATCGTTGTTTGATCATTGCTAAAGAAGCAATGGTAGTTTTGTGCGCGACGACAGGTCGAGTAGCTTTAGATCTGGCCATCACCTGAAGTTTTAGAAATTGGAGATCAAGATATATGAGGAATCATAAATTAGACAGTGATTAATCAAATTGAAACACCATGAACTCTCGTGTTTGATCTAGAAAGCTCTTGATTCGGTGAGTTGATGAATGAGAGAGCGAACATGAAATTATAGGGATAAAAAATCGATTCTCGCAGACGATGCTATTGTTCCATTCTAGAATCAGAAATGAGTTAAGAAGCGGTGGTGACAGTGGACCAAAGTTTTCAATGCGGTGGAATGGGGATACTTGCAAAGTTACCACTCCAACACTCAAATAAGTATGACGCCTTCTCTATATATAGAGAGAGAGGAAAATAACGAAATCACTATTTGTTAGAAGCGAATTACAGAGAGTCGTTGAATGTGAATGCAGTTGAGATCCTTTAAAAGTATGTGACCCCTTCGTAATAGTCGGTTGGGGTCGATATCACCGGCCCAAAACAAAAGTAAAAACTAAAAGAATTTAACTATTTTAGTTATACAAAATAATTAAATAAATAATTAAATCTAATAAAAATTTACTTGATTTTTTCTAGAACGTTCATAAAAAAAAACTCACATTCTTCTTTTTATGAGTCATCCCATGAAATTCATTAAGAAGTGGAATTCTTCCCATATTGTCAAACTAATTAAAAGGATAACCAAAAACTAATTATGTTTAAATAATTCAACTAATAAATGAAAACATAATTAGAAAAAATAATTAAATTTATCATTCATTGTGCAATTTCGGCAACATTGATACTTCATTGTGTGTGGTTGCAACCAACTAATTCATATGCTCTAATTTTGTGCCGTTTTAGATATTTCCTTAAACTTGTGAGAATCTCAGTAAAAAATTAATTCTTGGAATAATTTCACACCTATCCAATAGAAAATTAATTCTTGGAATAATCCTAAGAAATGCGTCACTGTTCTATTCTAGAACTAGAAATGAGTTTAGAAGCAGTGGTGACAGTGTACCAAAGCTTTCAATATCATGGAGAGAGGGAATCAACAAGGTTAACACTCAACGTTCAAATCGGTATGTGACAGAGACAAGTTAAGGGAAATTGAATTGGAAATTTGTTACTTAAGTATGACACATTCTCTCTCTATATATAGAGGGAAATAATGAACTCAATATTTGGTAGGAGCAAATTATAGAGAACCGTTGAATGTGAATGCAGTTGATATCCTTTACAATTATTGAGACGACTATTCTCATGTGTCTAGAGGATATTTAAGGAATGTGGCTCCTTCGTGATTGTCGACTGAAGTCGATATGATCGACTGAGAACAAAAACTAAAAACTAAAAAGAAATGCTAGCATTTAAGTTGACTACTATACTATATACGATAACCCTAATCAATTATTTCTTTCTTTACTAAAAAAGATTAATTTCTATAATAATGAAAAATCGCCATATAATTGTTTTTTAAAGTATGTAAAAAGTATTAAGGATTCAGCTTTTAACAATTTTATAGAGGCCAAATGAATACTTTTTTCAAATTTCAAAGAAAAAAGAAAGAACTATGTATTAAGCCTCATCATCTTCTCATGGAAGTAGAATTGGATGGTTTGATCAAACATCTTATCCATAAATGAAAATTCAGATAGTTTATGAGTTGAATACAATAAAGATCAATAAACTAAAAAAGAGCAAATATTTTAACTAAAATTTGATTCTTTAGAAAAATATAAACTTCATCATAACACAATATAATACAAAGTTTGAGTGAGAATAAAAGTCATAATGCGATCAGCTGGAATATCCAATGAACTTGTAAAATTCATTCATAGCATCAATGTTATCCTTGAAACAAGCAGTATTTTGAATCTTGTCAAGCTTCTGTCGAGCAACTTCTCTAATGTTTTGGATCTTCTCAACCTTGTATTGAGTAACTTGTTTCACAAGTCTCCAATTAGATAGAGGTCTCTTCACTTCTGGATCATCAACATAAATATCAACTAGTTTCTTCTCATCACTCTTCTTCACTTCAGGATCATTAACCTTTTTATCTTCTTCTGATTTTCTTATTTTTCTCCCAACCACTCTAATGGAAATCAACTTTTTCTTCTTGATACAGTTTCCTCTCGCAAACAATGGATTTGCCTTGAGTTCACCATTGACCATTTTTCTTTGCTTCAATTCCGATGGAGAATTCTTGATTGTTTACTTCATCGGTGGATACTTGATTATTTTCTTGAAGGATTCTTGATGGTTGACGTGAACTTTGCTCACATGTATATCAATCGACACTTTATAGATTAAAAACAGATTTCTGTTTTTGAAACATTCAGAGAATTTAATGCATCTCTTTCTTTTTTTTATTATTTACGTAGTATTTTGATTTTGTTTAATAATTGTTTAACACTCATAATTCTTACAACGATCTTTTATTTTTATTTTTATGAATATAGATTTTACCTTAGAGTTGGGTATCTCTCATAAATGACAAAATAAAGTTCATACTCTATAGATTTCCTTTTGTTTAATTCTTAATAATAATATATGAAAGATTCACTAATAATTTACACCTTCACTTAATCATTATAGTATTTTTGTCAAATTAAACTATAATATTTAAGTTATAGATTTAACATATCTAAGTGATAAGTTTCTTTTAAATTATTTTATAAAATTATTTTACATTACTAATACATAACTATTAAACTCTATAAAATACTCATTATTCTTTTAGTTAGAAATTTGTTATCCAAAAATATAAAAAAAAAAGTAACAAAAAAGATATATCGAATTTTACACTGTCAATTAATCAACGACGTGTATTTTGTTAAATCATGTTTGTATTTTAAAATTTAATTGATGACATGTTAGATTAATGAATTTCTATTAGATGATACTATAACATTATTTTACACTTTCAGTACATTATCTATAATCTCAATAAAAAATACTTAATTTTTTTAATTGACACAATAAGAAACACTAAAGATTAGCAAGCACTAAACCTAGAATGAGAACACATGATTACAAGAGCAAAACTTGTCAGATAAACTCTGGAATCCACCACATAATGAAAATACTAAATTTTACTATATCAAAAGATAACCTTGACAACAACACCCAAAGGTGTTTAAATACAGAAAAATAAAATATAATGTGCTTTTAATCCATAAAAAAATAGAAAATTATGGAAAATATTAAAATGTTGTATTTGGGACTAAAACAAATACTTGTGTCTTAAAAACCCTTCCTAGATCAGTCTCCTCCACCTCTGAAGAACTCGACCCCGAGTTCTCTTCTTGATAAAGATTCTCATTTGCTTGATATTCATGAATGTCAGTGACATTGAAAGTATTTGATATATTCATGAATTATGAGAGAGCTACCACATAAGCATTATCATTGATATTTTGGGTCACTTTGAATGGGTCATACTTGTGTGGCTGCAGCTTGTTGTAAGTACCAACTAGAAACCTCTCCTTATGCAGAAACACCATCACAGAGTCTCCCTTATTAATGCTTTAACTTTCTGGAATTTAACTCACTTAGGAGGCAAATAATTTTGTAGGTCATATGCGGTCAATTCCTTGAAATCCTCTAGAATCCCTATCACTTCTTATGGAATTGTTGTTTCCTCCTCTACAACATTCATCAACCCTTTTACCGAAAAAATTAATTTCTTTAACAGCCTCATCAAGCTCCTTTTCACTATGTGTCATCACTAAGAAACTAGACTTCTTTCCTCCTGGAGTCTTTTCAAAGTGCAAAACATGAGCCATAGAAATTTTATGTGTGCTCCATGTAAACATCATCACGTTATCCCATCCTAGATAGAGATATCATTATACAACTACGAAGGTCTAGCAAGTAAAATATGACACACATCCATATCAAGAACTTCACAAAATACCTTTTCTCTGTAATGTTTTTCGATGGAGATAAGAAGTATGCAAGCTAGTGTTAGTCCAACTTGGGAGGCCTTACTTACCCAACAGAGGGTGCATGGCTTTTCATGGGGTTCTATGGACACTATACAAAATCGGATTACACACCTTATTTTTGATCGAAAAATGTGTTTTAAATAAATTCTTGTATTTCCCTTCATCTTTGGATGCTAGTAAAATTTTATGTAACACAAAATTTACCCTCTCATCAAATTCTTCCTCTACAAACTCAAGCCCTACATATTCACCGTTATCAATTGCATGCCGTTTTCTTTCCTCTTCATCTTCCCTTTCTTTCGTAAGAGCAGAGTCTCTCCTTGTTGGAGAACTTTTAATTTGTGACCTCTTCCATTACAACGATAACATATGTCTCCAATGAGTTTAGCATATGGATTATCCTGCCTCTAGACTAGTGTTTTATCCTGCTGCACACCGCTAGGGTTGCTAGTCCCCTTATTCTCATGGTTGGAATCCCTGGTTGTTGCATTCTTTTTCTTATCGCCTGCTGATTCAAAGTTATTATGGAGAAAACACCTAAAAGATGTGAAATTTCAAGGGGATTTCTCCATTAATTATGCCTTTAAAGTTAGACTGGATGCCTAAGTTGCGGTTTATACAGTCTCTAAACTCATCTTCTCTTCCCTGATCCCTTTAGATTACTAATGTATCTAGCCACTTTCTAGATTTTTTATTCTTCCAATTCATTGCGCTCAGAAAAATGAAGGAACTCAACTGTGTCTTCAGTCACATTTCTCTTTCCCTAAACACACTCTATATATATCTTATAAAGAGTTTGTTCATAATCCTCTAATAAAAACCGCTTCCACATCAATTGTTTCATTCTTCGCAAAGTTCTGATTGACCCATTCCTTTGCCTTTACCACTAAACAACAAGTTTATCAAACAAGACAGTAACATTGCTCTTCAGCTTGATTTCCACTATCTTAACTTCCTTGATCTCATGGACGCCAATAACGTCGAAGAACTTATCAACATCGATCTTCCAATCCATAACTCTTCCACTTCCATGGTTCCATAGAATAACATAATATCAACATTCACTCGATAATTATTGTTATGTCGATTCCCCTTATCAAATACCTCACTACAACAAATAACACTTTTCATGACGAAAATTTCATCTCAAACAATAGAAAACCGATGTATAAAGCCAATGCGCGCTATTTTTATTATTTAAAAAAAATAAAAAACCATATATTCCCTTGGGTTTTCAAAACACCGAGGTAAGAAAACAACTCAGTACAAGCTTTGGTTCCCAGCTATCGCAGTTTATGATTTTATTTGTTTATAAGTGTAAACAAAATGTCATAACCCTTCAGTTTTCTATTTAACCAAGACATAAAATAATAAGATTTTACTATAAAAGCACTTGTTAAACAACTTTTGCCCTAAACCTTACTAATATGAAGCCGTCCCAAACTCGCAAGCATCATTCTTTGAGATGGATTGCAAGACAGAAAAAATATTCAATGTTCTTCTATCTTGAACAAAACATTTCATGAGATGGATCAAGAATATACCTCCGAAGATGAGACACATTCAAGACATCATGAAGCTTTGAAAGAAATGGTGGTAAGGCAACTCGATAGGAAACTTCTCAGACTCTTTGGAGAATCTGATAAGGACCAAAGAAAAGCATGCGGCGTAAGCTTCTTAGACTTTAATGCACGATCAACACCAGTTACCAGAGTAACTCTCCGAAACACATTGTTCAATAGTTCATTATCCTCTTACACGTTGAGGTTTTCTTGCAACACCTGGAGGAAAAACATGGCTCTAGTTGCAATACTAGGGTGGAACATGTGGATTGATCGGAGTAACCTGAGCAAATTTGGCTATCTGTGAAGCCTGAAACAGATTTGGATGAAACAAAATCATTGTTCCGTGATTTGTGATGCCTTGCGAAAGAGGTAGACGCGGTTGATTGTTTGCTGCTAAAGAAGCAATGGAAGCTTAGCATGCGAAGACAGATCGAGTAGCTTTAGATCCAGCCAACATCTTAAGTTTTAGAAACTGGAGATCTGGAAATTCGATGAATCAAAATTTAGATGGCGATTAATAGAATTGTAACACCATGAATTCTCGTGTTTGATCCAGAAATTCGTTGACCTGGGAAGGTTGCGAGTTGATGAATGGGAGAACGAATTTGAAACCATAGAAAACAGAAGTCTATTCTCAGAGACGATGCTACTGTTCCATTCTATAACCAGAACTGAGTTGAGAAGCGGTGGTGAAAATGGACCAAAGCTTTCGATGCGGTGGAGTGGGAAAATCTACAAGATTAGCACTCCAAGACTCAAGTCAATTTGTGAGGAACAAGAGTAAAGGAAAATATAAATTAAAATATGTTACCTTAGTATGGCGCCTTCTCTAATTTCTAAAAAATACCAAATACTTTAATTAAAATTTGATTCTTTAGAAAAATATAAACTTCATTATAACACAATATAATACAAAGTTTGAGTCAGAATAAAACTAATAATGGAGAAACCCTAAGGACAATAACCATTCCTATACAATGATGCAAAAAGACATGTGAAAATGCGATCAGCTGGAATATCCAATAAGAAAATACGAAAAGACATGTTATCATTGAAACAAGTAGTATTTTGAATCTTGTCAAGGTTCTGTCGAGCAACTTCTCTAATGTTTTGGATCTTCTCAATCTTGTGTTCCAATTAGATAGAGTTTTCTTCACTTCTGGATCATCAACATAAATATCAACTAGTTTCTTCTCATCACTCTTCTTCACTTCAGGATCATTAACCTTTTTATCATCTTCTTCTGATTTTGTTATTTTTCTCCCAACCACTCTAATGGAAATCAACTTTTTCTTCTTGATACATTTTCCTCTCACAAACAATGGATTTGTCTTCAGTTCACCATTAACCACTTTTCTTTGCAACAATTTCGATGGAGAACTCCTAATTATTTTCTTCATTGGTGGATTCTTGATTATTTTCTTGAAGGATTCTTGATGGTTGACGTGAACTATACTCACATATATATCAATCGACACTTTATAGAGGAAAAACAGATTTCTATTTTTCAAACATTCAGAGAATTTAATGCATCTCTTTCCTTATTTATTATTTATGTAGTATTTTGATTTCATTATTTAATCTTTGTTTAACACTCGTAATTGTTACAGCTGTATTTTTTTATGCATATAGATTTTACCTAGACTTGTGTATCTCTCATAGATATTGATTTCCTATTGTTCAATAGTTAATAATAATATATAATAATATGTAAAAGACTCGCAAGTAATTTACACCATTAATTAATTACTATCAATTAATTACTATAGTATATTTCGTCAACTTAAACCGTAATTTTTAAGTTATTTGTGTGAAATAGCTGAGCTATAAATTCTTATTAAATTACTATATAAAACTATTTTACATTGTTAATATATAGTAACTATTAAACTCTATTTAAAAAATTCATTATTTTTCTTGTTAGACATCAACTGTTAATATTTGTGTGTTTTATTATTCCAAAAATGAAAAAAATCAAAAATTCTCTGGATTTTCCTTAAGCACGTATGTTAATAGTAAAGTGCAGTTAATTTTATTTATAATACTCATTGGCATATATATATATATATATATATATATATATATATATATATATATATATATATATATATATATATATATATATATATATATATATATATATATATATATATATATATATATATATATATATATATATTATATATATATATATATATATATATATATATATATATATATATATATATATATATATATATATATATATATATATATATATATATATATATATATATATATATATATATATATATATATATATATATATATATATATATAATGCATTTGAAACCGATAATTATACTCGTGTCAATTCATAAAATGAAAGATGATGAAATATTAATATTTTTAAATATCATTTAATTTACATAATGAATTTTAAAATAATATTGATAATTTTTAAATTAATAAAATATTGAAGGAAATAGATCAACTAAAACGAATATCATTATAATTTTATCGTAGAATATTAAAAAATACACTTACTTTTATTATTATTATTATTTTAAATTAATATAATTGAATTTAAGATTATAATGCTATTATTTTATGTATCTTGTTAAATTTAATTATAAATTACATATAAATTATATATAAATTTATATATATTTAATATATTTTGATACTATCTTCAGTTTTTCATATATATTAAAATATTTTGTATATTTTTATTAATATTTTTATTTTTATCAAATAAAATATAATTTAATAATATAATATAATAAAATAATAAAATAATAAAATCACTAATTTTTTAATTAAAAATGTTATTTTTATCATTTTGTATTTACCGATTAATGTAATGGGTAATTTATTAAACACACATATTAATTTATCAATTATTTGTTATTAGCTATCAGTCATCAGTTATGGGTGTTCGCGAGCCGAGTTGGTTCGGTTTTGAGAGAATTCGATGCTCAAATCAATCAAAAATATATGGATTGGTTTAGATTGAATTTTTCACATTTTTTTCAATAAAATCCAAACCGAACGAAATCGAGAAATAACAAGTTGGTTTGGATTGGATTTGATTGGATTGATCGGATACATTAAAATCAAATATGCAATATTTAAAAAAAAAATCTAATTTACACCAACTAATTTTCTATATTAATATATAAAAAAAAATATTTTTTATATAGGTTGTGAGTGTCACAAATGAAGTTTTTTTTTCTTTTTTAAAATTGAATATTTTATACTAATTTCCATATGATTATATAAATTATATGAATTAATATGGTTGGTTCGGGTGTACCGACTCGCGGGTAAAAATTTTGAAATCAATTGCCCGAATCAATTAACATCGAGTTTTATTGTATTTGTTCGGTTTTTACCCAAACAAAAAATACATTCAATCCAAGCACTATGATTTAATTTGACTTTCAATTTAATTCGGATTTATCCGAGCTAATGAACACTCTATCATCAACTATCTGCTACCAACTATCGACTAGTTTAACCATAGATAGTCTAATTATAGAAACTGCATCTTTAATTATAGAAACCATAGATAGTCACAAACAAATTGGACAGAGAGCTTAAAGTTTTGATATAAAGATGCATTGAAAAAGAAATAGGATTGGTTGTTGCAACATTTCGCATAAAGAAAAGGAAAATATGCAAATGGTGCAGTAACTGCAGCAATATAGACGAAGGATCTTGGTGCTTCAAGATGAACATGGAGGAACAAACTCTAAATTCTAAGCCACATGAATATTAGAAACTTCTCCAAGCATGAATTTAGAGTTTTAAAATCTAGGTGAGAAAATGGTTGGTGCTTAAAAATGTTGAGTGTGACCCATTGATTCACAAATCTAGTATTAGCACAACAAAAAACAATAGAGAAGTTAAGTGCTAGTAAATCTGAAATCAGACAAATCAATCCAGTCCCAATATTCATGATCACTCCAAATAATTGTAAACTGTAAGTGTTTCAATTGAATTGCAAATGCACCAGAATGATCACTTTATTCATAGGTTCCAATGCCTTTTTATAAGGAATACATAAAAAAAACTGTAAACAACTGCAAATCCTAAAATAAAGGACATGACTCAACTAGCTCCACTAACTCCACTAATAGCAAGAAAATAGCAAAACAGAAATTGACCTGCTCTAGCCTAAAGAATAGGTCTTTATTGGAAAAACTAAAAGAACTTACACAACAATCCCTCCCTTGAACTGAACTCGATCAAGAGTTTCAGTTCACAACTCTCATCCCAAAAGCTTCTCTGATTCTTTGAAATGATGCCATCTTCAAAGGCTTTGTCATTATGTCGGCCAGCTGCTCTTCGGTGCTGCAATAGACCAATTTAACGACACCTTCCTTTGTCAAATCTCTGAGAAAATGGTATCGGACTCTTATGTGCTTTGACTTCCCATGCATGACTGCATTATTTGACAACTTGATAGTGGACGTGTTATCGCAGAACAGAACCATCTCTTCATCTTGTTCATGCCCGATTTCTTTCAATATCCTCCTCATCCAAATGGCTTGACAAGCACATGTAGCTGCTGCTACATACTCTGCTTCAGTAGTTGACAGAGTTACGATTGGTTGCTTCCTTGAGGACCATGCCACAGCTCCTCCACTCATCAAGAAAACATAGCCTGAGGTGCTCTTACTGTCATCCACATCTCCCGCATAGTTACTGTCGGTGTAGCCTAAGAGTTCACTCTTTCCTTCACGTTGATACCATATCCCAAATTCTAGAGTTCCCTTCAAGTACCTCATGATTCTTTTTGCAGTAGCAAAGTGCAACTCAGTGGGATTTGCCATAAAACGACTAATAAGACTTACCACAAACATCAGGTCAGGTCGGGTGGCTGTGAGATACATTAGGCTGCCCACCATTTGCTTATATAGCGTTGAGTCGACCTTCACACCAGCTTCATCTCGGCCAACCTTCTGTCCAGGAACTATCGGATTACAAACGGAGTTGTAATTTTGCATCCCAAACCTCTCGATCAACTCAGCAGCATATTTTCTTTGACATATAAAGATGCCATCAGCCTTCTGCATCATTTCAATGCCAAGAAAATATCTCATCTTCCCCAAATCAGTCATGTCGAATTCATCCTTCATGGAGTGTTTGAACTCATTCAGCAACTCCTCATCATTACTAGTGAACAATAGATTATCAACATAAATGCTCACAATTAAGATTTTACCTCCCTTTTGTTTGATGAATAATGTTTGTTCACTAGAGCTGCTTACAAACCCTTCCTTGACGAAATAAGCCTCAATGCGACTGAACCAAGCTCTAGGTGCTTGTTTTAGTCCATAAAGAGCCTTATGTAGCTTATAAACTATGTCCTTTTTCCCTGTTACTTCATAGCCTTGTGGTTGCTCTACAAATACATCTTCCTTTAACTCACCATGCAGAAAAGCAGATTTGACATCGAGCTGATAGATTCCCCATCCTCTTTGTGCTGCTACAACAACGATCATCCTTATTGTGTCCATTCGAGCCACCGGTGCGAATACCTCTGTGTAATCTACTCCGTACTCTTGAGCATACCCTTTTACAACCAACCTAGCTTTGAACTTATCTACCTCTCCCAATTCATTTAATTTGGTCTTGTAAATCCACTTAACCCCAATAGCCTTGGCTCCAATGGGCAGTGCAGTCAGCGACCACGTGTGGTTCCGTTCGATGGATTGTATCTCAGCATCCATCGCTTGTTTCCATTTCTGATGTCCTAATGCTTCTTGAAAATTGGTCGGATCTGATATGACCATGAAAGCTAGGTTTTCAATCTCGACTCTAGCCCTGTTTGCTTCTTCCTCTGTATCTGATAGCCCTTCTCCTGTGACATAATCTGCAGACCAGATTGGTGGTTTTCTCACCCTGCCCGTCGTTGCTATCGTTTCTACAGTTGGTGAATCGTTTGGTGAAGGAAAGACATCAATGTCTTCTTCCGCTTCTTCCGCCTCCTTTGCATTCTCAACATCTTCATAATCATTCTCCCACTCAAGTTTAATACTTTCTTCACCAGAATAACCAACATCTTCCCAGTTCCACTTCTTATCTTCCTCAAATATCACATCTCGGCTGATGTGAACCTTTTTCTCCACTGGATCAAACATCTTAAAGGCCTTGGATTTGCTGCTGAAACCTAATAGGACACACTTTATGCTTTTGTCATCGAGCTTGCTTCTTTTAACATCAGGGATATGAACATATCCGATACATCCAAAAACCCTAAAGTGTTCGACTGATGGCTTTCTTCCACTTCATGCCTCTTCCGGAGTCATATCTTTTACAATGAGTGTAGGAGATCTGTTAAGAACGTGATTCACCCATTGTACAGCATCTGGCCAGAAAGATTTTGGTACCTCTTTCTCTAATAACGTTGCTCTTACCATGTTCATGATTGTGCGGGTTTTGCGTTCATCAACACCATTTTGTTGCGGCGTGAAGGCGGTGGTCAGCTGTCTTTTGATTCCATGCTCTCTACAGAATTCCTTGAACTCATTTGAGTTGTATTCTCCTCCTCTATCCGTTCTTAGACATTTGATGAACAATCCAGTTTGCTTCTCCACAAACGCTTTGAATGTCTTGAACTGATGAAATGCTTCTGATTTTTCTAGCACAAAATATATCCATGTCTTTCTCGAGAAATCGTCAATAAAGCTTATCAAGTACCTTATTTGACTGTTTGATGGTGGATTGATCGGGCCACAGAGATCAGAGTGGATAAGCTGCAATCTTTCAGTGGCTCTCCACTTGCTTTGTTTTGGAAATGGAACACGGTGGTGTTTCCCTTTGACACACGTCTCACAGGTGGTTTTCATATCTCCAATTTTAGGTAAACCTACAACCATCTCTTTACTGCATAATGTGTGAAGTCCCTTGTAGCTGAGATGCCCATATCGATGATGCCACAACTCTGTCTTGTTTGAGATATCAACCTGCAGGCATCTCTCCTTCTCTGTTTTGTCATTTGATTCACCCAGTAGGATAAACATCCTATTAGCACTCATAACAGATTCTGCAATTTTTCCTCTCGAGGGATGAAAGATGTTGCATGTTTTTCGATCTCCTCCTTTGAATAGCACGTCTAAACCCCTTTCTTGAAGTTGCCCAACACTCAGCAGGTTGTTCTTCAATTCCGGAATATAATACACATCGTTGACCACATAACTTATTCCCTTAAGCATTATCTTCACCACTCCTTTCCCACCAACCATCAGTTTGTGATTGTTCCCAAGCTTGACATTATGTGTGAAGCTAGTGTCCAAGCTTGAGAACATGTCTCTTTCTCCACACATATGGTTTGAACATCCAGAGTCCACGAACCACACATCCCCTCTTCTAGTACCTTGAAGTTCCACATATGCCATGAGAAGAACTTCATCCTTTTCTTCGATCTCTGCAAAATGTGCTCCATTGTTCCCATTTGGACATTCATATTGGAAATGTCCAAGTTTGTGGCAGTTGTAACACTTGATTGTTGCTTTGTTGAATGAGCGTCCTCTGCCCCTGCCTCGACCTCTGTATGATCCTCTGCCTCTGCCTCTGACATTGAGAGCTTGATCATCTTCTTCATGACTGATCTTCTTAAATTTCTTTTCATGTACGGACAGAGAGCTCTGAAGTTCGTCAATCGTCATCTCTTCTATGTCTTTTGACTCCTCAATGGACACCACCACATATGTGAACTTGTTAGTCAAAGTCCGAAGTATTTTCTCAACAATCTTCGAATCTGACATGTCTTCTCCGTTGCTTCTCATCTTGTTGGAGACAGACATTACTCTTCCAAAGTAATCATCGATGCTCTCTTCATTCTTCATTGCAAGAAGCTTAAAATCTCTTCTTAGGGTTTGAAGAAGGGACTGCTTCACCCTTTCGTTGCCTCCAAACTTTCTCTTCATCGAATCCCAAATGATCTTGGATGTTTTGCGATCCAAGATCTGTTCAAACACAACCCGGTCAATTGCCTGGAACAGGTAGTGCTTCACTTGACAGTCCTTCATCTTGAGATCCTCTAGAGTCTTCTTCTGCGCTGTAGTCGATTCGGTTCCCTCCGCCGGTTCGGTGTAACCCTCTTGTACTAGACTCCACACACCCTTGGCACGCAAGAGGTTTCCATCAGTTCACTCCAATGATCATAGTGACCATCAAACTGTGGAATCTTGGTGACTGTTTTGTCGTCGCTCATCTTCTCTCTCTTGGATCACTTTGCTTTGCTTTGGCTCTGATGCCAATTGTAAACTGTAAGTGTTTCAATTGAATTGCAAATGCACCAAAATGATCACTTTATTCATAGGTTCCAATGCCTTTTTATAAGGAATACATAAAAAACTCTAAACAACTGCAAATCCTAAAATAAAGGACATGACTCAACTAGCTCCACTAACTCCACTAATAGCAAGAAAATAGCAAAACAGAAATTGACCTGTTCTAGCCTAAAGAATAGGTCTTTATTGAAAAAACTAAAAGAACTTACACAACAATAATAGTAAGAGATATAAGAGCTTCCATTTTTTTCTATCCAATTGAACGCTCTATATTTCTAAGGTCCAAATTGGTATTAGCATTATCTTAGTAAATAGGAGTATTATTTCACTTGGATTTACATTCGTATCCAAAGCCAAAGACACTTTAAGTTCAACATGTCCTCTCACTTTTGAGTAGCATCAAAAGCATCAATTATAATTGGGTCTTCAATGAATGGAAAATGGAAGAGAACAAAAAAAAAGAATCAAACGAAAGACACTCATGTAAGTCCCACATCAATTTGTTCATGATATAGTTAATAATGCTCACACATATTAGGTCTAGTGTCTAGACAATATAGGGGTCTTAGGTCCAAAAATTATATTTTGGAAATTTTAATTAATTAATTTTTTAAAAAAATAATTAAAATTATTAATCATTAATTATTATAAAAAAATTAAAAATATAATAATTTAATTCTATTTTTTAAATATTTTAAAATAAAATCATTTATAATATTATTAAATAGGTTCTAGACTCTCATAAAACTTCACTTCATCTCTTATATGAAGCCTCTGTAACATGTGGTTGGTAGGTGTGGTTCTCTTTATAACATGTGGTCGGGTTCGAGAGTCGATTATGTGAGGGGAAAGTATTATCACCTCTCACATCCATTCTACTCATCGGGAACCATTTAGTTAGATTTGCTAAGAGAATGTTAGCTTATGTTATTTATTTTCTTCTAGTTTTTTAAATGGTAAAAGGAAAAAGAAAAGGTCGCAAACATGTTTTTATTAGGGTGTTTTACAAGATTGCGAGAGTTGCTCCTACGCATCCCCAAGTGCGATTAGGAATTCAAAGCTACACAGTTCTAGAAAGACAAAAAATGTTTTTGGGTTTTTTGTTATAGTGTTTGACCAGACGTTGAATCTCGCTCCTACGTATCCCCAAGTGTGATTGGAAACTCAAAGCTATGTAGTTTTTGGTAAAAAAAACCACGTATTTGTAGGTTGATTTTAGTGAATGAATGTTTAGGCCGCATTCCAGCGGTTAAATGTTGCTTGTATGCTCGTGGGGAAGACTTAAATGTTTGTTTGTATCACGGTAAAACAGACTAAACATTGTTCGTTTGTGAAAAAGTTTTTGATCGCGTTGGGGCGAGAAAAGATAAGTTTACTTGATTGAGATTGTTTTTGAGTGGATGAAGAATGCTCGGATGGTCGATCTATACGACTCGTATCCAAGCAATCGGGAAAAAGAGTGGTATACACCAAACCGTTCATTTTCACTCAACTAATTGTGAAAGGGTTAGATATGATTAAGAGTTTTAGAAGATGACAAATGCTTGACATGTAGGCTATACATCAGGTGTCAATTACTCGGGGGAAAGATAAACATATTCCAAATTATTCATTTTTCATCCATTTTCATTGCGAAACGACTTTGACACAAAATGAATTTTGATTGTGAAAGAGGTTTAGTATGAATCGAGTTAAGAGTTTTAAACAGTTGATGAATGCTCAAATGGTCGAGCTATACGACTCGTATCCAAACAATCGGGGAAAATAGTGGTATACACCAAACCATTCTTTTTTCAACTTATTTATGAAAGATGTTTGAAATGATTAAATATTTTTGATTTGATTTTGAAAATGCTTGATATGGATCAATGTTTGATTTGCGTTTGAAAATGGTTTGATTGATGGTGAAATGGTTGAAAACAAAATGACAGACGTTAAATGTAACACGAGGTTGCGAGTTCTAGCACAAGGGCACGAACTCTAATGCGAGGGTGCAAATTCTAGCGCAAGGGTGTAAACTTTAACTCGAGGCGTAACTTAATGCCACAAATAGTACAAAATGTAATGCCACATGCATAAGCATGGAACAAAATGATAAGATAATGATGCATACAAGAATCATGATCAACACTTATTCGTCATAAATGATTGAAAAAGTAAATGTTTGTGTGTTAAATTAAACGTGAGGACGCGAATTGAGTTCATATAACACGGGGACGTGTAGAAGCTGCCAACACATAATTTAAATTTGATTTAAATGCAATAAAGTCGAAATGTCACGTGCCAACAAAAATCAAACAAAAAACTGCTAGTGCAAAGCGCGACCATCGCAAATAAATCAAACACATCAAATTATATCATAACAAAAGCAACATCACGTGACGAAACACAAAGTAGCGAAACCAAATATGAATTGATGTTATGTTAAACTACCAAAAGCACATACAAATATGAATTAACGCGACGACAAAAGAATTTAAATGTCACACATAAACAAAAGAAAAAACCAGCCAGCAAACTGCTAACGCAAAACGTGTTCGTCGCAATCGAAATAAAACAAGTGTAACACAATGATGTCAAACAAAACCAAGTAGAATACGTGTGATATGATCGGATCTGATTTTAGCGCAATAATAAAAAAATAGCAGTACATATATCGAATATTTACATGATTATATCAGTAAAAAATTAGGCAGAGTCATGACATGCAAATCATGTCGAACCTGCGGATCGATCTGGATCAATTTCAACGCAACGAAAACAAATAACAAAAGCACAATCACAATAGGAAATATTTACAATATTACATCATTATGGAATATTTACAGCATTCAAAAAAATAAAAATAAAATCCAGCAGAAACGCAATGAAAAAAAACACAATTGAATCGAGGTCTAAATACATAACAAAATAGTAGACACACATCATGAAAACACCACACAAAAACTCGAAATTGAGAGTTATCCAATGAGTCGAATGTTACATGTTGTGAAGGTGTTTCTTGAGTCGAGCTAAGTGGTGGATCATTTGTGGTGAAACAATGATGCAAGAAGGTGATATGTGTTGTTAATGAGAGCAGATCGGAATGAAAGAGTATGAGATGGTTGTGTTATTTTCGTCACAGACGGTTGTGGAGTGGCCGAAAGCAAAAAGGGAATGTGTTAAGGTGAGTGTGATGAAGGCTTAGCTTTGTCGGAGGGAGCAAATTTTCAAGTTATGGTGGTCGGAAGCAAGTTTGTTATGTTGTTGCAGCAACGTGAACAATAGCAGAAGGAGTTGTTTTATGGGTGTTGGAGTGTGAAATGTGAGTCGCAAGGGCAGGTTACTGTGGTGAAAAGGAGAGTTCACCGTAGATTGTTGTTGTATGGTGGTGGAGAGGAGAGAATTGTGGTTGAAGGTTTGGCGGTTGTAGGTGGTTGGCGTATTATGATGATCCATGTACTTTTTTGAGATCATTAATCAGTTGGACTTCCTTCGCATGATACTCTTTGGCAATGTGATTGGAAATCATCATAAAGTCGCTCTTGGACTTGAGCTCAAAACATTGATTTCTATGGTGAGATTCATGCCAACAATAAGGACTTCATACTCAAATTGGTTGTTAGGGGCTTGAACATGAACCTCAAGTATTGCTCTATAAGGAGGTTGTCTGGTCCTTCTAAAACTATTTTGACACTACTTCCTTTCAAGTTTGAATCACCATTCACTAATAGTATCCATATGCGGTGGGGGTCTCCTATCCCACTAATAAACAAAATTGTGCCAAAAAGTCGGCTAACACTTGCGACTTGTTGCTTCATTTGAGTGTATATTGAATATCATACTCAAATAGCTCAATCAACCAGGATATTATTCTTCTTGCGAGGTTTGGATTCCTCAAAACTTGGCGAATGGGATAGTTAGTTTTTACCATTACGCGATTCTCATAGAAGTATGGTCTAAGTTTCCTTGCAGTTATCAAGACCTCAAAATCCATTATATCGATCTTCTGGTACCTTGCTCTATCACATTTTTAAACTTTAATCATGAAATAGATAGGTTGTTCAATTTTGTTTCTTCTCCTAGATGATCACAAAGCTCATCATTTGATTGATGAGTGACAGGTAGAAATAGAGGGGTGCGTCTGATTCTAGGCGCATCAATATGGATAACTTCACTAAAATGACTTTCATATTAGCTAACGCCTCCCCTCACTTGCTTGTCCACTCAAAATTATCCTTCTTTTTCAAAGTTGTGAAGAAGTTAAATATTTTTTCATTTGCATAGGAAAGAAAACGAGCTAGGGCGGTTATGCTCTCAATTAGTTGTTAAACCTCTTTGACGCTAGAAGGGATCCTTGTGTCGATGATAGCCTGGAATTTGTATAGGTTCACCTTGATCACTCTTTTGGTTAATATAAATCCAAGTCATTTACTTTCATGAATGTTGAAAGAGCATTTGGCGGGATTTAAGTGCATGTTATACCTCCTGACTGGCCCCAAGATGTATTCCAAGTCAGCGTGGTGGATTTTCTTTATGAAGTTTTCACAATCATACCACTTATGTAAACCTCCATATTTTGTCATGTTTGCTTGGAGATTACTATGCTTATTAGTCTCTGATACATGACACCCGCTTTCTTCAGTCCAAAAGGTGTGATATTGTAGTAATAGTTTCCATGATTGGACATAAACGTCGTTTTGGGCGTGTCCAAAGGATCCATTTTTATTTGATTGTAGCCAGAGTAAGCGTCCATAAAGCTCAAAGTTTTATAGTTTGAGGACCTACCAATCAGTCTGTCAATCTTGGGTGACAGGTATGAATTGTTAGGGCAGACAACATCCAAGTCGGTGAAATCGATGCACATTAACTGTTTCTCTCCACCCACCTCGCGATTCTATAAGACATGGGTTTAACTGTGGATATGATGGAGAAGTGATGACAAACCATTATGGTGTCTATTCCGGGCATGCTGACAAGCGTCAGGTGAACAAGTCGGCATTCCTTCTTAGCAAGGTAAACAAATCTTCTTCTTCTTCTTTGTAAGTTAGTCTTTCCTTATAATTCTATATTTTGGGTTCTAAATTCACAACATTTATTCCCTGCGCGCCTGGTTGTAAAATAGCAGTTACAGCCATCCCCACTCTTCTTATTTAGAGGCTCTGCTGGTAACATTCTTGGATGGTCTCTTGATCCCCTTTTATTACTCCCACCTGACCGTTAGGTAAAAGATATTTTATGCTCAAATGCAGGGTTTACTTAGTGGCCCTTAACAGGTTGAGGGCGGCAACCCCATAATGATGTTTTATGATAATGAGGTGTATACTACGAGGATATCTGGCCATGATTGTATTCACTTTCTCATTTAGTCCGAACATTATTTCGAGATTTATGTGGTTGTTCACTTGTACCTACTCGCCAGAAATCTCGACTAGGAAACCTTGAAACGTCTGGATGTCATCTGGATCAAGTTGGAATCTCTCACGTGAATCCTGGAACAAGATATCTATTGAGTTTCTAGCGTCAATCAATACCCGCTTTATATCCCACTTGTCGCAATGAACACTGATAATAATTGGGTCATTGTTGTGAGGAAGGATGTTGTCAGTGTCTCCTCCAACAAACCCTCTTACTATGGTATTAACATCCACATCCATATTGGTAGGTGTTGTGCACCTCATTCTGCCACCATGTTTATGAAAGTGATAGTGGCGGTTGGTGGACGAAAGATGGGTGTGACCCAGGATTGTTTTACCTGGGGACCATGATGGGCTCCAATTGTATTTTCTAAAAAAGTACAATAAGGGACAGTCCCTTATGAGTTCCCTTCATATTAGAATTATTTTGTATGATGTCAAAACTAGGGTACTTTAGCATTTATGTATGTTGGACGGTATCTTCTGAGTCAAAATGTGTATCTTAGCATTAGGAAGCATAACAACCTTTTGGAAATAGTAGAGAAAAGGTTTGAAAAGATTTCATGCATTAAAAACTGATTTTTATATGAAAAATAGGTTCATGTGTCGACACACACGTGCTATGACTCGACACATAGAAGAAAAAATTTCCTATGTTCGACACATACGAGTTACAGGTCGGCACATGTAAGTCATTTTTGAAGCTTTTGGCTTATGTTTGATGTGTTGCCTCTACAAACCGACACATGCATCGTATGTGCCGACACATGATTTACATATGTCGACATATGCATCAAAAATCTTAAAAATTTGCATTATTTTCTAAATCTTTTGCATTCCGTTTGCTTTTATCCTGCACACGCATATGTATACTTCATTCATGCATAATTTCTTTTAGTGGTTTTGAGAAAATCACAAACGAAACCTGGATTTCAAAGAGTGCTCATAGTCTTCAACCTACATTATATGCATACATACAAATAAACTACACATAATCATTTTTTTGTTTGAATGTCATCTAGAATCAGTGTTGATAACGTCTAATTTAGGTTGATTGAATTATAAATTGGGTCGAGATCTTTTAGGGTTTCAAATAAGAAAACCAAACTGAGGTTTTCCTTCAAGATCAATTATGGATTTGAAGGTTTTGGACAAGATTATGCAAGGTTGGGTTCGATCGAGTGAAAGCTTTGAAGAATGAGGGTTTCTAGCAAAGGAGTAGCGTGAGACGGTGGATCAACTTGGTAAATCTTAGGTTACAAAAATTCGCAATTTGGATTCGATCGAGTGAAAGGTTTGAACAACTGAGGGTTCTTGCAAAGGAGTAGTGTGAGACAGTGGATCAAATTGGTATTGTTGGGTGACTTGATAAAGCTCAGATCAAGGAAAGAGAAAGTGTTAGAATCAACATCTTGTTAGACTATGGCACGAATCTAGAAGGGGGGGGGGGGGGTTGAATAGATCCCAATTAAAAACTAAGTGGGCGCTACCAATTAAAAATTGGTTTTGAAAAATTGTTTTAAGTGCGGAAGCGGCCGAGGAAAATATAGTCTAAAACGAACTGCTATTGGAAAATCGGATATGCGTCAAGCCTATGGATTAGTGATAATGTGGAATGAGAATCACTACACTAGTCACTCTATCAAAGATTTGTTTCACTAACTAGGATTCCTAGTTCCAATGATTCAAGGAGCAAACCAAAAACTAGATACACAACTAAGATAATTTTGGTTTAGGCAAATTATCAAACACTTGGTGTGTAAAACACTCCAAGTGATATTTATGTTGAGTAAGTGATTCCAATTAATCTAGTACACTATACTATTGTACTTTGGATTCAAAAACAGAGTTCTAACCTCTTACTCAATTAATATCAAAGTTTGATAAAAGTGCTTATACAAAAATCACTTAATTTTTAAGCTGAAAACAAATATGCAGAAAATTAGAGAAGACACAGATTTGATGAGGCAGTTCCCCCGCCGTCCTCGCTTCGGGGTACGTCTGCCCTCAATTCTAAAACTAGAATTGAGATGATTTAATAGATATCACCTGTTGAATTTAACCGTTTATACAAGGATTGCAAAGCAAATATACAACAGAACTCTCAAGACGTTGAATGTTGCTTCCACTCCTTGTTCCTTGATTCAAGATGAATCAAGTCCTTCGATTGTTGTTGATAGACCTTCGATTCCAGCCCCTTTGTTGAATAACCCTCAGTTCTTCAAACCCTCGGCCCGACTGATCTCAACTACAACAAATCGAACCCGAATTTTTCCCTTCAATATCACTGAATCCGCTACTAGACTGATGAAGACTTCCTCTTCTCAATCACCTTCGCTCAGCTGAAAATTGATGAAGCAATTCGTCCAAAAACCCCCAAAATCAAACCTATCTTGGAGGACAAAACCCTAAAGGTTTTATTCAAGAAAAAACCTGTCACAAGCTTCAACCCGAACCGAATTCCCCAATCACGGCTTCGAACCTTATCACCTTTAACCAATCACAAAGCACCTCAAAAATGGTTGTGTATAGTTGATGTGTTGTGAGATGTTGAAGATGAAGATGAAGAATCTTGGACACCTATTTCACTTTTTCTTGTTCTTTGAACACTTGAATCAAAATATCAAAATGCTAGTTGATACAAGTAACTTGAAATTCTATTTATAGTAACCAACCAACCAACCCACTTAACAACTTTTCAAACAGAGTGGGAAACATCAGAAAACTGAATTTGCGCACGAACGGTCGACCATAGCAGGACTATGCGTCGACGCATGACCTGCAGTTTTGGTCAGACTGAACAATGCTTCAGTATGCGTCGACCATAGGTCGGCGTGCGCTGACCCGTGGTTCATGCGCTGACCCCTGCGGTCGACGCAAGCATCTTGTGCGTTGACCCGTGGTAAAAGCGCTGTGTTCATGCGCTGACCCGTGGGGAATGTGATATGTCATGCGCCGACCCTGCGGTCGACTCATCCCCTGCAGATCTGCAAAAAATAACATTTTTGTGATTTTCATGCCTTTTGTCATGACCACACTTTGTCCACATATGTTGTACAAAATATAACAGTACAAATGAGCAATGAAAAGGATATGATAGGTGATACGTTGCATTTGTTTTGTAGAGGTGGAATCGACATTGCCGATTCATCCATGGTGGTCATTTGTCATCATCGAAACCTATGATTGTATGTTGTATGACAGTTTGCCCTTACAAACATCAAACCTAGAATTTATAGGGTTGAATTATTACATTTCTCTTGTATTCTACTTTTGCAAAGTAAGGTTAATTTAATTATCTCAATTTGAGTTTGAATTGAGGGCAGACGTACCCATAGCGAGGCTGATTGGGGAACTGCCGAAATAAATCCTTGTGTACCCTCTCTCTCTCTCTCTCTCTCTCTCTCTCTCTTACATTTCATTTGTAAATTGTTAAATTCACCGGTTGTGCAATCAATATGTTTGGCTAAACTTTTAGATAACCTTTTGAAAGAGGTTTTGTTGAGTTGATCACAATCTATTAGATTATGGTTGGATTTGAAGATCAACAAAACCATACAAAATTCTAAACGAAATTGATTGCACACAATGTATTTGATAATTTGTCTTTATAGTATGTTTGTGTATTTTATCATTAGGAATAATCTTTACTATTAGAGTAGCATTCAAGTGATTATGATTAAAAGTATTGTGAGTAATTTGTTCTCATTGTCATCACTTTGATTCTATATACGCATTCGAGCTTTTCGATAACGGTTCAGTTTAGACGATTCGATCCAGGTCATTTCCATAGCCGTTAAAATTTTCAAAACAACTTTTATTAACTTGGTTTTAACTTGAGATCTATTCACCCCTCCCCTCTAGATTGTTTCCTATCCTCTAACAATCCTCGTTGTGCAAGGCTGTTTGAGATTTATGGATTATGGTGTGCTAAGATCTCGCCCTCATAAGGGTAGTGGAGAGCTCATGTATATGTTTATTAGGGAATTCCGTGATCCATTTTCTCTTATGTAAACATGGTGTATATATATGAGATCGTTTGGGCTTGGACTTTAGATTTGAGAATTGTTTTCCTTAACCTTAAAACATGGAATATACGCATGGATCCTCCTCCCATCATGGAAGAACTAGTTACCCCCTTGACTCCTTCTCTAAGAAATTATCCCTCATCTATCATGTAGCCACGTGTGCTAGGTGGTGCCAATTGTGGATTTTGATCTAGGCCCTATCGAGCGATTCACCTCGGGCGAACCAATTCAATTGGGCGACATACAGGTCAATTTCGAGCGGTTACTGCCTTTGCACTTGAGCTCGCCTAACACACATATACACATACATAGGGGTGTGCATAGTTCAAAACTCAAACCAAATTGAACCAAATATATGGATTAGTTTGGTTTTTAAAACCACTTTGACAAAACCGGTTTATTTTTTTAAAATCAGTTTATGTTTGGATCGGTTTGGTTAATAACCGGTTTACACTTAAAAAAATAGATTTTGTTTGGATCAATTTTAAAACCAAATTTCCCTCAAATTTAGTTTTCATTCCAACAACTTCTTAACTCTATCCAATCGCTTTTGAAATCAATCACTATTCGTTGGCGAAGAAGAAATACTACGAAACTGTAAAAAAAATATTTTTAAATTTCAATCTGAAAAATCAAAATTGAGTAATTGTCTATTATATATATATATATATATATATATATATATATATATATATATATATATATATAATTTTCTCTCATATATACATAATTCTCTTTAGTTTCACATTCTCAAAAAACTGCTCTCTCTTTACATAATATTTTATAGTTATCATTTTCATGACTTCATCCATCTTCACTTTCATTTCACAAAAGTGGAAGAGATTTCTTAAAATAAACATGAGTCTAATGAATGAATTAATTTAAGGAAAGAGGCTAGTAATTATATAATTTCAACCTATAAAAAAGTATTTACTATATTATGTTGAATGTGGGAGGAGAGACTAAACACATCATTTTGAGATAATGAATTTAAACACAGAGCTTTATTCAAGAAAATATAATTAATGTGTATTTTTTTATCTTATCATAGAAAACGATAAATATGACTTTTTTTATTAAATATATATTATTTTAATTATCACTTATGAATAAAAAATAGAGAAAAAGCAAAACACATTATATTTGAAAAGTGGACTAACCATTCATATATTGGTTTTAAAAAGTGGATATTGATTTTTTGTGATTTTAATAAAATGGATCCGGGCTAGTTTTCAAATCAAATAATATGGATTTTTAAAATTGATGCACCATATTTTTAAAAGTGGTTCTTATGAACCAATTTTTTTTCACACCCCTACACATACACCTAATTTGTTGTTGCTTTCTCATGGGATCCCTCTACCAATGTCCTGCAAAAGTTCAATATCTTTCTTGCAACACAATATAAATAATAGTGTTAATACAACTAGATTAATTACAAATAACATTGAAAAATATATTGAGTTAGTATGCTACGTGTATGTCTTCCCATACAAGTTTTTCGTAATTGTCCAAAACTTCATCACATTTTACATTTCGTTTTGTGACATTGATGGGAACTAAGCCATAAATAGAAATCCCTTTGAAAGACCTCAATTTGTTCTAACAATCTTGCTTTTATTGAGATGAAGTGTTATCATCATTATGAAATGAACCATCATCCTCGTGAAATGAATCATCGCTATGATCAGAATGATCCATATTTACTTATAAAAAATGAGAATAACATTATAATCAATAATAATTAAAGTAATATATAGTTTACTGGTTAAAGAAAATTCATTAAACATTACATAACAACACTAAGTACTACTAATTACAAAACCACCTTCAACATTAATTCAGGTATACATTTCAATCTCTGACATGTAGGTTATTGTATAACCTATGCTTTCTAAATTTCATATATACAAAAAAATTATTGCACAAGCACATAATAATCATTAATCAATAAGATCAGAAACACATCAGGCTTCACCTCCAACTCGGATCTCTCTGTCATAAAACCAGCTATATTTGAATGACAATTAGCCTTTGACATTAACATCTATCCATCCGAAAGCCCTTATCGTTGAAGGACTAGTAAGGCTGCGTCTAACTAACAAGAAAGCTCTCGCAAGTTACACGAGTGCCATTACGAGAAAGAATAAATTGACAAGAAGGAATATCAGCACGTCGTGACTGTAGAGACCTGCATAACATGAAAAATAAAATCATCGATATCGGTAAGGTTCGTTAAACAGTGTTTAAGAACTTCATAGATTACTGGAATAACAGAATAAAATGAAAAGGTTCTCTTACAACTTTGACCAGATGCTGCGGCAGCAGGAAGGGCAGGTATGTTGATGATAGCTGCAGTTACAATAAGGTAGAGTTGTGAACAAAAAAACTTCATAATTAAGTAGTTTTCAACACTCAAAGAGGGTATATGCGTACATTTATTGCACGCCGATGAAGAAGATCCTTGAGATGTAGAAGGCCAGGGAGCTGGGATATTGTCGTTTAGATCACAAAGGAAGCTAACGCCAGAAGTTTGGTCGAACACGGCGTCTGAAGGCAAACTAGGTAATAGACAGCCATATTCTGTTTTGGGAAGATAATGCAACAAGTTAATTCAAAGCATTACATTAAATGAAAGTGTACAATAAATAAAACATGCATTTCAAAAGAGAGTAACTGAATTACTTGTAACACAAACAACAACAACCAAGTCAGCGTTATCCCACTAAGTGGGGTCGACTACATGAATCAACTTTTGCCATAATGTTATATCCAGGACTATGCTTCCATCGAAATTGTTAATCTCGAGATCTATCTTAATAATTTCTCTTATAATCTTTCTAGATTTTCCTCTTCTTCTAGTTGTTTGACTTCTCTTTATCTTATTTACTCTCTTTACCACAGAATCTACATGTCTTCTCTCTACATGCCCAAACCACCTAAAAGTCTATTTTCCACCGTCTTATCTACTATAGATGTTACTCTAACACTCTAATATTTTCATTTCTAATTATATCATGTCTAGTCTTACCACACATTCAACGCAACATCCTCATCACCGCTACACTTACTTTATTCTCTTGTTAATTCTTAACCGTCCAACATTCTATCCCGTACACCATCGCAGGTCTTATCGCAATCCAATAAAAAATTTCCTTCAACTTGAGTGATACCTTTGCGTCACATAAAACCCCTAAAGTCTTCCTCCATTTCAGCCACCCCAGCTTGATATTGTTCTAAAATTCTAGAAATAAGGTTTATTTTGCTTGTGTTACAAGAATCTTCTGAGAACAATTTGGTTGTGCAGCTTGTGCTAGAGGCAAATCATACTCTCTAATATAAGAGTTGTGTTCCAAACTGGGTCCAGAAGGAAGTTTACCCCCAAAGTCCATCAGCACACGCGCATTACACCTCCTAGAATAATCACCGACTGATGAATATCAAGGGGTGATCCACCAATCACAGAAAGAATCACTCAACAACCTCAACGGACTTCCCTCCATAACTCCTGGAAAATTGCATTAACTTCATCAGGACCCTTGCACTTAGCAGAAAGGTATGCATCATTCTAAGTACCTCTCACTCACCTCAATATTTCCGTGACTTGAGCGTCTAAGTGTTTACAAGTACACATCGTCAATGTACGCGCAGATCAATTAAATGTCACAGAACCTTGTTGATAGAAGGATTAAACATACACATTTCGGATGATACTTGCAAATAGTATATATTGACACAATAATAGACAGCATTATGTAGTTACCTTGATTTGCAACTGAAGCATCCACATTGTTGATTTTTCACACCAAGTTGAACAAGCAGGGTGAAAAAATGAAACATTAACATGAGACATGAAATATTATAGGCATTAAGTGTTATTGTGTTGCATAGTAATGTGAAAAGAGAAGGAAAACAAACCTTGGAGTGAAAAATCCTTAAGGCTTATGTGACAAAGACTATAAACATCATCGACAATTTTCGACTTTTTTAATTTCATTGCCAAAGTTTCTGCACATCCCAAAGCTTGCAAGTTAGTAATGAAACTCTGCTTCTGCAAGTGAGACACATAACTTTCCATGGTATCACAGCAGGCTTTTTTGTTACTTATCCCGTTGCCGCAACCCTTGGCAACATGCTTTGCGTCAGGCAAAACAAGTGGACAAACTGTGGCAGAAAACAGACAAGATTTAAGCAAAAAATTATGCATCAAGGAGCTAGAAGGATTAGCATAACTCTTCGAACTTTGTCACGAAGGAAAAATATAACGTTTTCATCAAACGAATTACCTTTGTTGATATTGCAATTAGACAATCCTCTGAGAACTTTCTTTCCGTGAGACGGCTCAAGCTTACTAGCTATCCACCGGAGTACTATATTTCTACAATCATTGACCCGAATTGAATGTTCGGGTAGAATACGTGATGCGTCTGAGTCCAAAGCATTAGAACCCTTTGATGCAAGTTTTGTAGCTGCTTCTAATATAGCACTGTGACAATATTGGTAGCAGCATTCTTTCACGGGATCAATGTTCTCACACGCTTTAAGCAGCTTAGAAGTATTCACCATGTCATAAAAATCATTCACGTGTTTTACCGGGCAAGATGCCTCCGTCAGATTCAGAGAATCAACCGAACATATTTGCTTCAGATCACCATTTGCACCCTGCCCCATTAAAATTTGCTCGACGTCCGAAAGGCAATGTTTAGCAGCGGTCCCGTTTAAGGCAAGTACATTGGTATATTTACTGGATTGACCTATGAGAACAGTGAGAGTGGCTTCCAATTGTGGACAGCATATTACGTTAGCCAGAACAGGCGCAAAAGATCCCCAGCAGTCAATTGCCGTCACACTTAGCAAACTTCTGGCAGCGGTGAAGTTCAAAGTGCAGAGTCCTAAAAGATACATCGATAAAGACAGTGAGAAAGAGAGATCGTTGAAAATCCAAAACGACGACAGAAATTATTTAGAAAATGACCTGATAACTTTGGGATAGAAATATTGGTGAATGGAGTCAACGGCGAAGGCGCAATAAGCGGAAGAAAGGGTTGCAGTCCTTGCGGAGCACCAACTGGTGCGATTTGGGGGAACATGGAACCCACACGGTTATCCAATTGAATGCGACCTTGCGCATGATCAACTCTACTGCCATGGGAATCACGCAAACCTGCGCCGAAATACAAATAAGAGAAAATAAAGTTCATGAATGACTAAAGTAAACTTCAATATACATCACGACAACCTCTTAAGCGTTGCCGCAATAAGGCCTAGATCATAGAAGCTCCTTTGTCAATATGATCATAGATCAATAATAACTACACTTAGGCCTGTCTAGATAAACAACATTTTTGAGCTAGTTTAAAGTGCTTATCATGATAAGCACTTATGTATAAGCTATTTCCATAGTTAAATTGCTTTCATATAAGCTATAAGCTATTTTCATCGGCTACCCCGAGAAACTTATGGAAAGAAGCGGAAAACACCTTATAAACAATGTCATAAGTTGTTTCCATAAGTTCGCTCAAACAGTCTCGCAAAACTTAAATAAGCCAATCTAAACATAACCCTGAAATAACTCCAAAACCCTAAGTGTGGCCATCCCACCTCATAATAACAAACATTAGAAATTAACAGCAGGAGAAACACAAACATAGAATAATGCAAGTAAGTAGTAGTGTTGATGAAAGCAAGAAGCAAATAAAGCAACACAGAAACAGATCAATAACAAAATAGCCATTTATAGCATCAATAAAGTGGCAAGAAGGACTTACAAAGAAGAAGAATGAACAAGAGCAACATATTAAAGTTCTTGATATCCACAAGAGTTAAAAGGTGAGTGAGTGTATGCAATTGAAGATGAAAAATGAGCATAATTTGAGATCAAAAAGGAAGAGTGAAAGAAGATTCAAAAGTGAGTGGGGACTATTGCAGCAAGGTTTCTCACTCTCTCTCTCTCTCTCTCATTGTTAATAGCTGTAGAGAGAGAGAAAGAAAGAGAGTAGACCCCACCATGAACAATGATCTGAGCTTACCATAACTACCGCATTTACACACTTTTGACACAACTAGTTATCTCGCACGAGGCAAGCGTGTGAGAGACAAGTAAAAAGAGACATGATGTGTTGTGTTTGTGTTTAGTGTTTATGTTGTGTTGTTGGCGCTAACTCATGTAGCAGTTGGTAGATACAGACATTTATTATTGAGACAGAGGTGTTACTCCTACCGGTTCTGTTTTGGTTATTTATCACCCTCTAGCATTTAATCCAAGGCTGTTCTTTCTGGATAATAACCTATTTTGAGGATGATGAAATTTACTTTATACGAGCTTTTTTTTAATCAACATCACTTCCTATTAATACATCTTTCATGTGTTTTCTTAACTTAACCAAAGATATAAACTCTGAAAATATTCAACTTAAATAAATCTATGATTTTTTATTTGTTAGGTATCACTCCAAAGATTTTCTTGTCATCCACTTATATTTGGACTTAGAGAAGTAGCACATCACATGGCATAAGAGTGTGTTTTGAGATTGTATAAACAAAAAATTATTTTGGAGACGGAGTCAATGACATGGGCACGATAATGGGTCGGACTCTGACGGATTTTTCAATTTGTCAGAGTTCTGTTCGAATTTTTCAGTTCATTTATATTGGACTTTGTTGTTTTTGTTTGTGGATCCGTTTATTAATGAGTTATGTTTTCAGCTTATTATGAATTTGTTGAGTTTAACCGTTATAAATATGTATCTTTATCATTTTTGTTTTGACAATCTTCAGAGCTTTAGAGTTAGGGATAGAGATAAAGGTTTGAGAATTATACTGATAATTTTAGAGAGGTAATTGAAATTCTTTAGTGCGTGTTCTTTGAATTTGGGAATCTCTTGGAAATATTTAAGAGAATTGAAAAACAATTCTAAACATTTTGCCCTTCACCGATTCATATATAGAAAGTTGAAGATGTTGGAAAACACTTTGATAGAAAATAGGATTTGTTCTTGGGAATTCGGGTGAGTATTTTTTTAGGTGAGTATTTTTTTAACTCATTTGTAACATTTTGTAACAAGTCTTGAAAGTATAGTGAATCTGAGAACTTCCCTCTTCTCCGGAAAAGATCGTTTGATCGAACTAAGTAAACAAGCTATTTTGTTTCTTGTCTTTTATCCTCTTCTGCCAAGTTAAATTGTGGTCTTATTGCATAAAGAGTTATTTTTTTGTTGAATACCGTTTATTTTGGTTGTCAATGTTCTTTGTCTTCACACATAAAATTTTTAGGTTTGATTAAACCTTTCAATTTACAACAAGTGGACCCTACAATGGGGCAAATGGATTTTATTTACAAGTGAGTGTCATGGGTTCCAAATGGTAGATTAAGAAGTTTTTTAGAAATAATGATTTTGGGGTGTGGAAAGTGAATATGCAAGCAATTTTAACTCAATAAATTTATATTGAAGCATTGTTGCATGTACACCTAACACAAGCAAAGAAGATCAAGATGGTGGATAATGCCAGAAGCGTAGAGGTATGTCCAAAAATAAAATAGGTTTGGCAAGTCAAGGTTAAAATGTATTATTCGTAAATGTAGTGGTAAAAAAGTACAGGTTTGCATGTCACCCCTGCAAAGGGAATGAGTCCTCATATGCCTTCATTGATATATTATGATATGTGTGGTGGTAAGGGTTTCCCGCGACGATGATAAGCCATGTACAATGGTGTTTTTTTGTGGTTTAAAGGTCCTGCTCACATTAGGTGAGAGACTCTGTATATGAGTGGTGTTCTTAGGTATAAGCGTATGTAGGGTGTGATCTGTATGAGTTCATATCTCTCTCTCCCCTTCTAGAAGAGAAATATTTATATATGCCTCATCTGTGGGATATGCCTCATTTCATCCTGGGAAAATCAGTTTATCCACTTTTTCTTACACGCGTCTTCCAGATGCAAAGATTTTCCCTCTTCTTTTGGCACTTACCCTATTGGGTGAATGTATGACTTTCACTATTGGGTTTCTCATTTTTTTTAGGGAAAACCCTTTCTTTTCTTCTTCTTTCCCATTTCTCTTTTTCCAGAAAAATATACTAGTCTAGGAATCAAGAATGGTGTCAAATTCCATATTTTATATGATATTCAGAGTAAAATTTTGGTTTGCCTCTGTTCAATTTGATTCGAGTTAGGATATGTACATGATTCGAATCATGCACACAAAATCTCAATTTTTCATGATTTTCAAAATACTTTGAGATTTTTCTTTCAAACTAACTTGAACCAATAACACACATGGTTCTTATTCCACTAACTCAATTGACTGAAAGCATCATGATCAAGCTCAAATATAACCATTGATTTATGCATGCTAAAAATGAATCGATTAAAACATGATTCAAAGATAATGTGTAATTATGGAGGAGATTCAATGAACAATAGTAATTAAAAACGAAAGCGATAAGACAAGTAACAAGGCTAACGTATTTGGGTTCTCCCTTGAACGTGTTAGGGACAGAGAGAAGAGGTATGGAGCTTCACTTATGCCATAGACCTCTTCAAACAGAGAGAAGTGATGATATGCTACTTGTCTGATATATTAGAGACTATAACTATATATGTGATGATAAATCGAAGTTCCTATTATTCTAAAATGAGTGACAATTCTATTGAGCTCATATCAATTAATTAAAGATATAATTAATTATTTAATTAAAAATAAAATTAGTTTTATTTCTTGATGACTAACAAATGAAGACATTGAATAGATAAATAATTAATATAATTAAATAAAAATATATGTCCATGGAATATAATAATTAAATTCAATATTCAAACAAAAAATCATCAACAAGATTCACCAAATTAAAGCAAATGAGAGAAGCCTCGTTATTGCATATTGTATTCCATTTAAAGCATTACAAAGTGCTAAGCATAATAAGCACAAGAAACTTATTGTTGATACATTATAATACATCATGGACATACACAAACTTGTAACCATATAACATAATTAAACACTATTTACATAATGCATCTCTCATAATTTTAACCTTTAAAGTAGATGTTATATTATGTAATTCATTATTCAAGGATAACCCTCATTATTCAAGGATAACCCTATATGGATCAAACTGTTACTGTTTTAATCACTTAAACAACATGATCCTGTGGAAGGAAGTGACAAACAGGAACAATTCCAGGTTGAACATTAAGCACTTGAAAAGCCAAATGTTTAGGATTCCATTGTGATGTATCAGTATGACAAACAACAACAATTTTAACTCTATTTCCATCAACACCTTCCAATGGCACTGAGTAAACTTTAGTTGTGTCTGTTTTATGACAGTAAAAACTGCATAAGTGAAAAGTTTACTATTTGTGATTTGAATCATGTCTAGATGTGTGGCTCGAGTCAGGCAAGGTGTGATTTGAATCACACTTAATTTTTAAGAAAGTTTGATTTTCATGATTCGAATAATCATGTATGTATTCAAATTAAGAGGTATTGTGATTCGAATCACATACTTCTATAATACGAATGAGACTGATCGAGACAAATTCTTCACTTCTAAGTAGGTGTCTGATTCGAATCACAAATTGTCTAATTCAAATCAAGCCATAATATAGTCTTGATTTAAGACTTCTAACTTATGATTCAAGCTACACCCAATATTTTGACTTATATCAAATTTCAAATGCTAAAAACACATTTTTATGGGTCCACTTCTAATAGATTAATTGTAGATGTATCTCAAGGTACATGAAAAATGAGTTTATAAGATTATAGTCAAATTACAAACAAATTATACAAATGTGATAAATCAAATTACATACACACAGAGATAAAAAAATGACAAAAGATGAAAATAAGTGTTACTGACTACAATGCAATTTCACTAGATATTCAGGTTATACTCACCCTAACCATAATTGCTTAATACAGGAATCCTTGATTGGTTACTTTCTGCTCTTCTCAACTGAGTTCATCTCCCAAGGATTCCATCATTCAATCGAGAGTTCCATTCAGCTCAATGGGAGCATGGGTCATTCGTCTGACCTGGTGACTCATTCCAACACTTCTAGGTTGACTCGACTTATTTCTAACTTGTTAGCTCTCCCTGAGTTACAGATTCCCCGGGGATTTGGTGCATCTCTTCTCAAAAGCATGATGTGAACTTCGGGTCCTTTACTAATATAATGCTTATTTACACACCATGAGCATATCATCTTGATCCAGCCTATTCTACTACAACTCGCATGATCTGAGTCGTGCACAATTTCTTATGACCGAGTATAGATTTGAGAGTCCAACCATCCCCTATAAATCATAGGCCACATATTATACATGTTAGTACTCAATTGTATAGTGTGGTGTTTATAATACCCCAAATTCGATTAGTTATATTAATTAAATTATTTATAATTTATTTGATTAATTGGTATTTTTAAATTATTGTTATGAGATTGTGAGGGGTAAGTATCCTTGGAATAGAGGTATAGAGAGAGTAAGAGGTTGATTTAGTTGTTTAGAAGTTATTAGAATTTTAATTAATTATTAAAATAAATAGTATTTTATTTAAATAAATAGTAAATGATAGAATTTGGCCATTTGTGAGGATTGGAGAAAATAGGTTGTGAAAATAGAGAAGCTAGTAATGAATTGGACAAAATTCATAATTAAATAAAGTGATGTGAGACTATATATTCTAAAAATAGGGAGAAATCTAGGTTTTTAGAGAAACCATATGACAAAAGTAGAAAATAGGCAAAAAGGAGAGAAAGGGAAAAAGGTAGGATTTTGAAGAGGGAAGTCATAGAAGTTGTTTGTTTCATCATCAATTGCTGGAAACCTAAGGTAAGGGGGAGAAAGGGCTATCAAATTGCATGAAGGGTAGAGATGAGAGATCCATACTCTCTTTAGGGAAATTGAGATGTGATTGTTTCTGAATTTTCTATGGAGTTTTGATGTTATTGACTGTTTTATTGATGAATTTCGTATGCCTATATGTGTATTATTTTCTGTTTTGAGATATTGATGTTTTCCACCATGTTTGAGAGTTTGGAAGGTTTGGGATAAACATTAATTGATGAGATTGAACGATTTTGTATGTAAATTTGTGATATATTGTGAATTTTCTATTTTAATCATTGAATAATTGTAGTATGTCAAATTCTGAGATTAGAGGTTTTTACGGAATCAAAATCGGAGGTCTGGAAGACCTCTAACAGTGAAATTAGTAACTCTATGTTACAGGTCTGTGCGTCCTCGCTTAGCGAGAGAGGGTCTCGCTCAGTGAATCGTATCTTAGTGAAGAAAATCATTGTCTGGTGACGCTGACAGCACAACGTTGTTTGAAAATATCGTAACTTGAGTTTTAGAACTCGGATTGAGACGCGGTTCGAAGCGTTGGAAAGATAATGCAAAATACTATAACTTTTGATTCGTAGGTCTAAATGATGTGCCGTTTGAAGCATTAGAAATATAAAGCTCAGAGCTGGACATTGGTAGTACTTTGTGAGATAGTTGAGAGGTAGTCATGTGCCTATTGTAGAGATGTTTGTGCTGACTTGTGTGATCGGTTAGCGGATCATTATGGTTATACGATGACGTGTTGTTGTTTTGATGAAGTAACATGAATAAATTCTTATGAAGTTACATTTGTTGAGTGGCTACTGTTTTTTGTTGTTTATTGATGTTATAATATTAATTAATTATTGCTCATGATGAATGATGTGGAGCATAAATGGTGAGATGTGTATAGTGAATCTTTTGGTAATAATGCATATTGTTGAGAGTCATGCATCATGGTGTACGCACTTTGGTTCAGTTTTGGTGTGCTCTGGTCTAGTGGTATGGATCGAGAGTGAGTAGCTAGTTCTAGTGAGGAATTAGTGAAGTATTACCTATGGTGATAGTAATGAACTTTGGGGTACACTGGTCCTACGGTGGGGATCGGGATCGAGTAACCAATTTCAGGTGGGAATCAGTGAAGCGTTACCTATGGTGATGATAATGATTTGGTGTGCTCTGGTCCTATGGTGGGCATCGAGAGCGAGATGAACTTGAATATTCATGAGTACATATGCATACATGATTGCATATGTAGTTGATTGTTCATGATGTTGATGATTGGATGTGATTATGTAATTTTTGTCATGAATTGGGTGTGAAAATATGTTGTTGATGGTTATGTAATTAATGTGTGCTTGATGTGTATTCTCTACCTTAATATTCTTTATA
This sequence comes from Lathyrus oleraceus, assembly GCF_024323335.1. Lineage (NCBI taxonomy): Eukaryota > Viridiplantae > Streptophyta > Magnoliopsida > Fabales > Fabaceae > Lathyrus > Lathyrus oleraceus. The sequence continues at coordinate 419,084,387 of NC_066579.1, forward strand.
CTGTTTATATTGGTTTGTTGTTTCTCACCCCATTTTTTTCATGTTGTCCACCATGGATATCTTACAGATACTCAGGAGTAGAGTTTGCTGCAGTAAGTGGAAGTTAAATTTTGGAGTTACTTCATTTAGTTCATAATTACTTAGGAGTCTTGCTATGATCTTGTAACATCGGGGTTAGGAACGTTTGATTGTTTTATGTTTTGTTAATTGAGAGTCATATGTTATACTTTTGACCTTTTGAACTTATGTCAGTAGTGGAGACTTTTGACACATTGCTTTTAATTCAAATAAAGTATTTTGATGAGACTTAAGTGTTTGAGAAACATGCTTATTTAATGATTTTCCGTTGCGATGATACCGTAAGTGAAGGTGGGCATGTGATGACATGTGTATTAGAATGTTTTACTTTAATTGATAAATGTGGTAGAACATATGTTATTTTATGATGAGTGACATCATAAACGTGTATTTTATGACAAATGCTTGGATTATTCTAAGATTTATTTGTTTCGGGGTTTAGGATGTTATAGTACCCAGGTTATTGATCGACCTATTCCAACTCACGGGACTTCATTCCCTTTATATTCGGACATACATATGGAATTATAGATAGCGATTGGAACAATCACATATCCTTCAACTAACTAACAAGATAACTTACACATCTCATGCCCTACAGAGATGATGTGGTGTTGCATAAGTCCGGTAACACTCACATGTCCATGCATATCATAGGTAAGATATACAATGACTATGAGTTTACGGTTTCGTGCTTATCCGAGTGAATCACCTGAAATTCCATATTGTGACCCACTCATCCTCTATAGGTGCAACAACTACTCAACTAGAGATGACTCATTGAATTCGTCACCCCGTGCCACCTTACCATTTTGTGATAATCCTTTTGTCATCAAAAGTGCCTTGCAGGTGGTCTAAACTGGTAGGAATGACTTAACTATGACAATCCTTTTACTCAATCCTTCACCCGTAACATACTACTCCCTTTGTCCCATAATGAGTGACCCAAATGACCATTTCATACAGATTAAGAAAAAGAAATAAATGAAAGAGAGAGAATGTTATTTTTACTAAACTACCCTTATCACATAATGAAAATGATGAAAGTAATATTAATTAGAGGGTAAAATTGAAAAAAGTGCATTGGGAATTCATTTTAGGACAATCTTTTATTCTAAATAGGTCACTCATTATCAGACAGAGGAAGTAGACATTATGCTCTGAGTTTTCCCATCATTACTTTTGTGCTCACCTACAAGCAATTTCTCGCCAACTCGCAAAATATCTTAGTAGATATATTAGAATACTTCTTCTTCTCAATTACAATACTCTTTAGAGTTTGGGCGCTCACCAAAAATCTTATTATTCCCCTTTAATTATTAAATTTCCATAATTATTCTTTTCCATCAATCACACAATCTCATACCTGCCGGTCTCATAAATCTTCTTCCCTTTTTACAATAAGTTAATTTTTTATAACTTAGCTTATATGCTTTTTATCAAACACTTCATTGAAACAGAAGAAAAATACATTTAGATTAATCTTATTTTATAATTATATTCTTCACTAAAAAAATTAACTAAAATAGTCACTAATTCCCCCAACAAATTTTAAGGGTCCTTTTATTTTTTTAATTTTCTAATATTTTTTAATCCTATATACAATCCCAAAAATAAAAAACATTCTTTGTTTTTCTCTTCTTCATAAAAGTAAATAAACATTCTCAACCTCTATGTATATCTTACAATAGAATACAAACCGAAAACAGAGAAAAAAAATTAAATAAAAAAATTTACTGAGTATATATAGCTTAGCTGATTTTGTACAAGTAAAAACTTCCCAAACTTTTCCTCAACCAACTTTTACTATACACACCCCACACCACCACCAACATTAAACCTTATCAATTAACCTCAGGAATACTCTGCAACACAGGCTTCCATGTCCTATGATGAACATCATGGTTAACATGATCTCTTGCATTTAACAAACCAACCAAAACTTGTTCAGCTGAAGCATGTCCTGTTCCTCCTCCAACACCTTGCTCCTTTCTCTCTCCCAACAACACTGCAAGCTCTTTCTTCGATATCTTAATCTTCACTTTCCCATTACCATCCGAAGAAGCTCTTAATGCACCTAAAAGCTTCTCTTTCTCTTTCTCTTTCTTCTCTGAACTCACTCCATGAACTTCATCAAACACCTTGCTTGAATTCATCCTAGGATTATGTTTCGATGTCAATGAACCCCAATCGTCTCCCGCCCATTCCATCGACGACGGCGCGCAACAATTTCCCATATATATTTATTTTTCTGTGTTGTCCAACAATTTTTTCACAGAACTAAGAAAACCTAAAAACTTTATAAAAAATTTATATATATAAAATCAGACATCAGATACGATACGAACACGAAGAAAAAAACTATGAAACCTTTTTGTGACAATGTTGAAGTTTTGTGTCAAAGGAATGACAAGAGAGATTTATGAGGGTGATAAGTTTTGATATTTATAAGGGTGTGATGTAATATAAGGTAGTAATAATATAGAAAATTGACTTTAGAATATTTTTAATTAACAATTAGATTAAATAGTAATCCATGTGGCAGCTAGATCTGGTCACCTGCATATGTGTATAATGGTTATTGGTTTAATTTCATTGACCAAATTAATTTATATGAATTTAATTAATTAGGTTAATAGATATATATGACGTGTAGGACCCATGATGAACAAAAGTACTTGATTTGGTCTCTTTTCTTTTTTTGTTATTGTGTGAAATGAGAAGGAATAGCATCTTTGGAAATGCTAAGCACAAGTGAATGTGAACATGAATTTGTGATTGGAATCTTAGACTTAATCAGGATGTATTTTGATTTAAAAGATTGCTAATTCCATTAATTTACCTTCACGTGTGGGCTTGGTATATTAATTACTTTGCGTAATCTTGTGGAAATTCACCCTTTTTGATTACAAATATTACTTTGCGTAATGATTTAATCTTCTAGAGTTTAGACTATAAATTGCTAATTTGTTAGTTGCGACAGTTTACATTATTCCATTCATTTCATAAATCAACTATTTAAATCTTGTTTTAATCATTAAAAATGTTAATTTTTAAATATTTTGAATAAATCAATTAATTTATATACCTAATTAATTATATTTTTATAGCCAATCCATATCACTTAAATATTGTTTTATGATTTTTTTTTATTGAAGGTGTTTATTGTAATATATGTTTAGAGAAATACACAATTTATTGTAAGGAGTTTTCAGATTTTAAATATTAACATGATTTTGTTATATATTTTATTTAATAAATTTTGATAGATTAAATATCTGAAAAAAAAAATGTATGTGAATTTCTCAACTGATTCAAAAAAAGAAGATTGACAATTAGATCAAAATATATTTTTATGTAGGTGGATAAGGAAAAAAATATGTGTATATCTGAATTTGATTAAAAAAATTTTACCGTAACTTAAATCACTTTAATTAAAGTGATCAAATACATAAATTATCATAATTCTACTCTTTTTGTTTAACACTTTTATTTTTCTAGTATTTGAGACAATAACTCTTAAATAACTTTAAAAAGGTTGATTTTGTCATTAAAAAAATAATAGTTTAGTTTGTTTATTTTTTATTTATGTGAGATTATTAGTTTTTTTATAGTGAGAATAATAGTGTAATTTAAAATGATATCTTATTTAATGAATTGAATTATTATTTTTGTATGAATTATCTGTGTGCGGATAACTATGAAACAAGATCAACTAAGTGAGAAACAATTACAAGAATATGACGCATTGATTGTTACAGTTAGTGGATAATTGTTTGGGGTGAAATAATATATAGATAACTTTGAAATATTAATTGAAAAAGAGAGTTCAATATCAAAGTTTCGTCATCGATAGTAAATTATTAGTTACGTAAGTGTGTTTTGTAATTGTAAGAATGTTATTGGAATTGAACCAAAGAGAATAATCAACCATGCATTATTCTAATTCTATAGTCTGAATGTCCAAAGATTTTTAATGTTTCAACTTTGTTGATGCTTGCATATAAATTAAAAAAATCTTACATGATTTGTGTATAAGAAAATAAAATAAAATAAAAGGGTGTAACAGCCACTTATATTGGTTGTCTAAGCTGGCTAGATAGCTATAGTGTTCTGTAGAGCACTATGTGTCCCATTGGTGGTTGAACCCATGTGCAATTTGTCTAAACTTTGTGAGCAGAATATTTGTAGTTTCCTAGAAGGAGGATTCATCAATTCCTTATCTAATGGTTTCAATTAATAATTGAAGAAAAACAAACCAAAATGATGACATTTATTATATCAATATAATGAATCACATGTTTTTACGAATTAAATATATTAGTATACAAATTATGCATGACTTTATAATATTGTCCTTTATAGACGAAAGAATTTTTTTTTTAAATGGAAGAAAAAATAATAATAAATGATATAGAGTATGTTGGAAAAAAATATTTTACTGGAATTGTAAAGTGAATTATAATTTGGGATTAATATTTTTGACAAAGTGAATTATAATTTGGGATTAATATTTTTGACAAAGTGACTTATAATTTGGGGCAAGAGGAGAAATAAATTAGAACTGGCATGCCATTAGGGCTTAGAGCAACCAAACCTTTTCATTTCTTTGTAGCACTTATTAGTTCGTCTAGTTGGTGCACAAGAATGAAGAAGAAGATGATGGAAGAGAAAGAGAAATTGTAACTAACTTTTACTCTCAGATGAAAAAAAAAACGATTACAATGAATTTTTGTGTTACAAAATGAAACTCAAATTAAAATCTAAATGCAACTTGAATGTGAATTTAGATTAAACTTCAACACAATCCCTTAGTTCACATTCAAGACTAAAATCAACAACACCAATTTCATCTCTCAAATGGGTAAAGTGTTTAGTCTTGATTGTTTTGGTCAGAACATCTGGAAGTTGCTTCTGAGTGTTACAGTGAATCACTTCAAGCACTCTATTCTGGACCTGATTGCACAGAAAATGGAACTTCGTGTCAATGTGTTTGATTCTTCCATGCAACACTGGATTCTTGGTAAGACTTATAGCTGATTTGTTGTTAATCATTAACCTCTCAGACTTGCTCACCTTGATCTTCAGATCCTGCAATAAGTTCATAATTCAAATAGCTTGATACGCAGATAAAACATATGCAATGTACTCAACTTCACAGATTGACAATACAACTACTGGTTGCTTTTTGGAGAACCAAGAAATGAGACCTCCCAGATACTTGAAGAAATATCCAGAAATATTTCTTTTGTCAACTCTGTCTCCACACCAATCAGAGTCTAAATAATATATCAGCTCTGAATCAGATTTAGCACCAGAAGGGAACAAAACTCCATACCTCAGTATCCTGACAACAACTTGGTAACCACTTTGATTTGTTCATAAACCTACTTACCATTCTAAATGCATATGAGATGTAAGATCTGGTGTTACAGAGATGTCTCAATGAGCCCACCAATTGTTTAAAAGTTGTAACATCTATGTTAATACCTTAGGATTGGCATTAATTTTGTAAAACAAATAATGTAATCATCTCTGTTGTTTTAATATGTTGGGTTGAAGAAGTTCAACATCTGGACCAACATGTCATGTACGATGTCACGACATCATGCCTGTGACATCGTACATGTGTAGAAAACTGAATTAATTAATTCAGTATATATTCTGGGATTAGTGAGGATATTTGGTGAATATCCTAACTTCCTTGTGGAGGTCTTAAAGACTCAATCAGAATATAGAGGCTCTAAATATGGAGATATATATGGAGAGATTTTAGGAACTAAAAGATTGAAGACCTTATTTGTAGCAGAAATTTTCTACTGACTTTATAACAGCAAAGAAGAAGTTTGCTGCGATTTCACAAGGCCCAAATCCAGTTGGGTGTTTAGGTTATAAATAGCAGATTGTAACCTAGGTTTCATAAGCCTCTTAGAATGAAAAATTAGGGGTGTGTGTGAGGTAAACCTCCCAACCTATGGGAAGGTTACCATGTGTTTCTTAGTGCTCGAAGGCATGAGATTATTTATAACTCAAAGCCTGTAGGTAAGAGTTTGTTATGGTCTTGAACGAAGCTGTGAAGCAAGTTCAAGTTGTTTAGCATTACATTGTTTTTGTAGTGATAGGAATGGAAACTGGAGGTTTCTATCTAGGAGTTCCTAGGTATAGATTGCATTGGGTAGGGATTAAGTGAAGAGTTGTAAACGGGGGAGTTTAACTCTGAATTAATACTGCTGATAGTGGATCTTCTTCCTGGCTTGGTATGCCCCCAGAGTAGGTGATGTTGCACCGAACTGGGTTAACAATTTCCTGTGTTTGTTTTCCTTCTGCATGTTATAATCCTGTCTGCCTTAACTTAGCTTGTATTTCAGTCTGCTTATCAAGATAATATCAGACCTGGTACATAGCCTTCTGTTTGAATGTCAATCAGAATGTTTTGACATTCATCACTAACAGCACATACTGAATAATAGGCAAGTTGGTTTTTCTGCTTCAGTTCAATATTTCAGTCTGGTCTCCAAGAGGATAACAGACCTGGCCAAAGGATCATTGTGAAACTGTCAAACTGGATGCCTTGACAGTTAGTCATGTATGTTGATACTGAAGTAGAGACTGGTTAGTCTTTTGCAGTACAGCAAATTTAGCACAGACTGTTTTCAGGAACATAACTGAATCAGCATGAGGTATATGTTATGACTGTCAAACGGAATGTTGTGACATTCATTCCTGACAGCATGTGCTGAATTGTAGGGTGATTAGTTTTTCTGTTTCAGTAATTTTCTCAGGCTATTCTTCAGGAATCCAACAGCTGAGCTAAAATCCAGGAAACTAACAACTGTACTACATTAAATGAACCTAAGAAATAGCCTATTTGTTAGCACCCTACTAAGTGGAAATTATATTAACTTGTTCAACCTTTATTTTAGGAAATTCAAGTACAAGGCCAGCAGACTGGAATAATGTAACAGATGATGTTCAAATCACTATTGAGACATCTTGCTGATTACTGTGTAGGAAAATAACAGAAGTTAGTGCTATGGTTGATCTCTGCTGAGTATTTCTACCAGATGCACAGAACTAGGTGTTCCTCCATTCTAGGGTGATATAGAAGCAGATGTCGTGACATCTGTGAACGTGAGCATATTAGTACAGGGTTTAATTTGTATAACTGTCTTGCTGTATTAGTTATAATGTTGGATCAGATGTCATGACTTGGAGTAGAACATCTGAACTCTGACTAAGCCAGAATTTCAAATGGTATCAAAGCAGGCATCCTGTTCTGTTTCTGGATGAGATCCATGGGTGATACTTTCTGGTATCTTGTAAGGAGTTATGTTAGTACTGATGTTGGAACCTGTGGAAGGTTTTGTGATTTACCTGAATGGTCCCTTGAAGTAGGTGGATGGATTATTCATGACAGGAACTGTGTGTACCTGTCTCTGGAGGTTGGCAATTGGCCTTTGTGTGGGACAGTTGTGCTAGTATTGAATCATATTCAAACTTGGTATGTTCTTGGAGGCTGATCTGGTGAAGTGTGTGTTCATAGGTTGAGTTGTATTATGATCTCCGCTGCATAATACCTGGCAAAACTCAAACTCTGATGTAGTTTCCCCTCATGTGGATGAAAGGCTGATGTATTCAAGATTTCATCATAACCTACTGAAGATGTCAAAGATACTTGAGTCTCCTCAAGTCCACTCATCATGACGTTCTCACTTCAGGATGGTAAGAATCACCTGATCACTGATTCTTTTACTCTCTTGGGTAGTGTATATGAAGACCTTGAAGATTTTCAAGGAGGGTTTGTTCCAAGGAGGTGGAACTAATGTTCTATGTGATGTTAGAACATGTTGTTCAACAAGTATGCAACTACTGGTTGAAGAGCAGATGTTTTTAGGTGTCAAACAAAGGGATATTTTTGTTTGGAACCTACTCCTGACCTGGAAGAGGAGACATTTGTGTGTGCTAAGTTGACAAGGGTAGGGTCAACTGTGTGTGTGCTCAAGAAGGTCACTTTTAGATGTCTGATCTCTAGAAGTGGAGCTGGTTGAGATGTGACATTGTGAAATTTCCTGCTGTTTGTCCTATTACTGTAGATTGATCAGGGTTGGATAGTTGTTCCCTGAAGTACTATGTTGTGTTGGAAGACAAGTCCCCTGGATGTTAGAAGTCAATAATGGGGTAACCTGATTGTTATTTCATTTAAGAGGATTGGGACCATGAATCTTGTTATTTAAACACCACGCTCAGAAGTGACAGTTCTTTTAAGGAGTGAGAATATGAAGATTCAGAGGTTGGTTGAGGTAGTATGCTCTGGCAATGCATACCTACTATTGACTGGTGTTGTTTTTTTTCACTAGTACTTATGGTCAGCTGGAGTCTGATTGGTGTGATTGGAGTATGTATAGGTATAACTCATAGAGTTAGTTGCCACTGGTAGGGATGGTGTATGTCATGTTGAGACATTTGTGTACAATGCATGGATATTGGTGTGGAGTTTCCATGATTGTTAATTTGAGGGGGAGTTTTGGTTAACCTCCTCACGTTTGGTCAACCTAGGGTCTGGTTGGTTGTTGACCTGTGTCACATGGGTTCTGGCTGTTGTGTGACACATTTGCAAGGAAGGATTCATCTCTCTCATTCCTAAGGGTGAATCTAATCTGGAAAGATTCTCAAAACTGTTGAGGTGCTTGCAAGCAGAAGATGTTGACACAAGAAGAGTATTTTCAAAGTATTCTTATGGTGGAAGTATCTGAAAGAATAATTGGGAAAGGAGTTAAGATCAATGTCTACTTGTGCCAAGTACAAGTATTTAATTGATTATCCTTGGAGCTCAAGATAATTGATGTTCTTAAACATGTTGGAACATCTCTTCTTCAAGACCCTGTGCAGAATCACATGAAGGATAGTACATTGGTTTATGGTCTATCTCTTTGGTGGCAGCAAAAGCATATGATCTCTGAAAAGGTTTCCTGGCAAGAAACATGTTCAGCCTTGGTGTGTATAAGAAGAAGAAGACATCATAGTCTTGATGGTGGTTACTTGGATCAGTTTATTTCTGATCTAGATAAGGAAGTGCATTGGCTAATGCACACTGTGGAGTTAAGAACAAGTGGCAGCATTCTTGACATCATGGAAACAACCTTGCTTTAGGAAGTGGAATCCTTGGTATAGCTGAAGGGTTAGTTTCTAACTGGTCCTTCTGAAGACTCATGCATCAGAGTGTCTGATGTCTTTGGAGAAGAAGCAGGGATTCATCAAGGTGTGAGCTTGGATGACTTAACTGCAAACCTGCAGGATGGAGGTTGTTTACTCAAACTTGGTTCCACAATCAAGTCTATGAGAGCGTTGAACTCTTGTTCTGTGTAGGGAGGAAGTTCTTTCAAGTGGCAGAAGAAGGAGCTGAATTCAACAACTAGATGTTAAAACACAATGTTGTGACATTTGGTTCAACATCAGAATCTTAGTTGGTGAAGTGGCACATCAACTTAAGATAGAAGGGTCTACAGAGTTGTAGATTGGGTACTTCAAAAAGATCGTTCTCATTGCAGTTCTTTGGAGTTGCTGGATGGAGAGGATGTTACATGTTCATGTCTTAGAGAATCTAAGTTTTGTTTAACTTGTAGCTTGAAGTTCAAGTCTCACTTGGACGGTCAGAATATCTTTGGGAGAAGTCTGATAAACGTGGAGAGGTCAAAAAATGGCATTTGACTTTTTCATATGAGGATTCATGAAGGAGGTAATCAACCAGTGGCATTTGGTCTATCTCAGAAGTGAGTTCGAAGAATCAAGATAATCAACATATGGCCGCTGATTATTCTTGAGGAAAGTCTGAGACAAATTACTTTTGAGCAGAAAAGTAGTAAGTTGAAGACAAAAGGAGGTGTTTTCTATTCATCTCTTGGAGCTTGTGGTAGGAGTTCTGAGTTATCTATGGAAGATTATCTCTTGTAATGGGATGAGAATGTATATGTCCCAATTTGTGTCTGGTTTCTTTTGGATCAAGCTGGTGACTCAGTGATATCTGAAGATTATCAGACGGTGTTCTTTGTTATGTTGTGAAGGATGTCCTAACTTATGTTCACTACGCCAAATAAGGGAAAAGAGGGCGCTTATTTTGGCCTATAACAGCGCTTTTAAGCGCCCTCTAAAGTGGCGCTGGCATAGGTAAAGACAGCGCTTTGTTTTCCTGGAGAAAGCGATGTCTAAAGTGGCCACATTATAGTGCGCTTTCAGAAAAAAGCGCCCTCTGGAGTGGTCCATAAAGGGACACCTTAGAGGGCGCTTTCTGGAAAAAGCACCCTCTAAAGTTGTCAATGTAAAGTGTTTAGAGGGCGCTTTCAGGAAAAAGCGCCCTCTAAAGTTGTCAATGTAAAGTGTTTAGAGGGCGCTTTCAGGAAAAAGCGCCCTCTAAAGTTGTCAATGTAAAGTGTTTAGAGGGCGCTTTCTGGACAAAGCGCCCTCTAAAGTGTTAGTTATTTTAAAAAAATTTGTTTGAAAAACAGTGGATATTTAATTGGTAACCTGTTCGCATGCTGCAAAAGTGTAAAATTCATATTGATTTCATCCTTTAATCCAATGTTATACACCATTAATCCATTGATATATACAACATGAATCCATTTATATACAACATTAATCCTCCATATATACAACATTAATATATGATTCTTTGATCAACAATATACAACAACATATTCATGATTTAGTAAAAGTACAACAACAATATACAACATATATACAACAACAGCATACAACAACAACATTCCATACATATATGTACAACAATATACAACCTAGCTATATGATTCTTTGATCAACAATGAATTGACACAATTCATCCTTCATTTCATCCAAATGAGCTCTTGAGTAAGATTTGTATTCCTCAAAGTACTACAATTAAGAGAATAAAACATATTCATGATTTAGTAACAAATTAGATGAAATATCCGATAATATTAAAATAAACCCTAAGTTAATATTCCATATCATTTGTGGGATGTCTATACGATTCAACGCAATGATATCTCTCATAAATCTCAATACAAAAAATCCGCAATCGACCGAATTATTTTGCTGAGGACACTACACAGAATAACAAACAATATATATATAGTTAATTTCTTACAAACACTATTATAAGCAAAAAAACAAACACTATTATAAGCAAAAATAAGATACTTAATATATACCTGAACTCTGACCCAGGTAATGTCCTTCCTATTACGATAATTCTTTTTCGATCTAAATTTTATTATTGCCCTAACAAAATAAAAACGTATATTGAGATCAATCTGACAGACATAATTAAATATACAAATACACACGAATATTTAGGGGAATTTCACTTACGCGTCAACCGTCTTCTTCATACTCGGATATTTACTCCAATCACCCGATAACGAATCGAGATAATACACTATTAGTCTCGAAAGATCCATAGCAACCAACACCCAGTGACCACTGTAAAATAAAACAAAAATTTAGATGAATGCAAATTTTCTACGTAAAAGATATACATAGATTAGAATGAAATTATTAGAAAGAAAATCTAACCCGTTGCCAGAATTAAACGGTAAAAAATACAAACTGGGTGTAGTATTATCGCCGGCCGTCATGAATCTATCGACTAGATCATTCTTTACGGATGTTGGATTTTTTGTTATTAACGTTGCGTTGATACGGGAAGCAGCAATAAAATTGAAACGGTTACACAATTCAGTTCCCCGCATCAATGTTACATACATATACCTTAAATAGAAACATAATAAACATTAGACTACTCATTGAAATGTGTAAATAAATTGTTCAACTAAGTAAATTATAGATTGATCGGAGTACCATATGTATGTATGAATGACAGCGATGCCCAATTCGTCGTGTTCAAAAAGTTGTTGCATGTCCTCCTTTGCAATTATTTCGAAATGAGCAGCTCCGAAAACACCTTCATCAAAATCTATACTACGAATGGCCCCGTGCATAATATCGGACTCAGCCACCATTTTCTCAAGACGCATCATAATTTGAGATTTTGTCCCGGACGTCGTTGGAATATCCTTAGCAGTGCTTTTCAACTTTCGACCGGGAACCTAAAAATTCATATAAATTAAATCATGACTTTTTGTGATGCAACAGAATCGTTGCGTATATAATTCAATGGGTATATATATTTGTACCTCTTTTTGAGATGCAACCGACTCGATGCGTCTTGAAATCCCTTTACCAGCTTTATGCGTGGGTCTTGTAGGAGTCTAACATTACCATGTAATAAGGATTGATTAAATATCATAATTGTAGCTGAATTGAAATGTGAATACTAAAGATTCATAATCATTTAGAACATATATACCTCGGCATCTGGGAAAATTAGATCTGACGGCCATCCAACAAAGGATCCGACTGCTTCTCGCATCAACGTTGTCTCTGAAACAACGTCAGGTAATGGTAGAAGCGCGTCGGTATCTAATACAAGGTCAACCGAAACTTTCATATATCCCACCGGGAGGGGATTATGGTGAAGTAATTCACCCGAAGTGTTGTGCACTTTTCCCTTGCCAACCATGCGATAAGTTGGTGACGATAGATACAGCTGACAAGGTGAAATGCCCTAAACCAATAATAAATGTTATTGTTAACGTGTATATGTGTCAAGTAAAAAAGTGCTATTTTAATTTCATAATAACATATATAATTACCTCGGGAAATTTCGGTTGACAATTGATACTAGCTCGGTCACTAGTATCTTTTGCCTCGGAGGCGCACCTTTCCTCTCTATACCTTGCATTCTCGTTTTGCAGTTGGAGTACTTGTGCCCTTAACTCCGCCAAGGTCTCCATCACCTCTTTGTTTGTAGGATTTTTTGTTTTTGGTTTTTTATAAAATGACGACGGAGTCACACCAAAACCCTTACCCCTCACACGACCGGAATACTCAGGAACATTTAGTACTCGACTAAGTACGCTCCTGCAATCCTGGACCTCGGTTGAAGGTAAGGTTTGGGATAAAGTCTTCTGAAATATTATTAGAGGAGATTAAAAATGAATTATATGTCTAACAAAATTTTCGATATAATTAAAGAAATAATGTTACATATACTTACACATTCGTCATAAACATTTTGGACCGCTTCAACGACAGCCCCATCCTTCCCAACCCGAGCAGCCTTCCATAATACGTGCTCCGGAAGAGATGTTGCGTCACTTTTCTCCTCGGCTAGCTACACATTGAATTAGATTATAAGATCATCAATTATAACATATTGTGACAATGTATAAGCTCATAGCATTTGAATATACTCACAATTCTTTGTTGTAACCGTGCATATCCTGTACGCCCTTTTTTGTACGGATACACGGGTTTTGATGCCCTTTTCCGATTTTTGTCGCTTACTTCCTGGATAAAAAAGTTTAAGGCATATTAGAACCAAGTAACTTAACAATTGTATAATACCATAATTAATAGACATTACATGGAATTTTTCGTTTCTTCGTTTGGCGACAAAGTTATCCCATTCATCGGCTGAAATAATCTCGGCATACTTCATTGGTCGTTCTGCTTCAACAAATTTTCCTTCCTCATCCTTGAGAAATTTGTTGGACAAAAAGGATCGAAATCCTCGGAGTCTTTTTCCGGCCAATTGAATACAATATTTTTGCCGGCTTTCATCGATGTGAAAGGATCTCTAAAAAACATACACATCGAGTGTGTTATTATAAAGTAATATTATAACAATATATGGTCAACAAATAGTCAACAAAAAACATATAACAATATATGGTAAGTACCTGTATCTCGGACCATATTTTTTCTTTGCCAACCTTCAAGTCCGGACTTCTCCAATTATCACATGTAATCGGAATATGTTGTTGAACAAGGAAACCAATGTAACTTGCCAACATTGAACCGTTAGGCTCAATTAGTTGGTCTTCAGCACTCCAATGTACTTCAAATTTTACACCCTTGTCTCTTGCACAAATGATTTACTTCATAACAGTCAATCCTCATTTGATTTCTTTTTCAACATTGTTACGTGATTCATTCGCGTCATGGGTATCGTCTTGGTTAGCCATTTTATCTGTAATATAGAAATGATTCAATAAGACCCAAGTAAGACAATGATTCAATACGTGAACACATTCATATACCTTCCATTTCTCTCATGTTACAACAATCTAAACTCTTTTTTTTTAATCATTATTGAATACAAACTCACACACACCTACTGCATGCAAAAGACCAATGCAAACTTATGGTGTTTGGAACATGAACAAACTTGCATCCATAATCATCAAACTTCCAAGCACAAGCTCAAACACACTTCAAATGATATCAGTTTTCAATCAGAAATAAAAAACTCAGTTTGCCCTAAACAACATTAATCAACATAATGCACAAAATGTAAAACTAAGTTTAGAAAATGCCCTAATCAAACACATGAAGAAAGTGAACGGTAACGATGGAGAAGAGAAATACCTTCAAGGTGACGGTAACGATGGAGAAGAAAGTGAACAGTGACGGTGGACGCAGATAACTCAGTGAACGTGAACGCAGCAGCAGAAAAAGGCGACGGCGACGATGACGGTGAGGGAGGGAGAACGAACGGAGGACGAGAGTAATCGCAGTAGAGAGTAATCGCAGTAGAGAGAAAACCCAGTTACGTAAACGAAATAGCTTATAGAGAGGGAAAATAAAGAGACATGCAGTATATGTTATAATTTTAATGTTTACTAAAGGGGACCTTAGAGGGCGCTTTTGTAAAAAAAGCGCCCTCTAAAGGGGGCCTAAGAAGGCGCTTCTGAAAGCGCTCTCTAAGGCTTTCCAAAAGCGCCTTCTAAACTGGAAATGTACATGGACTTAGAGAGCGCTTTTTTAAAAGCGCCCTCTAAGGGTAACCTTAGAGGGTGCTTTCACTGAAGCGCCCTCTATTGTTGTCCCTCCATTTCCTCATTATTTTTTTTTGGCTTCACTTTAGAGGGCGCTTTGTTACAAAAGCGCCCTCTAAAGGGGGCCTAAGAGGGCGCTTCTAAAAGCGCTCTCTAAGGCTTTCCAAAAGCGCCTTATAAACTGGAAATGTACATGGACATAGAGAGCGCTTTTTAAAAAGCGCCCTCTAAGGTTACCCTTAGAGGGCGCTTTCAATAAAGCGTCCTCTATTGGTGTCCCTCCATTTCCTCATTATTTTTTCGCTTCACTTTAGAGTGCGCTTTGTTACAAAAGCGCCCTCTAAAGTGCACTGTCTATTCCAATAGTATGCTCCTTATTTTTTCTCTTCACTTTAGAGTGCGCTTTTGTAATAAAGCGCCCTCTAAGGGGCGCTGTCTATTCCAGTTTTTGGCGTAGTGGTTAGAACATTTTGTGCAGTGGTTTTTTGTTCTGGTTAGAAGAGAGATTGACACAGAGTGTGGATGTGTTCAGCCAAGAGGGTTGAACAGAGGGTGTGCTCTTGAAGACATAAAGATGCGTCTTATGTTTTCCATTCATCAAGTGGTCTGGGTTCTCTTTGAATCAGGAAGTATGTGCAGGTCCAACTTTGGGGTGTTGGATATGTTCATATGTGATCTCCATGTTTCAGGAGGAGAGTTGGTTATTCATGACAGGGGGAGCTCTGTCGGTGCGTTGCAAGTAATCATCAAGCTTGTGGTCTATGTGCTCTCAGATAACTGAGTATGGCACCTTGTTAGTTATTAGGATGATGTGGTGTATGTCAAGGCTGAGTGAGCAGAAGAATGTCTGACCGGATGTCATGACATTGCCTTGGACAATACTGTTATTTCCTTCTGAATCCTAAAGTCATGAGGAAATATGGATGTGGTGTGTCTAATTATGATAAATTAGAATAAGCATGAGTGTTACAATTGTGTGGTACAGGGGGAGTAACCATCTACTGGTGTTTGTGATTTTGGCTTTAGTGGTGCCAGATGTCAAGTTTCTACTGGAGGTACGAAAGTGGTCTTAGGAAATGTTGATAGGAAGAATACATGAAGAATGCAGGCAAAAGCCGCGTTGAATGTTAAGACATCGCATGCAACGTATCTGACTGCATATATGGAATAGTCTTCATGCACTGGAACTGTTGTTTTGGAAAAGAAACAGTCAAGAGCTATAAAAGGTATTCAAAGATAGTCTGAGATTTTGTTGGTGATTCTCTGACTGTTTCTCAGCAAATATTAATGAATCTTGACCAAGCATTTATTCCTACCGTTAATTCCTAAGCACGGGCTGGACTATTTAAAGGATGTAACAGCACTCCTCTTCTCACAAGAGAAACATTCCATTCCCTCTAAACCATGGGGTATGTTAAGGTTTGGGCAAACTGCGCCTGGATCTGATTTTGTGAAGGGTTCATTTACAAATGTTTAGCTAAAAAGGGGGAGAGAAATATTGTCCTGAGAATGTACCAGAAGCAAGCAAGAAAGCAAAATGTGGTAGCAAACAGAAGTTGGCTTCAGGCACTAAAGTCACTAACTATGTATACCTCTTGTGTCGTGTGATCTGAGTTAAGAAGACAGTTGTGTCTTGTGATCTGAGTTACATTGTCTATGTACTCAGCATTACATATTCTTCAGGAAGCCCTCCTGTTGAGGGGAAGGGTTGTGATGCAGCTGCATCTTGTACCTCTACTTCCTCATGTACACCAACTTTGGTGTTTGTGGTGGTGGAGATAATGACAGAGGCTTATTTGTTTTAGCTAAAATTTGCCAAAGGGGGAGATTGTTAATACCTTAGGATTGACATTAATTTTGTAAAACAAATAATGTAATCATCTCTTTTGTTTTAATATGTTGGGTTGAAGAAGTTCAACATCTGGACCAACATGTCATGTACGATGTCACGACATCATGCCTGTGACATCGTATATGTGTAGAAAACTGAATTAATTAATTCAGTATATATTCTAGGATTAGTGAGGATATTTGGTGAATATCCTAACTTCCTTGTGGAGGTCTTAAAGACTCAATCAGAATATAGAGGCTCTAAATATGGAGATATATATGGAGAGATTTTAGGAACTAAAAGATTGAAGACCTTATTTGTAGCAGAAATTTTCTGCTGACTTTGTAACAGCAAAGAAGAAGTTTGCTGCGATTTCACAAGGCCCAAATCCAGTTGGGTGTTTAGGTTATAAATAGCAGATTGTAACCTAGGTTTCATAAGCCTCTTAGAATGAAAAATTAGGGGTGTGTGTGAGGTAAACCTCCAAACCTGTGGGAAGGTTACCATGTGTTTCTCAGTGCTCGAAGGCATGAGATTATTTGTAACTCAAAGCCTGTAGGTAAGAGTTTGTTATGGTCTTGAACGAAGCTGTGAAGCAAGTTCAAGTTGTTTAGCATTACATTGTTTTTGTAGTGATATGAATGGAAACTGGAGGTTTCTATCTAGGAGTTCCTAGGTATAGATTGCATTGGGTAGGGATTAAGTGAAGAGTTGTAAACGGGGGAGTTTAACTCTGAATTAATACTGCTGATAGTGGATCTTCTTCCTGGCTTGGTATGCCCCCAGAGTAGGTGATGTTGCACCGAACTGGGTTAACAATTTCCTGTGTTTGTTTTCCTTCTGCATGTTATAATCCTGTCTGCCTTAACTTAGCTTGTATTTCAGTCTGCTTATCAAGATAATATCAGACCTGGTACATAGCCTTCTGTTTGAATGTCAATCAGAATGTTTTGACATTCATCACTAACAGCACATACTGAATAATAGGCAAGTTGGTTTTTCTGCTTCAGTTCAGTATTTCAGTCTGGTCTCCAAGAGGATAACATACCTGGCCAAAGGATCATTGTGAAACTGTCAAACTGGATGCCTTGACAGTTAGTCATGTATGCTGATACTGAAGTAGAGACTGGTTAGTCTTTTACAATACAACAAATTTAGCACAGACTGTTTTCAGGAACATAACTGAATCATCATGAGGTATATGTTATGACTGTCAAACGGAATGTTGTGACATTCATTCCTGACAGCATGTGCTGAATTGTAGGGTGATTAGTTTTTCTGTTTCAGTAATTTTCTCAGGCTATTCTTCAGGAATCCAACAGCTGAGCTAAAATCCAGGAAACTAACAACTGTAATACATTAAATGAACCTAACAAATAACCTTTTTGTTAGCACCCTACTAAGTGGAAATTAGATTAACTTGTTCAAACTTTATTTTAGGAAATACAAGTACAAGGCCAACAGACTGGAATAATGTAACAGATGATGTTCAAATCACTATTGAGACATCTTGCTGATTACTATGTAGGAAAATAACAGAAGTTAGTGCTATGGTTGATCTCTGCTGAGTATTTCTACCAGATGCACAGAACTAGGTGTTCCTCCATTCTAGGGTGATATAGAAGCAGATGTCGTGACATCTGTGAACGTGAGCATATTAGTACAGGGTTTAATTTGTATAACTGTCTTGCTGTATTAGTTACAATGTTGGATCAGATGTCATGACTTGGAGTAGAACATCTGAACTCTGACTACGCTAGACTTTCAATCTACATCATCACTCTCAACATCAGAATTCAACGTGTGATTTATTTCATCAGGTGTGATTGCAGACTTGCAATTTATTAGCCCAAATCTCTTCAGAAGCTCGTGTTCATACTTCATTTGATGCAAAATTATACCCTTATCAGAGTACATAATCTTCATCCTTAGAAAATATATCATATCTCCTAGATCAGTCATCTCAAACTCATTCATCAACATCTTCTTGAACTTATTCATCTCATATGAACAACTCTTTGTTAACAATATGCCGTCAACATATAGACACACCTGAATCATATTACTATCAGATATATGCTGAACATAAACACTATAACACCCCAATTTTAGTAAATTATTTTACTTTACTTTATTATAATTTTTGTGTATTTATTTGATTATTGTGTATGGGTAGATAATGAATGTGGGTGAGAGAGAGGGTAAGTGACCTTGTAGTAGGGTGAGATGAGTAATTAGAGAAAGATAGAATAACTTGGAATGATTTTATTAATTAAAATAATGTTTTGATTTTATTATGTAAATAAAATAAAAAGAATAAAAAGAAAATAGAAGTTGTAAAGATACTAAGGGTTAGGTGGGGATTACAGAGAGAAGTGAGGGTAAAGTAGGAATAGTCTAATGAGGAGACTAGGTTTTTAGTGTAAAAAGAGAATTAGAAGGGAGAGTTGAGCAATACGTATAATTTTTGGAAGAAAAGAGGAAAAGGAGGCTAGGGTAAGAGAAAGAGTAAAAAAAGGCATGGAGAGAGAATCCATTTGTTGAGCTTGGAAGAACTTTGTTGGAAAATCTAAGGTAAGGATGGGGAATTTCTTTCAATAATAGGTATATATATGAAGGGTAGAGTGGAGGAACCATTAACCTCATATAAGGTTTGTTCTTACTTGGAGTTATGGTGAATGTGATGAATAACATGATTTCAATTATGTTTTTATGTTGTAATTCCTTGCAAATTCGTGTACTGTATTTAGAGTAATTATTTTGTATGTTATGTGTTAATAAACATGAATTTTATTATGAGATTGGAAGTTTTAAAGCATGAACAAATTCTGGATTTTTGAGTTAAATCAGTGTAATAACATGTTAGATTAATAGGAATTAACATGATATTGTGTGGTATTCATGTGCTATAAGTTTCTGGACATTTGGGATTGAGTTTGGGGAGATTTGGAGGTTTTGCAGTGCAAAATCGCGTTTCTGGGTTCTGTCAGCTTCGTCGGGCGTGCCCAAGGCGAGTCGGTCTTGCTGGATCTTTGTTAGGTGAGAATAGGGTGTTTTGCTAATGACTTGTCTCGCCAGAGCTCACTACTAGCTCGTCGGGCGAACATGACAACATAAAGTTGTTGTTTGCGACTCAAATTGTCGTAACTTGAGTTTCGAGACTCGGATTGAGGCACGGTTCAAGGTGTTGGAAAGCTAACGTGAATTACTATCAATTGGTAATACTTTTATATTGAATAAGTTGTGATAACATGAGTAATTGATGAGAAAGATTATTAAAAGATTAATTGATCGAGTAAATGTCAAGTTTTGCGAGTTTTTTTAGTAATATGTTTCATGAGTTGCGGAAATGTTTGAATGATGTGTGAGTATATGTTGTGAAGTATGTGTATAATTGCATGAATTATTGCACATGTTTGATGATGAATCAATTATGAGATGATTTAACACGATTGAGTGTTGTATGTGAATATATATTTGGCGTGGTGCTATTGTTTGGTGCATTTTGATAAACACGAGTTAATTAATTAAATTATATGATTAATTAAGTGATATTATGCATAAATATGGATTATGAGTAATTGTGAGTATGTGTAATAAAAGTGAAAGTATGATGTGATGATAATCTGTGTTGATGAGACGTGTGATTTGAGATATGAGTTATGTTTGTTGTATTGTTGCATGTTTGAAATATAATTATGTTGAGATGAATTATTAGCATGCTTATGTTGCACTATTGATTGATAATGTGCATTTTGTGATTTTGGTGTGAGGTAATCTAGAAAGGGGGTTACTAGAGTTGTCAACACATTATGTTAGGATCAGATAGGGGTTTTAACATATTGATTTAATGATATACTCATACATCATACGAGTTGTGTCAAGAGGCATGTCTGCTAGTTCAGAGAGGGGACTAGTGGCTTCTCCCAAGCTCAGAGAGGAGACTTGGAGCTCAGAGAGGGGGCTCATGGGTTCAAAGAGGGGACTCGGATCCTGAGTGAACCATTATTGATTTGGTACCACATGCATAGATTGCATTGAGTTGCATTTTGATTATGATATGCATAATGAGATAAATGCATATGATATTAATATTGTGTGTGATTGGTGTGTGAATGGGTTGTGATTGATGAGTTGGTGTGTGAATATACTTGATATACTGTTGTTTGAGTAGATTATGATATGTGTTGATATCCTACCATGTTGTATATGCATGTTATTATTGAATGTGATTTATCACCCCTTCTATTTGAATGTTGTCTTTACAAGGGCATCATGCAAATACTCAAGCATAGAGTCGTTGTTGTGAGTGGAAGTTGAAGGTGTGAAAAACACATGAAATGGGCGGTTTGAATTGGGTTTTACAAGCAAAAGATTTTTCCAAAATAAAAACACCACTAACAAGTTTAACAATGAAGAGATAAAAACGCAAAGATTTTTATCCTGGTTCGCTTGAAACTCAAAGCTAATCTAGTCCACCCGCCAAGGTGATTTGTCTTATGCACAACTAATCCACTATAATCAACAGATTGCAATAAACACAAAGAATAACCTTCTTTGTCCTCTCAAGGATCCAACTAAACCTTAGTCTCCTTAAGGACTCACAAAGAACAACTTTCTTTGTCTTCTCAAGGATAACCTCCTTAAGGATTCAAACAAATAGTTTGAAGAATATTTAGTGTGTTACAAAATGCTTCTACAAAAGCAGATTTACACAAATGAATAATAAATACTTAAAGAACATTATATATAAAAGATGATAGCTTTTCACAAAGAAAAATAGCTTGTCAAAATACTTGTGCAGATCATTGTTTTCTTCAAGTCTCCAATGCATGCTTATATAGTGTAAGCATGTGACCGTTGGAGGGAAAAATGGGGAAAGATCCTTGAGCGGATGTCCACTGTTGGATGAGAAAGGAATGATACCACGTATTGTCCTTTCGCCCACATATTCAGTGACATGTGTGATGAATAGTACAGTCCTTTCCCACGAAATCAGGTAGTGGAAAGGTTGTTCGATTTGTACTATGCACTATTTGATCACGTTCCCATTTTATCTTATCTTAAGATTTATTGGCTTCTGCTAAAAGATGATTGAAGCATGAAGTGAAGAAGTAGAGAGCTAGATTCAGAAACTTCAGAACCTTCGGTAAGAACCTTAACAGTGTCAGTAGTCTGGCTTGAGTTCTTAAGTATCTTCAGAGTCTTCAGAATCCTCAGTCAGAACCTTGATAACCTCAATCATCTATCTTGAGATCTTCAAAATCTTCAGCTACATAACACAACTTCAGAAGCTTTCCATTCTTCAGAAGTTTCGTGATCAGAGTCACGTCCAAAAGCAAAAACTGAGAGAACTTTGCAGCAACAATATAGAGTCTCCTCAGAAGCTTCTGATGGGTGAAATAACACTGAAGCAGAAAGAACATTGCAACATCAATATTGATGTCTTTTAGAACTTCTAATTGTAGTGCAGCAACAGATTTGGAACGTAAAGTTCATAAACTGATGATGTTGCACATCATATGATCAGAATCAGAACTGGTTATTAAAGCTACACAATAACAATCCATTAGGGTACAAAAATTGGTCACACACAAATAAAACATTGTTATCAGCAAAACGCAAGGTATAAATGCAAAACCAAATCTTGTTCTAACAATCTTCCCTTTTTTTATGATGACAAAACAGGTATTTTGATGAACAATTTTGTACAGGGTAATCATAGAAGAATACATCTTACAGAAGCACAAAGCTCCCCATGCGATGTATAGTCTTATAAAGATAAACTCAGAATGAAAGAACACTTTCCTGAATTACCTTTTGAAGTACCAAAATGAATATTTAGTCAGAATCTGGTTTATCTTCAGAAGCTAGTTATTGTTGTCCAGAGCACTGGTTAATAACATCATCATTTTGATAGGATTTACTTCAAAATCTTTTCTTTAAAAGACATTTCTTCAGAAACTTCTTTTCCTTGAAGGATAAGGTTTTCAGAATCTTGATTTTCCAGAAGTAGATTTTTAGAAGTAGCCCTTCAAAACCATTCTGATTCTTGAGAGTTAAACCTGCAGAAACACTTAACAAACTTTTCTCAAAGTATTTGTTAACATAAACATTTAAACAATGTTTGTGTCTTTACTTAGGAAATTAGATATCAAAATAAATACTTAATTCTTCCCCTTTAGAACATTATGTTTTCTCCCCCTTTGTCATCAATCAAAAAGATAAAAGACAAAATAATTAAAGAGAAACAAAACAAATTTCATTGATTAAAAATGTCAACAGGCAATGCTGAGTACAACGAAAAGAAAGAAAAAAATGCAAGAAAGTTAAAGTAAAATCTAGGGGTTATGGGAAGCCGGTGGAGGGGGATGAGGAATTCTTGATAGAATCAGCTGAAACATCAGATCTTACTTATCCAGACGCTTGTTGACCCTTGCATTGTCAGCCTGAATCTGCTTGATTGTTCTCTGAAGAGAAAATAGAATAGGCTGAGAAGCAGAAGCTTCTGAGACGACTATCTGGTTTGGAGCTTCTTCCATAGAAGAGTCTTGAGGTTCAGGAATAGAAGGTTCTGGAGCACCAGATTCAATGTGTTTAGCAAGTTCTATTATCGGAGCTTCTTCTTCTTCTTCCATTGCTTCTGGAGAGGCCCCTTTGATTTCAGGCGCAAGAAGGCATAATTGGGAACTCCCTAGATTCCACAATTTCATTAAGGGTACAGACCCAAAATAAAATTTGCTTTCAGCCAGAGTGTACCCAATATCCTTCATCTTGGAAATCTTAGAGTTCATCTAACTTCTATAGGCCGCCCAAGCTGAATCACTTGCAGTAAGGTTTGCAGAAGAATGACTGACAGTCATTGCTTTCTCCAAACGCCTCTTAGATTCAGAATTAAAATCCATTAGAACCCTACCAAGGTCAGGAGAGGATTGAGTTGGTATTTTTGGATATTTAATGGTGAGGTTGATTCTGGACTCGTCAAAGTCAGGACCAAAAACAGAGGGATGTGAGGGTTGAATATTGAGGGATGATTCTGGTGAGGTGATTGCTATTTCAAAGTCAAACATTCCTTTAGGAGTGCCTTCAGAAACATGTCTGTCAGAAACACTTATAGCATGAGATGTTCTAGGTGTTGTAACATTTGGATTATTTGGTTGAGGAGCAGAAACAGTTGGTGGTGGTGATATGGGTTTAGTTTGTAATTGTGGAGGAGATAATGGAGGTGGTATCGATTGTTGTTCCAAAACAGGAGCATAAACTAGAGGATTTTCTGTGACAGGTGTTGCTAAAGTTGGAGTAGATTTTGGTGGTGGAATTTCTATTACAAGTGTTGATATTTGTGGATTTATTTCTGGTGGTGGTAGTTAAATTGGTTCAGAAATGGTAGATTGAGATGAAGGTGTAATTGGTAAGATTCTAAACGATATTGAAACAGAATCTGAAGAAGTGTCGGCAGTAGGAAACTTACTAGAAGCTCTTGAAGACTGGATAGACCCAAACGTATCCTTCATAATCATGGCCTTCTGGTGCTCACTTAGAGGCACCTCATCCTCGTCCTGAAAGATAACAATTTTCTTCTTCTTTTGAGCTCTGGAAGATCCTTCGCCTCCGAACTCTTTCTTCCTTTTTCCATGGACATCTGGGTAATTTTTTGGGAGGTTAAAGGGATCCATCAATGGGTCAATACCATCCTTCAGACAGATTTCCAGATAAGCCATCAGAATCTATGGAGGATCAACTTTGGTGAAGATAGGGTAGTCATCAATTGGATTTCTTGTACCGCAGATATCATCCTTGGTCAGAATGATTTCTAGTCTTCTAAATTTAGAGATAAGACCTATGCTCTTCAGATTCTTTCCCCAAGAGACTTTCCCATCGTCCTTTACCAATTCTTCTATCAAGCCACTGACCAGAAGATCATTCACCAGACCACTTTCTACCAGAATATCTGAAATCAATCTTCCATTGGGTATAAACTTGCTTCTGGCCTTCTTGGATGATCTACCATTTCTGGATTCTCTGATAGAATTCCTTATGAATTTAAACAGAAGTGATGGCAGTCCCAGCTTAACACCCTTTCTAGAAGAAATAACATGATTTTCTGACGTGTTGATGTAGTCAGAACTGTTTTTACTTGGTCTGTGATTGATGCACCCCATAATGACCTTGAACCACACCCTTAAGTTACTTGTTAAGTCCTTGGCACTAGGACCCTTTTCATCAGCAAAATTTGTCCCTTCCTTGAATATGACAGGAGACATATCATCATCTCTCTTAGCAGTGATAGTTGCACTATGAACCCTTTTTCCTTTGCCATCATGACCAATAAGGTATGCAATGGACTTCTCAGTGATGACAATCTTCCTATTCATGACATAGGAGGTTATGATTTCCTTTTCAGCACTATCATGAACCCAAAATTATTTTACCAACACAAGGTAAACTGGGCATGTGAGTCTCTCGAAGAAGGTGTTCCATCCTTGAACATTCAACGTCTTTGTGAAATCAAAACCGTTATCCTTTAGGTTTTTGAAATCTACTATAGTTTCACACAACACTGTTAGATCATTGACTGGAGTATGGAGAGTTAGCTCAGGAATTCCTTCCAGCATGTTGCTTTCAGTTGCCTTTGAAGATTGTTCAACCATTGATGATTGTTGTTGTTCATCCATTGAATGAGGATGAATATGAAGCTGAAGAATAGTTGAAGAGAGAGAGACGATAGTTTGTTTCAGGTTTGAAAAACTTGAAAGTGTGGGAGAATTGTGCGTGTATTTGCCGCATATCGAAAAATACGATTCCTCGCGATAGTCGCGGAAAAAATTTAGTTCGAACAGAGTCGCCACCGAACTTTATTTATTCCAATGAAGGAATAGGCAAATATCGATAAAACCTTTGAAAAACAGAATAATGGTCGTCACAACCATATTCGGGTTCGGGAGTCGATTACGCAAGGGGAAGGTATTAGCACCCCTCACGTTCATTGTACTCAACGGGAACCTTTTAGTTTAATTTGCGATTTGAATGTTAGTTGATGTTGTTTGTTTTCTTCGAGTGAATAAAGATTGAAAATAGAGATGGATGGAAACCTCAGAAAGGGAAAATGGAGGTTTTTTATTAGTGTGCTCGCCAAGATCTCGCAATCTCGTGCCTACGTATCCTTATAGTGCAATAAGGAAATCAGAGCATTCGTAGTTCGTGGAACTACGGTTTGTTGGTGTCTTTTAATGAACAACTATTTAGATCGCGTTCTAAAGGCTAAACATTGACTTGTTTACTCTCGGCGGAGGCTTAAGCACTAGTTTGTTGTGCGCATTAGAAAGGATTAAACAGTGTTCTTTCTGAAAGGAGTTTTGATCACACGGGGGTGACAAGTTGAGTTAATATGTTGAACATTTTGTTTGATTGGTTTCGATCGCATGTGGGCGAGAAAAGATAGATTTGATGTGTTAAGATATTTTGTTGGATGATGATTACTCGGATAGTCGAGTAAGACAACTCGTACCCTAATAGTCGAGAAAGGGAATAGAAGACTCTAAACTACTTTCTTTTTCATCTAAGTGATTATGAAAATAAGTTTGCGTATGGTTGATGTGGTTTAGATAAACGAAAGTACTTGAATGACTGAGTAAGACAACTCATATCCAAGTATTTGAGGAGAGGAATCTAAGGCTCAAGACCATCTCCCTTTTCGTTTAATTTATTACGAGAATGTTTTGATTTAATTGAGTCAGAAGTTTGTAAAGAAATGACAATTGTCTAACTGACCGAGTAAGAGAACTCGTATTCAAACAATTGAGGAGAGGAGTTGAAGACTCAAAACCATCCCTTTTTTTCACTTTGTTATTATGAAAATGATTTGATTTCGATAAGCTTAGGCGAGTTAGAAATGACAACTATTTGACTAACCGAGTAAGAGAAATCATATTCAAATAATCTAGGAGAGGAGTTGAAAACTCAAAACCATCCCCCTTTTCATTTCCAAATGAAATCGTATTTAATTGTGATTAAGTATTTTAATTAATAAAAATACTCGATATTGGATCGAGGTTTGGATATGTGTTTGCAGATAAATTGGATTATTACTAGTGTATCAATCATCAACTCGATTAATTAATAACCGAATATGTCTCATTGTAAGAAAGCCCAAGAGTAAGCTATGTGAGGTTGATGGCGATGCTAAAAGCAATCGACTTACAAATGTATTTGAAATGAGCTTAACATTAAATCGAGAATTATGTGGCATTAATGGTTTAAAGTGGTTTTGAATTGATGATAAAATGGAATGAAATGGAATTTGTATTATGAAATGATAATGAAAAATGATGGTGAAATAAATCAGACAATTTTTAATTAACAAAATTAATTCATTAAAATTCAGTTAAACCGATTAATCAAATTTAATTAAGATTAATTATCAAAATTATTTAATTGGGTCAAATAATCGAGTTAATTAAAATTAATTAATCATAATCAAACTAATTAAGCAAAACTTTAATTAATTAATTAATTTAATTAAAAGAGAAAGAAAATAAGTAATAATATCGATTTAATCGATATGACTTGATGAAGATTTGCTCGAAACCGGGTTTCACGTGATGACAACATGGTTAATGCCATACACAAATTCATAACACGGTGAAAATATTCTATTGATATATTGAAAATTTGGCGAAATAACGACACGTAAAAGTCGAGGCCACGAATCATAAGTTCTATCAAGCAACACAAATAGAAACATCAATCGCACATATCCTTACAAAATTAACACAATGGATAGAAGTTATTATTTGTGAAACCAGAGTACACTAAGCTAGTAAAAGAATGGGCTCATCTCTTTACACTCAACTGGCCCAAAATCTGAATTTTAAACTCAAGTCTTAAAAAACAGTTTATCAATAATGTTTAAATAAATGTCATATTAAAACAACTAAATAAGGTCGATTCTTTTAAACTCTCCATTTGCTAGCACAATATCAAATAAAATGCAACAGGCATAATATTTTCAATATCTCCATATTTATGTACAATGTTAACCAAAATTTTAAAGCTTGCGTTTCTTTTAACAAACTGATATTGTCCTTTGAACTACAACCAATTATTTTAATAAGCTATGAACTTATTGTAGGATTATCTCTCTACAACTCAATCGACAAGCATAATTCTGGCCCAAAATCAGTAAGCGTATGCCATCCATTAAGTAAAAATTTTGAACATAACCATTCAATTGTCCTGCTCATAATGACATTAAATAAGAAAGAACAACTTTTTTTCAGAAGGTCCTCACATCTAACAGACAAAACAAACATAACTCCCTGCGAACCTCCCTTTATCCTTTCTTAAAGATTAGTACAACAACATGACGAATGAAATAATATACACATTATACTACAAGTGGGAAATATAACCGAGTCAAATTCACCATAAATTTCCGAGCAACATACAACAGAAAAATGGTTTCGAATCATTACCGTTATTATTGTGAATCCGCAGTAGATCGGAAACGAATCGGCAAATGACGCGTCATTGTTGGTGAGGGTTGTTTTGAATCAAACATGTTGTTGCTGCGTTTGACGGTGTTGTACCCCTAAATTTTCCCTCCCCCTTTCTCCTAAGCCTTCCATCCAACCATATGACCAGAGATCACTTGTATACATTCATAATTCACTCACATGCATCATTCCTCATGGATTCAAAAGAAACTTGGGCTTGTAAAGCTAGGGTTTGTATGGATATCAAAGCCTAAAGGCATGGTCTAACCATATCATCAATATGGGGGATGTAAAGCCCTAATGATGGTGGTGAAGGTTTGATTTCAACAAAGGTGTGACCAGACATTCTAGGGCCTTCAAATCCCTAAATCCTCAAGGCATGACTTCATGGATCTCCCCCAGGCCTTATCTTGGCCTCCAAAGCCCTAATCAGAAGTGTAAGACCCCAATTTTGACCCTAAGATCCCTCATGCAATTTCATCATAAGCATTAGCATTGGGATCATACCTTGGCATCCTCCTTACCCCTTTTCATTGGGTTTGTTTTGGGAGAGGTCACCAAGCACTACGTGATTGTATCATACTTGTATTTTATCATTTTCACTAACCAAAATACCAAAAATATGTCTTTGTATTTGCCTAACTCTTTTGTAGGTAGGGCATGATCCCATTGATCTATCAAGTTTACATCTAGGGTTTGAGACCCTCATAAACAAAGAACACAATCATGGATTGATACAAGGATGGTCACAAGAATTATATATGAGTCCTAATGATATCTACATGTTATTTTGATCAAGCATTCTTCAAGAGTTTGAGGGTGATTTGCCTTGGAAACCCTAGTTTGACTGGGTATCTTGAGTAACTTCTCCAACAAGCTATCTCACCAATTGATCAAATTTCTCAAGGGACACTTCAAAATTCATAATCTTATGCATATATGATCTACAATGAGCCTAGAAAGTCAAGATAATTGAAGATTAGCAAGTTGGTTGATGGTGGTTGGCCAGATGAATTCATTTGATCAAAACTGGGTTTCCCTAGACCCCATCTCCTACAATTTTCACCATATGAAAATTATTCCAAGATCAAACTTACTCTAAATGACATTCCAAACAACTTTAATGTTGAGACCTAGAGCTAGTTTTGCTTGGAAAATAATTTTCTATGTTGAAACATTATAGGTCATTTTGTCTAAACCCTAATTTGAAAGTCAACTTCCCAAGGCCATAACTTGCTCAATTTTTATGAGATGAAAGATTTAAAAGTTGCACAACCAAATCCAAGATGTCTACTTCAACTTTGATGTTTGGAGTGAGAGCTAACTCAACTTTTATGAGCATGTGATATGAGGTTACATTATAGGTCACTTTTGACCTATACCATTGAACAAGTGATTTTTCCAAACTTCAAAAATGCATAACTCTATCATTTCAAATCCAAATAACATGAAATTGGTTACCATTTTGAATGTATTTGAAAGATATACAATTTTGATGAAGACACGTTTCTTGTAACACCCCGATTAAAATAAGAGAATTATTTAATTGAGTTAATATTATTTTATTAATTTAATTAAATAAAGTTGAATTATTGGATTATTTTTATTATTATTATAGATGTTATTTATTTTAATAATAATTAAATAAATAAAATAAATGGAATATGAAGAGTGGAAGGGTAAAAGTGGAAATTGGATAAAAGAGGCCAAAGTGAGGACTCAGGTTGTTTTCACGTGTTTTGTCTCAGAGTCAGAGGAAGGGGGAGAAACGCTGAAGAGAAAGAGAAGGAAGAGGAAAAGGCCAAAGATTTCTCAGAGCTTCCTTCAATCCAAAGAGGTAAGGGGTCTGAACCTTATTAAACAATAATATGCTGAAAATGGTGAAATATTGGATGAACGAAAATGGGGATTTTAATCGAAGGAATTCGTAGAAATTATATGCAATGATGTTAGGATTTGTGAAATCGAATAGGGGACTATTTGTATTAGATGATATGAATGATTTTGTGTGAAATTTGGACTGTGGAAGGATGAATTTGGATAGATCTCGTAGCAGAAAAAGCCATTGCAGATCTGGAAATCTGGTTTCTGGTCATACGCGTATGGCACTAGGCAATATGCGTATGAGATTGCTGGTACGCGTATGGCACTAGGCAATACGCGTATGGATGAGGAAGATGATGTTTTGAACGTGTTTTGGTCTCTGTTGGTACGCGTATGGGAATGTGATACGCGTAGCATACGCGTATGGACATGGCAATACGCGTATGGATTTGGTCAGGCGTGGGCAATACGCGTATGGGCATAGGCAATACGCGTATGGGCAGACTGTGGTCTTTCCTGGGCTGTTGTTGTGCAGTTTTGGTTGTTTAGGCTGAGCGAGGTAACTTAGCTGATGCATGGTATATGAGGGATCATTTCCCGTTGCTTTGAGTGGTATAGATATTAGTAGAGTGTGATAATACTGTGTTTGATTATGTGGCATGATGTGATATGCTTTTGTGATAGAATGTGTTAATGATGATGATAACATGACTATATGATGCTGTCGTTGCTATGTTGATTATGATGCATGCTTGGTGTGCATGCATTCATGAAAGGCCGATGCCTAGTGATGAACGGACTGAGTTCCAATGATGTTGTTGACTCCGGGCTTGTTGAGAGGCTTGGTTCCTTGCGGGGAACTCGGATTCTATGGTGATGAATCTGGGAGTGGTGATCCTGTAGTTGGTCACAAAATGGGTATACCGAGTCGTGTTGAGTCATGCATGGGTGTGTGCATTGCATTTGATATGTTGTTTTGTTGATGTTCATGAGTATGTTGATTATGATGATTATGATGAGCTGTGTTGGCATATGTGAAATATATTTATGTTTATATTTCTGTCGTTATATTATTATTTAATAATGTAATTCTCACCCCTTCTGCATATGTTTATGTTCATCTATGATGAGCAATGTGCAGATAAAGAGGAGTAGCTATTGTTGAGGTTTGAAGAATAAGTGTAGAGTTATTCTACAGAGTCGAGTCAAATGCTCTGGTCATGTGACACCGGGGTTATGGGATTCGATAGATAATTGATTATTATTTACGTTGTTTATGATGACTAACATGTTGAGATGTTTTGTTGAGATAATGTTGAACCATTATTATGAATTGTTATATGATGAATGATAATATTAATGTTGTTGTCCGCTGCGAAGTTTTAATAAAATAAATAATATGTTTTATGTTGTGATGCGATAATTGTTATGTTGTAAGAAATGTAAACTCTTCTACATGTTGTACTCTGATAATCTATTTAAATATGTCGTTTGGGTAGAAGGGTGTTACATTAGTGGTATCAGAGCATGGTCAGTCCGGTCGAGTCATAATGTGAGGTTTTCCCTGTTGGTCGATTAGTGTAAATGACACTGTCGATATTTAACGGTTGTGGTTGTGTTGTGCAGAGTATGGCTGGAGAAAATGACCGTGCGATTGCTGAGGCTTTGGCTGCTATGGCGCAGGCTATGCAGGCGCAGCAGAATCCGCCGGTCGACGAGTTTAGGAATTTGGGAAGGTTTCTGAAGAATAACCCTCCTACATTCAAGGGGCGCTATGATCCAGATGGTGCTCAGATTTGGCTGAAGGAAATTGAGAAGATTTTCCGGGTGATGACGTGTACTGAAGCACAGAAGGTGCAGTTTGGTACGCATATGTTATCTGAAGAGGCTGAAAACTGGTGGGATAACACTCGACAGAGGATTGCAGTACCAGGTGCTGAGATGACTTGGGAAAGGTTCAAGACGGCCTTTCTGGAGAAATATTTTCCTGCTGATGTGCGATGTAAGAAGGAGATGGAATTTCTGGGACTGAAGCAAGGTAACATGTCTGTTGCTGATTACGCTTCGAAGTTTGAGGAGCTGGTACAGTATTGTCCTCATTATAATAATGCTGATGCTGAGGAATCCAAGTGTGTCAAGTTTGAGAATGGGTTGCGTCCCGAGATCAAACAAGGTATTGGTTACCAGGAGATTCGTAGGTTTCCTACACTGGTTAACAAGTGCAGGATATTTGATGAAGATAGCAAGGCTAAGACTGCTCACTACAAGAGTCTTAGTGAGAAGAAGAATAAGGATCGTGGTAGTCCTTATGCATCTCCGAATGGTAAAGGTAAGCAGAAAGTGGTAGATGCGAAGAAGCCAAGTGGGGGAGGATCTCCCATAGCTGGTAAATGTTTCAAGTGTGGCGAGCCAGGCCACCGTGCTGATAGTTGTGCCAAGAAAGTGCTGAGATGTTTCCGATGCGGTCAGGCTGGTCATAGAGTTACGGAATGTAAGGATGCTGGTCCGACATGTTTTAATTGTGGCGAGAAAGGCCATATCAGTTCGCAGTGCTCGAAACCGAAGAAGGCGGCTACTGCAGCTCATACTACTGGTAGGGTGTTTGCTCTGAGTGGGACTGAAGCTCCTAAAGAAGATAATCTGATTAAAGGTACTTGCTTGATTAATAATGTTGAATTGCTTGCTATTGTTGACACTGGTGCTACTCATTCGTTTATTTCGTATGAGTGTGCGACCAGGAGTGGTGTGATTATGTCGTCCCTAGGCGGAAGTATGGTGATAGATACTCCTGCTAATGGTTCTGTGAAGACTTCTGTGGTCTGTCGAGGTTGTCAGTTGACGATCTTTGAGAGAGAGTTCGTGGTTGATTTGGTGTGCTTACCCTTGCACCAAATTGATATTATTCTGGGAATGAATTGGCTAGAATTCTATGGCGTGTTTATCAACTGCTATAGGAAGACGGTGCGATTTTCTGAAGTTGGTGAGAATGATGAGGCAAGATTTCTATCTGCTAAGCAGGTGGGGGATTTTGTGAAAGATGAAGCTCAGATATTCGCTTTATTTGCGTCTCTGCACGCGGATAAGAAAGTGGTAAGTGTAGATTTGCCTGTTGTCTGTGAATTTCAGGATGTGTTTCCGGAGGATGTAAGTGATTTACCTCCAGAACGTGAAGTAGAATTTGCCATTGACTTAGTACCAGGTACGAGTCCAGTGTCGATGTCTCCTTATAGAATGTCGGCAACTGAATTAGTTGAATTGAAGAAGCAACTTGAAGAATTGCTTGAGAAGAAGTTTGTGCGTCCAAGTGTTTCTCCTTGGGGTGCACCAGTATTGTTAGTGAAGAAGAAAGAAGGTACGATGAGGTTGTGTGTCGATTATCGGCAGTTGAATAAGGTGACTATCAAGAATCGATATCCATTGCCGAGGATTGATGATTTGATGGACCAGTTGGTTGGAGCTCATGTTTTCAGTAAGATTGATTTGCGGTCGGGTTATCATCAGATCCGAGTGAAGTCAGATGATATTGCGAAGACTGCTTTCCGTACGAGGTATGGTCATTATGAATACACTGTGATGCCGTTCGGTGTATCTAATGCTCCAGGTGTGTTTATGGAATATATGAATCGTATATTCCATCCGTACCTTGATAATTTTGTTGTGGTGTTCATAGATGATATATTGATATATTCTAAGACGGAAGAAGAGCATGCAGGACATCTGAGAATTGTTTTGCAGGTGTTAAGAGAAAAGAAATTATATGCAAAGTTATCTAAATGTGAGTTCTGGTTGAAGGAAGTGAGTTTCCTTGGCCATGTGATTTCGAGTGGTGGGATTTCTGTTGATCCGGCTAAAGTTGATGCTGTATTACAGTGGGAGACTCCGAAGTCTGCTACTGAGATACGCAGTTTTCTGGGGTTAGTTGGTTATTATCACAGATTTATTGAAGGCTTCTCTAAGTTGGCATTGCCGTTGACGCAGTTGACTAAGAAGGGTCAAGTATATGTGTGGGATGCAGCTTGTGAAGCGAGTTTTGTGGAGTTGAAGAGGCGGTTGACCAGTGCTCCAGTGTTGATCTTGCCTAATCCTGGTGAGTCCTTCGTTGTTTATTGTGATGCTTCTTTGATGGGTCTTGGTGGTGTTTTGATGCAGAATGGTAAAGTTGTAGCTTATGCTTCTAGACAGTTGAAAGTTCATGAGAGGAATTATCCTACGCATGATCTAGAACTTGCAGCTGTTGTATTTGTGTTGAAAATGTGGAGGCATTATCTGTATGGTTCCAGATTCGAAGTGTTCAGTGATCACAAGAGTCTGAAGTATCTGTTTGATCAGAAAGAGTTAAATATGAGGCAGAGAAGGTGGTTAGAATTACTGAAGGATTTTGACTTCGAATTGAGTTATCATCCCGGTAAGGCTAATGTAGTTGCAGATGCGCTGAGTAGAAAGTCTCTACATATGTCTATGATGATGGTTCGGGAGCTTGAGTTAATTGAACAGTTCCGTGATATGAGTTTGGGTTGTGAAGTTTCCGCTGATAGTGTAAAGTTGGGTATACTGAAGTTGACTAGTGGAATTCTAGAAGATATTCGGAATGGTCAGCAAGTTGATGTCGCTCTAGTTGATCATATTACTATGGTTAACCAGGGTAATGGTGGTAATTTTGAGATTGATGAGAATGGCATACTGCGATTTAAAGGTAGAGTTTGTGTTCCTGAGGTGTCTGAATTGAAAAAGAGTATTCTTGAAGAGGGCCATAGGAGTGGATTGAGTATCCATCCAGGTGCAACTAAAATGTATCAAGATTTGAAGAAGTTGTTTTGGTGGGCTGGTATGAAAAGAGATGTTGCTAAGTTTGTGTATGCCTGTTTGACTTGTCAGAAGTCAAAGATTGAACATCAGAAACCGGCAGGTATGATGTAACCTTTGAAGATTCCTGAATGGAAGTGGGATAGCATTTCCATGGATTTTGTGACGGGATTGCCGAGGACGATGAAAGGTAATGATTCTATTTGGGTTATTGTGGATCGATTGACTAAGTCGGCGCATTTCTTGCCGATGAAGATTAATCACTCTTTAGAGAAGTTGGCAGAGTTGTATATTGAGGAGATAGTGAGGCTGCATGGTATTCCATCCAGTATTGTGTCTGATAGAGATCCCAGATTTACTTCTAGATTTTGGGAAAGTTTGCAGAAAGCGTTGGGGACTAAGTTGAGGTTGAGTTCAGCTTATCATCCTCAGACTGATGGTCAGACTGAAAGAACTATCCAATCCTTGGAGGATTTGTTGAGAGCTTGTGTGTTGGAGCAGAGTGGTTCTTGGGATAGTTATTTGCCGTTGGTGGAGTTTACTTATAATAATAGTTTTCATGCTAGTATCGGTATGGCTCCATATGAAGCATTGTATGGTAGGAGGTGTAGAACTCCATTGTGTTGGTATGAATCAGGTGAGAGTGTTGTACTCGGACCTGAGATTGTGCAGCAGACGACTGAAAAGGTTAAGATGATTCAGGAGAAAATGAAGATTTCTCAGAGTCGTCAGAAGAGTTATCATGATAACAGGAGAAAGGCACTTGAGTTCCAAGAGGGAGATCATGTGTTCTTGAGAGTTACTCCAACGACAGGTGTGGGTAGAGCTTTAAAGTCTAAAAAGCTTACTCCGAGGTTTGTGGGTCCGTATCAGATTTTGAAGAGGGTTGGGGAAGTGGCGTATCGGATAGCTTTACCGCCGTCGCTTTCTAATCTGCATGATGTGTTTCACGTATCTCAGTTGAGAAAATATATTGCGGATCCTTCGCATGTTGTTCAGTTGGATGATATCCAGGTGAGGGATAATTTGACCGTTGAGGTGTTGCCAATTCGGATAGATGACCGAGAAGAGAAGACCCTGAGAGGTAAGAAGATTGCTCTAGTGAAAGTTGTTTGGGGAGGTCCAGCTGGTGAGAGCTTGACTTGGGAGCGTGAAGATCAGATGAAGGAGTCGTATCCGGCTCTATTTGCTTGAGGTATGTTTTCGAGGACGAAAACTCTTTTAGTGGGGGAGAGTTGTAACACCCCGATTAAAATAAGAGAATTATTTAATTGAGTTAATATTATTTTATTAATTTAATTAAATAAAGTTGAATTATTGGATTATTTTTATTATTATTATAGATGTTATTTATTTTAATAATAATTAAATAAATAAAATAAATGGAATATGAAGAGTGGAAGGGTAAAAGTGGAAATTGGATAAAAGAGGCCAAAGTGAGGACTCAGGTTGTTTTCACGTGTTTTGTCTCAGAGTCAGAGGAAGGGGGAGAAACGCTGAAGAGAAAGAGAAGGAAGAGGAAAAGGCCAAAGATTTCTCAGAGCTTCCTTCAATCCAAAGAGGTAAGGGGTCTGAACCTTATTAAACAATAATATGCTGAAAATGGTGAAATATTGGATGAACGAAAATGGGGATTTTAATCGAAGGAATTCGTAGAAATTATATGCAATGATGTTAGGATTTGTGAAATCGAATAGGGGACTATTTGTATTAGATGATATGAATGATTTTGTGTGAAATTTGGACTGTGGAAGGATGAATTTGGATAGATCTCGTAGCAGAAAAAGCCATTGCAGATCTGGAAATCTGGTTTCTGGTCATACGTGTAACACCCCGATTAAAATAAAAGAATTATTTAATTGAGTTAATATTATTTTATTAATTTAATTAAATAAAGTTGAATTATTGGATTATTTTTATTATTATTATAGATGTTATTTATTTTAATAATAATTAAATAATAAAATAAATGGAATATGAAGAGTGGAAGGGTAAAAGTGGAATTGATATAAGAAGCCAAGAGAACTCAGAGTTGGGTTTTCACGTGCTTTGCTTCAGAGTCAGAGAAAGGGGGAGAAACGCTAAGAGAAAGAGAAGGAAGAGGAAAAGGCCAAAGATTGCTCAGAGCTTCCTTCAATCCAAAGAGGTAAGGGGTCTGAATCTTATTAAACGATAATATGCGAGCAATTTCATGTATATGTTGGATTGTTGATGGATTTTGAGGATGTTAGGGGGGATTGGGGAAGTTGGGGTTTTGATGGAAAATCATGTTGGATGAAACTGTGTTTAGACTGTAATTGAATATGCGTTTAGGTTAATTATAGATTTCCGAACGTATAGCTGTTTACGGAAGTTGAATCGGAGGTCCGGAAGTCCTCCAACGGCGGAAAATGCGGAGAACTCTGCATTCTGCCTTGTGTTAGCGCAGGGACTGCTGTTTTGTCTGCGTTAACCGGTTAACCCAGGGCGTTAACCGGTTAACACTGTTATATTTTATGAAAATGTACTGTTTTGCCTGCGTTAACCGGTTAACCCAGGGCGTTAACCGGTTAACACTGTTGCGTTTTGCCTGGAAGTGTAATTTTCCTGCGTTAACCGGTTAACCCAGGGCGTTAACCGGTTAACACTGTTGCAGTATGGAAAAAAAAGATTGTTAAATTTTATGTTGTGAACCCAATTGGTGACTGGCCTATTGTAGTGAATTATGATGAGTAATTTTGTTGAGTTGTATGTCATGCTATTAAGGATGATAATACCATGACTATATGATGCTGTTGTTGCTATGTTGATTAGGATGCATGTTTGGTGTGCATGCATTCATGAAAGGCCGATGCCTAGTGATGAACGGACTGAGTTCCAATGATGCTGTTGACTCCGGGCTTGTTGAGAGGCTTGGTTCCTTGCGGGGAACTCGGATTCTATGGTGATGAATCTGGGAGTGGTGATCCTGTAGTTGGTCACCAAATGGGTATACCGAGTCGTGTTGAGTCATGCATGGGTGTGTGCATTGCATTTGATGTGTTGTTTTGTTGATGTCCATGAGTTTGTTGATTATGATAATGATGATGAGCTGTGTTGGCATATGTGAAATATATATTTATGTTCATATTTCTGTCGTTATATTATTATTTAATAATGTAATTCTCACCCCTTCTGCATGTGTTTATGTTCATCTATGATGAACAATGTGCAGATAAAGAGGAGTAGCTATTGTTGAGGTTCGAGGAATAAGTGTAGAGTTATTCTACAGAGTCGAGTCAAATGCTCTGGTCATGTGACACCGGGGTTATGGGATTCGATAGATAACTGGTTATTATTTAAGTTGTTTATGATGACTAAAATGGTGTTATATTTTGTTGAGAAAATGTTGAAACATTATGATAATATTTGTGTGGTTGTCCGCTGCGGAATTTTAATAAGATATGTTTGTTTTTGTTTATTGTGAT
This sequence comes from Lathyrus oleraceus, assembly GCF_024323335.1. Taxonomy (NCBI): domain Eukaryota; kingdom Viridiplantae; phylum Streptophyta; class Magnoliopsida; order Fabales; family Fabaceae; genus Lathyrus; species Lathyrus oleraceus. The sequence continues at coordinate 419,122,743 of NC_066579.1, forward strand.
GCGATAGTGTTATGTCGTAAGAAATGTAAACTCTTCTACATGTTGTACTCTGATAATTTATTTAAATATGTCGTTTGGGTAGAAGGGTGTTACATTAGTGGTATCAGAGCATGGTCAGTCCAGTCGAGTCTTAATGTGAGGTTTTCCCTGTTGGTCGATTAGTGTAAATGACACTGTCAATATTTAACGGTTGTGGTTGTGTTGTGCAGAGTATGGCTGGAGAAAATGACCGTGCGATTGCTGAGGCTTTGGCTGCTATGGCGCAGGCTATGCAGGCGCAGCAGAATCCGCCGGCCGACGAGTTTAGGAATTTGGGAAGGTTTCTGAAGAATAACCCTCCTACATTCAAAGGGCGCTATGATCCAGATGGTGCTCAGATTTGGCTGAAGGAGATTGAGAAGATTTTCCGGGTGATGACGTGTACTGAAGCACAGAAGGTGCAGTTTGGTACGCATATGTTATCTGAAGAGGCTGAAAACTGGTGGGATAACACTCGCCAAAGAATTGAAGTACCAGGTGCTGAGATGACTTGGGAAAGGTTCAAGACGGCCTTTCTGGAGAAATATTTTCCTGCTGATGTGCGATGTAAGAAGGAAATGGAATTTCTAGAACTGAAACAGGGTAACATGTCTGTTGCTGATTACGCTTCGAAGTTTGAGGAGCTGGTGCAGTATTGTCCTCATTATAATAATGCTGATGCTGAGGAATCCAAGTGTGTCAAGTTTGAGAACGGGTTGCGTCCCGAGATCAAACAAGGCATTGGTTACCAGGAGATTCGTAGGTTTCCTACACTGGTTAATAAGTGCAGGATATTTGAGGAAGATAGCAAGGCTAGGACTGCTCATTACAAGAGTCTTAGTGAGAAGAAGAATAGGGATCGTGGTAGTCCTTATGCATCTCCGAATGGTAAAGGTAAGCAGAAAGTGGTAGATGAGAAGAAGCCAAGTGGGGGAGGATCTCCCATAGCTGGTAAATGTTTCAAGTGTGGCGAGCCAGGCCACCGTGCTGATAGCTGTACCAAGAAAGTGCTGAGATGTTTCCGATGCGGTCAGGCTGGTCATAGAGTTACGGAATGTAAGGATGCTGGTCCGACATGTTTTAATTGTGGCGAGAAAGGCCATATCAGTTCGCAGTGCTCGAAACCGAAGAAGGCGGCTACTGCAGCTCATACTACTGGTAGGGTGTTTGCTTTGAGTGGGACTGAGGCTCCTAAAGAAGATAATCTGATTAAAGGTACTTGCTTGATTAATAATGTTGAATTGCTTGCTATTGTTGACACTGGTGCTACCCATTCGTTTATTTCGTATGAGTGTGCGACCAGGATTGGTGTGATTATGTCGTCCCTAGGCGGAAGTATGGTGATAGATACTCCTGCTAATGGTTCTGTGAAGACTTCTGTTGTCTGTCGAGGTTGTCATTTGACGATCTTTGAGAGAGAGTTCGTGGTTGATTTGGTGTGCTTACCCTTGCGCCAAATCGATATTATTCTGGGAATGAATTGGCTAGAATTCTATGGCGTGTTCATCAACTGCTATAGGAAGACGGTGCGGTTTTCTGAAGTTGGTGAGAATGATGAGGCAAGATTTCTATCTGCTAGGCAGGTGGGGGATTTTGTGAAAGATGAAGCTCAGATATTCGCTTTATTTGCGTCTCTGCAAGCGGATAAGAAAGTGGTGAGTGTAGATTTGCCTGTTGTCTGTGAATTTCAGGATGTGTTTCCGGAGGATGTAAGTGATTTACCTCCAGAACGTGAAGTCGAATTTGCCATTGACTTAGTACCAGGTACGAGTCCAGTGTCGATGTCTCCTTATAGAATGTCGGCAACTGAATTAGTTGAATTGAAGAAGCAACTTGAAGAATTGCTTGAGAAGAAGTTTGTGCGTCCAAGTGTTTCTCCTTGGGGTGCACCAGTATTGTTAGTGAAGAAGAAAGAAGGTACGATGAGGTTGTGTGTCGATTATCGGCAGTTGAATAAGGTGACTATCAAGAATCGGTATCCATTGCCGAGGATTGATGATTTGATGGACCAGTTGGTTGGAGCTCATGTTTTCAGTAAGATTGATTTGCGGTCGGGTTATCATCAGATCCGAGTGAAGTCAGAGGATATTGCGAAGACTGCTTTCCGTACGAGGTATGGTCATTATGAATACACTGTGATGCCGTTCGGTGTGTCTAATGCTCCAGGTGTGTTTATGGAATATATGAATCGTATATTTCATCCGTACCTTGATAATTTTGTTGTGGTGTTCATAGATGATATATTGATATATTCTAAGACGGAAGAAGAGCATGCAGGACATCTGAGAATTGTTTTGCAGGTGTTAAGGGAAAAGAAATTATATGCAAAGTTATCTAAATGTGAGTTCTGGTTGAAGGAAGTGAGTTTCCTTGGCCATGTGATTTCGAGTGGTGGAATTTCTATTGATCCTGCTAAAGTGGATGCTGTATTACAGTGGGAGACTCCGAAGTCTGCTACTGAGATACGCAGTTTTCTGGGGTTAGCTGGTTATTATCGCAGATTTATTGAGGGCTTCTCTAAGTTGGCATTGCCGTTGACGCAGTTGACTAAGAAGGGTCAAGTGTATGTGTGGGATGCAGCTTGTGAAGCCAGTTTTGTTGAGTTGAAGAGGCGGTTGACCAGTGCTCCAGTGTTGATCTTGCCTAATCCTGGTGAGTCTTTCGTTGTTTATTGTGATGCTTCTTTGATGGGTCTTGGTGGTGTTTTGATGCAGAATGGTAAAGTTGTAGCTTATGCTTCTAGACAGTTGAGAGTTCATGAGAGGAATTATCCTACGCATGATCTAGAACTTGCAGCTGTTGTATTTGTGTTGAAAATGTGGAGGCATTATCTGTATGGTTCCAGATTCGAAGTGTTCAGTGATCACAAGAGTCTGAAGTATCTGTTTGATCAGAAAGAGTTAAATATGAGGCAGAGAAGGTGGTTAGAATTACTGAAGGATTTTGACTTTGAATTGAGTTATCATCCCGGTAAGGCTAATGTAGTTGCAGATGCGCTGAGTAGGAAGTCTCTACATATGTCTATGATGATGGTTCGGGAACTTGAGTTAATTGAACAGTTCCGTGATATGAGTTTGGGTTGTGAAGTTTCCGCTGATAGTGTAAAGTTGGGTATGCTGAAGTTGACTAGTGGAATTCTGGAAGATATTCGGAATGGTCAGCAAGTTGATGTCGCTCTAGTTGATCATATTACTATGGTTAACCAGGGTAATGGTGGTAATTTTGAGATTGATGAGAATGGCATCCTGCGATTTAAAGGTAGAGTTTGTGTTCCTGAGGTGTCTGAATTGAAAAAGAGTATTCTTGAAGAGGGCCATAGGAGTGGATTGAGTATCCATCCAGGTGCAACTAAAATGTATCAAGATTTGAAGAAGTTGTTTTGGTGGGCTGGTATGAAAAGAGATGTTGCTAAGTTTGTGTATGCCTGTTTGACTTGTCAGAAGCCAAAGATTGAACATCAGAAACCGGCAGGTATGATGCAACCCTTGAAGATTCCTGAATGGAAGTGGGATAGCATTTCCATGGATTTTGTGACGGGATTGCCGAGGACGGTGAAAGGTAATGATTCTATTTGGGTGATTGTGGATCGATTGACTAAGTCGGCGCATTTCTTGCCGATGAAGATTAATCACTCTTTAGAGAAGTTGGCAGAGTTGTATATTGAGGAGATAGTGAGGCTGCATGGTATTCCATCCAGTATTGTGTCTGATAGAGATCCCAGATTTACTTCTAGATTTTGGGAAAGTTTGCAGAAAGCGTTGGGGACTAAGTTGAGGTTGAGTTCAGCTTATCATCCTCAGACTGATGGTCAGACTGAAAGAACTATCCAATCCTTGGAGGATTTGTTGAGAGCTTGTGTGTTGGAGCAGAGTGGTTCTTGGGATAGTTATTTGCCGTTGGTGGAGTTTACTTATAATAATAGTTTTCATGCTAGTATCGGTATGGCTCCATATGAAGCATTGTATGGTAGGAGGTGTAGAACTCCATTGTGTTGGTATGAATCAGGTGAGAGCGTTGTACTCGGACCTGAGATCGTGCAGCAGACGACTGAAAGGGTTAAGATGATTCAGGAGAAAATGAAGATTTCTCAGAGTCGTCAGAAGAGTTATCATGATAACAGGAGAAAGGCACTTGAGTTCCAAGAGGGAGATCATGTGTTCTTGAGAGTTACTCCGACGACAGGTGTGGGTAGAGCTTTAAAGTCTAAAAAGCTTACTCCGAGGTTTGTGGGTCCGTATCAGGTTTTGAAGAGGGTTGGGGAAGTGGCGTATCGGATAGCTTTACCGCCGTCGCTTTCTAATCTGCATGATGTGTTTCATGTATCTCAGTTGAGAAAATATATCGCGGATCCTTCGCATGTTGTTCAGTTGGATGATATCCAGGTGAGGGATAATTTGACCGTGGAGGTGTTGCCAGTTAGGATAGATGACCGAGAAGAGAAGACCCTGAGAGGTAAGAAGATTGCTCTGGTGAAAGTTGTTTGGGGAGGTCCAGCTGGTGAGAGCTTGACTTGGGAGCGTGAAGATCAGATGAAGGAGTCGTATCCGGCTCTATTTGCTTGAGGTATGTTTTCGAGGACGAAAACTCTTTTAGTGGGGGAGAGTTGTAACACCCCGATTAAAATAAAAGAATTATTTAATTGAGTTAATATTATTTTATTAATTTAATTAAATAAAGTTGAATTATTGGATTATTTTTATTATTATTATAGATGTTATTTATTTTAATAATAATTAAATAATAAAATAAATGGAATATGAAGAGTGGAAGGGTAAAAGTGGAATTGATATAAGAAGCCAAGAGAACTCAGAGTTGGGTTTTCACGTGCTTTGCTTCAGAGTCAGAGAAAGGGGGAGAAACGCTAAGAGAAAGAGAAGGAAGAGGAAAAGGCCAAAGATTGCTCAGAGCTTCCTTCAATCCAAAGAGGTAAGGGGTCTGAATCTTATTAAACGATAATATGCGAGCAATTTCATGTATATGTTGGATTGTTGATGGATTTTGAGGATGTTAGGGGGGATTGGGGAAGTTGGGGTTTTGATGGAAAATCATGTTGGATGAAACTGTGTTTAGACTGTAATTGAATATGCGTTTAGGTTAATTATAGATTTCCGAACGTATAGCTGTTTACGGAAGTTGAATCGGAGGTCCGGAAGTCCTCCAACGGCGGAAAATGCGGAGAACTCTGCATTCTGCCTTGTGTTAGCGCAGGGACTGCTGTTTTGTCTGCGTTAACCGGTTAACCCAGGGCGTTAACCGGTTAACACTGTTATATTTTATGAAAATGTACTGTTTTGCCTGCGTTAACCGGTTAACCCAGGGCGTTAACCGGTTAACACTGTTGCGTTTTGCCTGGAAGTGTAATTTTCCTGCGTTAACCGGTTAACCCAGGGCGTTAACCGGTTAACACTGTTGCAGTATGGAAAAAAAAAGATTGTTAAATTTTATGTTGTGAACCCAATTGGTGACTGGCCTATTGTAGTGAATTATGATGAGTAATTTTGTTGAGTTGTATGTCATGCTATTAAGGATGATAATACCATGACTATATGATGCTGTTGTTGCTATGTTGATTAGGATGCATGTTTGGTGTGCATGCATTCATGAAAGGCCGATGCCTAGTGATGAACGGACTGAGTTCCAATGATGCTGTTGACTCCGGGCTTGTTGAGAGGCTTGGTTCCTTGCGGGGAACTCGGATTCTATGGTGATGAATCTGGGAGTGGTGATCCTGTAGTTGGTCACCAAATGGGTATACCGAGTCGTGTTGAGTCATGCATGGGTGTGTGCATTGCATTTGATGTGTTGTTTTGTTGATGTCCATGAGTTTGTTGATTATGATAATGATGATGAGCTGTGTTGGCATATGTGAAATATATATTTATGTTCATATTTCTGTCGTTATATTATTATTTAATAATGTAATTCTCACCCCTTCTGCATGTGTTTATGTTCATCTATGATGAACAATGTGCAGATAAAGAGGAGTAGCTATTGTTGAGGTTCGAGGAATAAGTGTAGAGTTATTCTACAGAGTCGAGTCAAATGCTCTGGTCATGTGACACCGGGGTTATGGGATTCGATAGATAACTGGTTATTATTTAAGTTGTTTATGATGACTAAAATGGTGTTATATTTTGTTGAGAAAATGTTGAAACATTATGATAATATTTGTGTGGTTGTCCGCTGCGGAATTTTAATAAGATATGTTTGTTTTTGTTTATTGTGATGCGATAGTGTTATGTCGTAAGAAATGTAAACTCTTCTACATGTTGTACTCTGATAATTTATTTAAATATGTCGTTTGGGTAGAAGGGTGTTACAATACGCGTATGGCACTAGGCAATACGCGTATGAGATTGCTGGTACGCGTATGGCACTAGGCAATACGCGTATGGATGAGGAAGATGATGTTTTGAACGTGTTTTGGTCTCTGTTGGTACGCGTATGGGAATGTGATACGCGTAGCATACGCGTATGGACATGGCAATACGCGTATGGATTTGGTCAGGCGTGGGCAATACGCGTATGGGCATAGGCAATACGCGTATGGATTTGGTCAGGCGTGGGCAATACGCGTATGGGCATAGGCAATACGCGTATGGGCAGACTGTGGTCTTTCCTGGGCTGTTGTTGTGCAGTTTTGGTTGTTTAGGCTGAGCGAGGTAACTTAGCTGATGCATGGTATATGAGGGATCATTTCCCGTTGCTTTGAGTGGTATAGATATTAGTAGAGTGTGATAATACTGTGTTTGATTATGTGGCATGATGTGATATGCTTTTGTGATAGAATGTGTTAATGATGATGATAACATGACTATATGATGCTGTCGTTGCTATGTTGATTATGATGCATGCTTGGTGTGCATGCATTCATGAAAGGCCGATGCCTAGTGATGAACGGACTGAGTTCCAATGATGTTGTTGACTCCGGGCTTGTTGAGAGGCTTGGTTCCTTGCGGGGAACTCGGATTCTATGGTGATGAATCTGGGAGTGGTGATCCTGTAGTTGGTCACAAAATGGGTATACCGAGTCGTGTTGAGTCATGCATGGGTGTGTGCATTGCATTTGATATGTTGTTTTGTTGATGTTCATGAGTATGTTGATTATGATGATTATGATGAGCTGTGTTGGCATATGTGAAATATATTTATGTTTATATTTCTGTCGTTATATTATTATTTAATAATGTAATTCTCACCCCTTCTGCATATGTTTATGTTCATCTATGATGAGCAATGTGCAGATAAAGAGGAGTAGCTATTGTTGAGGTTTGAAGAATAAGTGTAGAGTTATTCTACAGAGTCGAGTCAAATGCTCTGGTCATGTGACACCGGGGTTATGGGATTCGATAGATAATTGATTATTATTTACGTTGTTTATGATGACTAACATGTTGAGATGTTTTGTTGAGATAATGTTGAACCATTATTATGAATTGTTATATGATGAATGATAATATTAATGTTGTTGTCCGCTGCGAAGTTTTAATAAAATAAATAATATGTTTTATGTTGTGATGCGATAATTGTTATGTTGTAAGAAATGTAAACTCTTCTACATGTTGTACTCTGATAATCTATTTAAATATGTCGTTTGGGTAGAAGGGTGTTACATTTCTCATTTGAAGCTCACATAAAAAGTTAAGCAAGGTGGAATATTGAGATATATATGGCTTGACACTTAGAAAAATTTTCAACATGTTGAAATTTCCAAACTTCCACCTCAAACTTCTTCATTATAAAAGCTTCAAATGGAAAAGTGTTGAACATGAAAGTTGTTATTCTTGATCTCACCTTTCCCAAAAGTCCAAGTTCATCCATTTTGGATAAGAATTGAATAGGTTGCGCATGACTTGAACATGGTATCATCATTTGGCAAAGATCAAACTTCAAGTTTCCATGTACATTTGCCTTGCAATCCAAGTTGATTTCAGACTCTCTCACACTCATTTGTGGATCTAACGCAATGATCTCATGGGCCTGTACACGACCATGCACCAATGCATCATCCATTGCCAATTTTGGAAAGTGATTTGGAAGGTGCAATTATCACTTGATTCAGCTATAAATAGAGCTCCATATGCTCAGAATTCAAGACACATTCGCGCCAGCTTTGATCCTAGAACCCTAACACTTCCATTTGAGAGGATAATCCTGAGAATTTCATCTTGAAATTGAGTTTGAATCTCACTATTTTGAGATTCAAAACTCCAAGGATCCAAGACCTTTTGTGCATTTCATTCTACTTCTGCAAGCATTCTGAGTGAGATCAAGCACGAGCCAAGGAAAAAATAGTTGAATCCAGACCTACATTGAAGGTATTCTTCAGAAAATTTCATCTCTTCGATTCTCTCCCAATCTTGCTCAATTCTCTTGATTCTTTGGTTGTCTGAAGTCCTACCAATATAGGCAAGAAAATTGAGTTGCTTAGAGGTCAAATCGAAGCAACTCAGTTGACATACCTCAAAATTCAACTCCTCATATCTTTCTATATGTGAGGAGTTAGTTAAAATTGAGGTCATATTCGTGCTCTACACCATTTTTTCTTTCAGATCATGTCCTCCTTTTTCATTTATGATATGGTGATGAATGGACCAGTCCGGCCAAGGTCGTTTGAGAAGACGACCGGCGCTTTGCTCCAGCAATGATGTGGCACGGTCCAGAGCCATTAGATGAATTCAAAATGTTTTAATCATGAGCGTACATATTGATTACCAAGCGTGTTGATGTTTGACTCAGGCGCATCATGGAACGCGTGCGCTCAAATACTTGATTTGCCACCTCAATTAATGAGGCAGATCAAGTGGTCCACATTTTTTTGATTTTCTAGTTTTAATTTTTTATTCCTTTGATTTTCATTAATTCATATTAATTTGAATATTGATCCAAAAAATATGAGAGTTTCACCAAAAATTTTCAAATAATTTCCTCTTTCATATTTTGAATTAAAATTATTTTTTGGATCATTATTAATATTTTTTTACGATTTAATTGATTTTGCATTTGTTTTTAATTGTTTAAAAATACTTTTAAGTCTTCAAAAATTCTGAAAAATTTTCTCCAAGGTCCTTTGACCTTGTTTGACATGTGATAAATCTCATGACCATTTATTTGGTGTTTTGAAAAGGTTTGAAAAGATGCCCAAAGGAAAACATGAATTTGATGAGTTGAGTTTGCTTTTATACTTGAAAATAGTGTCTTGATTTGAATTTTACAAAAGTCTATAAATGGAGATGAATACTTTGAGAAACTGGGTCATTCGTCCCGTTCCCAAAGGTATTTAGAATGAGGATAGGAATGCCCCCTCTCATCCCTTCTCCATTTCTTAAGGCTCGTGGCACATAATTCTAATCGTAATTTAAAGTATTTTTTAGTTTATATACAAAAATGGTTTTATTCTTAAACTGAACAAAAAATAAAGGGGAAAATAAACCCTAGAGGTTGAGATCTTGATCTCTAGCCTGCAACATCTGTGTGGAAAGACTTGTCAATTATCCGATTTAAATTGCACTAAAGTTTATGAGTAGAGGTAAATACTCTGAAAAACTAGGTCATTCGTTCCATATCCAAAGATATTCAGAATGAGGATAGAAACGCTCCCTTTTATCCCTTCTCTACTAGTTAAGGCTCATGACGCACAATTTGCGTCATAATTGACGAGTGTTGAAGATGAACCTTTGTAGTGCTTGAATAGTAATCCAGACTGTCTGCAATGTATGACTTATATTGATATGAAGTCTTGAGCTTATTGAGGTCTTGAGATCCAGTGCAATTCCAGTACAAGGGATTGGTCCTATCAAGTTATCAAGAGACTTTTGATCACTTGAATAAATAGGGGAAATGAGCACAGTCAAAGGATTTAATTGATCAAAGTGAACTTTGATCAATTCAATAAATCAGGGTGAAATCAATTGAAAATTCATGCATAAGGAGTTAATGACTTGAACACCTTAGGGACTAATCAGATTAACAACTAAAGATGATTCTAAAGAATTCTAGAACTAAGGGAACATGTCATTGGTTAAAAAATGCAACTAATCATAAAATCATATCAATGTCTAACAAGAGTCAATGTGATTAAAAACGTAAATTAAATATAGAAAGATTACTAAACCAATTTTAGTATTCCTAATCAAAATTAAAATTGAAATTAAACCATATTCACCAAGTACTTTAATCATGTGAATTAAAATGCTAAAACCTAATCAATAAATCATATATTTTTCAATGTATTTTCCAAACAAATAAAAGGTTTAATGGTAATTAATCAAATCTATTAATCCTAATTTAAAAAACCTAATCATGTTAATCTCTATTATTTGCATCAAAATATACTAAATACCATTAAAAAAATGTGAACAAAAATGGAAAAAATAAACCACAAAGCCTAGAGCAAGAGGTTTGAACATGAAAAAAGAGGATGTAGAAATTAATGGGGCGCATGGCCCATGGCAAGCCCATTCTAGTTTAAGCTCATGAAACAGGGGAGCATGCTTGCATAGTAGGGTGTAAAAATCAGAAATTGGGCCTGGGAAGCATGAAGCCCAATGCACAACGAAGGAAGTGAAATTCAGAAGCAACAATCACGTGCCATCCATGTTTTTCACATGGCCAAACAATGTTCAAACTCAAATTCCCTCCTCACCTGAAAGTCTCCTCCACCGACGCCGTCGGCGGAGCCCTAAACCACCAAAAAACTATGTCATCTTCTTCCTATCGTTGCCCTAAGTCCGTATCCCATATCCATTTCTAACAATTATTCACCAGTTAAACGAATCGCAACAGATTGTACATGAACCCTAGAAACAAAATGAGAAATTAAATCACAGTCCTCTGGAATCAGAGTCCTAGGGGTTAGGGCTTTGATTCCCCTAGCTCAGATCTACATCCCGGTAACAAGCATGAATCAAATGGCTAAGGAAATCGAGAACTTACCGGTGGAGAAGACGCAAAGGTCACCAGAATTTCAGGTATCTCTTCTGAACCTTTCTTCTCTCTGAATCCTCTTCTTCTTCAGCTCGTGATTCTCTTCCTCTTCTTTTTCTTTGTTCTGAGATTGAGTTTGAATCTTGTGTGAGTGTGTGTGAATTCGTGAGAGAGAGAGAGAGAGTGTGTGTGAAGATTGAAGGATTATGAAGATGAGAATCTGAGTGAATGTGTGAATTGAGGTGAAGGATGAAGAGTCTCTATCAGTTCAGGTTATTGGAATTGACTCAAGGTTTGTTGTCAGTTAACTAACTATGTTAGTTAGTTAGAGCGAAAATTAGTTGGGAAATGAGAGTTAGTTAGGGGATTGAAAGTGAAATGTTAAATTCAATTTTCTGTTAGAAGTTAAATGGAAGTTAAATTTCGTTTAATGTTAAGCTGATTCAGTTAATAGTGAAATGAAACTTGATTTTCTGTTAGATTGTAGGTTAGTTGTTAAGTTAATTCTTAGTCTGTTATACTCGAATTATATGTTAGATGGAAATGTTAATTGATGTTAGTTGTAAGTGTTGTTATGCTAGGTTAATGCCTTGCTTGGTTTTGTGAAATGAACTGTTATTATGCGTATGTGAATAGTTGCTTGGATGTTTGTGATGATGAATGATTTTCCTGTTGTTGATGATCTTGGTGTGTGCATTGAAATACCCTACCACGTGCATTGAAATATGGACTACTATGCATGTGTGTAATTGTTAACTGTTAGTGTTTTGATGAATGATATGAATTGCAATGAATTGTTGGTTCAGCTGCTGCTAGCTAGTGTTGTAGGATATGGATGTGATGCATTGTTATGCTTGAATGTTAAATGGACATGGTGTGATGCTAATGTTGTGAAAATGATCGCATATGATGTCAGTAGTTAGCATGTTAAATGGTTAGTTTTGGCTGTGAAATATGACAGGGCTGTTAGCGATGATGCTTTGCTTGTAATCGTGATTTGTAATGAAAAAAAGTGTGGTCTGCTACATGATAATGTATGGTTATATGCTTGTGAATGCTTTGGAATTTGGCTTGCTATGAGTGCTTGTTGTCATGGGCAATTAAGTATGTCTGGAAATGTGTGGTTGCTAGAATTGGTTTAGATTGGTTGGCATGATTAGTAAATGAATGTTAATGCTAGGTGTTTGGAAATGGAATGTTTGTTAAGTAGGGATAGGTTTTGCTTTGGAAATGGTTATCATGTAATGTAAATGATGGATTGCTAATAATGCATGATGCTTTGCTTTAATGGTTTTGTAGAGTTGCTTTCATGAAGTAAAAATGTAACAAGGCCATGACATTCACTTGCTTGTACTTGAAGTAACATTGGAAAATGGAAAAAATCAAGTGGAAAAGGATGACTTGGTGAAAAGGGATTAGTGTTTAGGAGATGTAAAATAGATTAGTTGACTTTGGTCAACTAGTTGACCAAAAAGTCAATAGTTGACCAAAATTCAACTTATGCAAAAATTGTATTTTTTAAAATTTCTTTTGTATGAACATGTATGGACATTTTACCATGCTATGCACGAATAAAACAAAGGTTTTATACATGAGAAAATGCTTATGATCAATGTAATATGATTTTCATTCAAATTGCCATTTCCCCTCCAAGTTTCAATTTGAAATCACTTTGAACCAAAGATCCTTAATGCACCCTAAAACATACTTGAATAAATGAATGAAATAGAAATCAATGGATCATGAATGAAGCATGAAAAACTTGAATCAATAAGAACACTAATGAAACATGAGACCATGGATTAGTGATGCATTGATGAGACCATGAAAATATGAATGAAATAAGACCTTGGATCAAATGAACATCAAATAAGTAGACATACCACAAGCCATGATCCACAAATAAACAAGAATGGCATGATCCAAACCACAATGATCAGATATCTTAAACCATGAATTAGGATTTTAGCTAGATCAAGATCAAGATGCAAAGTAATAATTAAGAACCTCAAACCAAGAATTGAGGCTTCAACACAAGTGCTCCACCAATGACATGAACCAAAAATAGGGTTTCCAACACCTTAATGCAAGTCACATGATTCATGAACCTCAAAGACCAAAAACTAGGGTTTGAGCATGAATAAACACCATGAAGTAGTCTCCAAGGTCTCAAGTACATAGAATTAGGGTTTTGCACCTTGACCCAAATGATGGGCTCTCCACATTGACTGCAACGTCACAATTCCTAGGGCTTGATTCTCAAGCAAACCTGACTTCTGGTTAGGTATAAACAATCTCAAACCTTTGAATCTATGATGATGTTAATACACTAGATGGTATGGATGCATATGAATGCAAATGAATCTCAAACCAAAAGGTTAGATGAAAATGAAAAGGGGAGTATCCTTAGGTTTGAGTATCCTTAAATAACAATGCAATTTTTAGGCTTTTCTCCAATGGGCATAAGATTTGACCACATCCATATTTGTAGAGGATTTTGAGCACACGAGGATTTTCTGGGGAAGAGATACGATCTGAGATGTGTTGTGATAATGTTGTTCTAAGTGATATTTTGCACAATCAATAGGAAACAAACATGCGTGAAAATGTCTGTTTCAAAAAGAAAAAAATCAAGATAATGGTCAGAGTGAAATCTTAAAGTTGTAAATGGAAGAGAATACATCTAATAAGTGAGAAAAGACGGTATAAATATATAAAAATGTAAAAGAGAATTAATAAAAAATCAAAAAATTTAATTTCTTCTGATACCATGTTAACTTTTGTTCAATAAAATCATTAAAAAATGTTAATTTTTGTTCAATAAAATCATTAAAAAGAGAGATAATGCAGAAAATTAATAACCAAAAAGAGAAAATATAATATCACAAACTTAGAAATTTATTATTAACCTACCCAATACACATATGATGTTATAACTACAATCTAAAAATATAGAAAATTAATTATAACATATGATGTTATTATTTTATAATATTTTAAATTGGAATAAAAGAGAGAGAAAAATGCATGCAAAAATAAAATCTTAGTCAGCACACAGCACTAACCAGACACAAACATTTCAAAATTCCAAATCAACCTTTGTTTTTTTCCAATGTCTCTTTCACTTTTCTCTTTTTGCTTTCAATATTTCTTATGTCTATGAACCTTTCTTTCTTCATGGCTTCCAACAACAACACCCTTCTCGACCCACTTCATTCCTCCGGCAATCATTCCCTTACTCCGGAGACACACAGACGTCGAAATTCGAACATTGTCATTGCTCTTCGCCGCAGAAGTACTCATAAGAAATATTCTGGTAGTACCCCTGTGAATTTCAGACAAGGTTTCGTGAAAAATGAGGTTTCTGCGAGGAAACTGGCAGCTAGTTTGTGGCAGATGCGGTTTGTTGAGTTCTCGGGTGATTGCGGCAATGTTATGGATGATGGATGGTTTCGATCTTCAATGTTTAAGGTATGTGTTTACTTCAATGTGATACTTTTCTTTGTCTCTCATTCCAACAATTGTTGTAAATTGAAGTTGATGTTACATAGTCAGACACGAACACCAGACACGATACTAATAATCGATCATTTCAGTAGTCATTGATAAATAACTAATTAGATGTGTTGTGTTGGCATATTGTCCTAAGGTTGAAGCCATAGAGCCATTGATCAAATCTTCAAAAGAAAGGGAATCAAAATGGAACCCTTTACATGATAAAGGATCCAATGAGTCCACAATTGTTCATTGGAGGAAGCTTCTTGAAGAGAGAAAACTAGTTGGTGATCAACACGGCTCGTTCGTCGAGGTTCTTCTCGAAGAACTCCTTCGATCACAAAGAATGGTTAGAAAACTTAAAGCCAAACAGAATTCCTCCGAGAAAAACGTCAGACAGTTTTTGCAAAATCTCGAACTCGAAAAAGTGTTATGGAAATGCAAAGAACACAAGAAGATTGAAAAAAAGTTAGATGAGTTAGAGGGAAAGTTGGCAAGGGAGAGAAGAAATAGAGAAAGGATGGAGTTTTTGAATGCCAAATTATTGCAGGAATTGGACAAGGCGAACGAATGCGCGAAGCGGTTTAGGAAAAACTACGAAAAGGAAAAGAGAAAAAGAGAATTAACAGAAAAAGTGTGTGATGAATTGAACAATCAAATAGAAGAAGACAAAGGTGAGATTGAGAAGCTTATGAGGGAAGCAATGGAAATTTACAAGGAAGTTGAAGAAGAGAGGGAGATGACGAAAATGATCGAGCTATGGCGCGAAGAACGCGTGCAAATGAAGCTAGACGATGCGAAAAACCTACTCGAAGAGAAATATAATCAAATGGTGGATTTGATTGCTTATCTACAAAGGTTTCTAAGATCAAAAGGCGACGAAGTTTGCAACGAGGAGATAATGGATGCTCGGTTGATCGAACAAGCAGTTGAATCGGTAAACATTCGACAAATTCTCAAACTTTCTTATAATTTCTCAAAATCAGATAATGTATTTCCAATCTATGAGGAATATAGTAAAAGTGAAGAAACTGGTATGATATATTCTGCTCCTGCCTCTGATCAACCAAGATCGCGCCGCATCGACGAAAAAACAATCTCTATTGAAGGTAGCTTGAAACAGCTTGAATTATTGGGGCAAGGAAACTCAAGAGATAGCAATAATCCTCACATAACTCGTGGGATGAAAGGATGTATAGAATGGCCAAAAGGTATTAGAACTAATTCCAAAGTTATTATTCCTTTGGAAGAAAGAGTGAAAAACCAGAAATCTCAATTGCAACACATTCTTAAGCCAAAGGCTTTTTTAAATGAGTTTTGATGAAAAATTGTTTGAGTTAAGATTCAAATTCAAATTCTTTTGGATGGTTCAATCTTTGATAATGGTCTTAGAAACATAATGGAGACAACTCCACGAATTATGTTTTTTCTTTTGTTGGATAAGTTTTGGTTACATTGTGCGCAAAAGCAATGTAGTTTTGTTCATATTTTAAAAAAGTTGAGTACAATTTTTTGGATGTATATTGCATATTTGGTTTTCTAAAGAGATTGTTTTTCACTCAAAATATAACTAATTTATGAAATTAATCATGTTAGTTGCTTGAAAGCAAGATTCTTTTTAATAGCATCACCGTTCACCAAGGGCATGCCAAAGGACAAATGCTTTTACTTTTCTTGAGCTTCTTGTTGAGAATTGATAAGAATTGTTCACATATGTAAACATAAAATAGTTATAACATATGAGCCACCCAATAGAATATCTTCGAAGAAATTCCAAGAGTACTTCTAGAATATCACTAATGATAACATGCATTGTTTATCCTAGATCAGTTGCCCCTGTTTTTCTCCTAAGTTCGTCTCTTATAGTCCTCGCTATCTTGACCTAAATAACTTATTTTTGGATTTCTAGACTCATTAGATTGTAATTAAAAGATCCACACAACTAGTTCGTACAAGAGTGATAATTGAGCACGCATAACTTACGCCACTCGTTCTTGAAGAAGTATGGAGTTGACCACGTGCAATTTATGTCACTCGACATGCAATAGGAAACCCTATGAAGAGTCCAACAGGCCAACAATCGTCTGATTCACCTCACCTAACTTTGACTTGGGTATCCTTACCTAGACTCATGATCCTCATTCGATTAGTCTAGCGAACACATGGCATGCACAATATTCCTAAGAGAGTAAGTCAAACACGAAAAAGGGAGGAAATTGCTCCACTTATACTAGAGGAAGAATCGGTGTCCCCTATTTCCGTGACTTTGTACGGAAAGTAGAAAATATTATTTCTTCTTCTCCTTTGGAATAAATATTCACTAATTCGCTAACACCCTAGCATACTGAGCTCTCTCTCTCTCTCTCTCTCTCTCTCTCTCTCTCTCTCTCTCTCTCTCTCTCTCTCTCTCTCTCTCTCTCTCTCTCTCTCTCTCTCTCTCTCTCTCTCTCTCTCTCTCTCTCTCTCTCTCTCTCTCTATATATATATATATATATATATATATATATATATATATGTGAAAAGTTACTCACTTGTTGAATTAAATAGAATAACTAATTATGCTCCAACTAAAACTAATAAAATAAATTATATATGATAAAATTAGAATTTGACCTAATTCAAACCTAAAAAACTGACTTGTAAGACGAGGGATGTCACTCTACATAAATCCTTTATGAATTTTATCTTTAACCAATATAAAATTTGGTTTTTTCTCAATATACTCCTCACGCCCAACACTATTGGGTTTTGTGCGTGAATATAAACGGTAAGTGATCCGAATTAATGATATATGGGATTTAGTTTTTCTAATACACCTTATTGTGCCTAATATTTTTTAGATTTGATGCACAATATAATTTGTGTGTGACCTGAATTGATAGGTTCGTGATATTGCGATAGAATTAAAGTTTGGTCTTACACAATCCTACAAAACCAATTTGTAAAGAGAGAGATGTCAAATCCTGAATGAGATCTATCTTTAACCAATGTACGATTTGAATTTTTTTCAATAATATTAATTAAAAATTATTTTATTCTAAGATGTTGGCTGAAAATCATATTACATAAGAGTTTTGGCTTTCTTTAAAATGTTTACTTAGGTCTCAAACACGTAACATGTGTTCGAGCTAGGGGCAACATGCACATGAATTTCGTTCATCTATATGTTTAAATATTTTGTTTATGATAGTCAATAGGGTAATTATATTATATGTAGTTGTTACTGTATTATCATGTTAATTGGATATATATATATATATATATATATATATATATATATATATATATATATATATATATATATATATATATATATATATATATATATATATATATATATATATATATATATATATATATATATATATTCCACCAGAGTTTGGAATAAATATTCACTAATTCCACAAAATCCTAATATAAAAAATCTCTTATTACACATAAACAAATTCTCTCTTAATGTATTTCACAAGTATAATCGTAAATTCTTAAACAATGAAAACACAACATTTTATAATGAATTTAAACAATATTTGACACAAATATATATGTGAAGATCTACTACCACCATACTAGTTAATGATAAGCACGAGATGGAATGATGATCGTGACCCCATAAAGTGTTATCATGTCTGCAGAAAAAAATATATTTCCGAAAATTGACAGACCTAACAACACGCCGATGATTTCTGCTGTCTAACTTTGATGGTTAAAGTAGTTGGAGAAATGGTTAGTTGAACTCCTATGATATCTTGAATAAATAGACATGATAGGAAGTTGCAAAATCTACTCTGTTTGTTTATGTCTGTTAGGTCAATGTTTCCAATTTCATATCATGCGGTGACATACACTTTGATGTATGAACCCCACAAATGAACAAACTTTCCACTACATGGAGAGAACTAATAACATGACACTTATCATTTTACCTACTTAACGAGGCTTTTATTAATACAAGAAGAGATTGATGTTTCATGTATCACACTTTTTAAACAATGGCATTTGCCTTTCTTCAAATATACTTATACTCCACTGAAGTGGATTTATCTCTACATGAATGTGCTTTTATATATATATATATATATATATATATATATATATATATATATATATATATATATATATATATATATACTTACCGTGTATATTTATATATTTCACTTAAATTGCATTAGACCCAAATTCAAAATTGAAATAATTTGTACAAGGGAACACAAGATTTACCTCCCTTTATTGGTTTCAGTTAGGGAAGGGGACATGTATCATAATAACAATTAAATCAACATAAAAGACTTAGGAGAGAGAGGACTCTATCAAAATCAAAAATCACAAAGCATAAAATATATATACACTATACGACTAACATTGCAGCTATGATTGGCCTAACTCTGGTATAGTTATCAAATTTGTGTACCCAACATATATATTTGGCGTCTAATGTGGTGTCTGGTAAAACTTTGTTAGGCCAGACATCCATACTTATCATAAATCGTTTATCGCACCTCAATGGTAAGGGTGACCTCTAGCAGCAAGGACAATGATCTGCCATAGCGTAAATGTTCGCTGCTCTAGAGGAATTATGTCGCCAAAACAAGACTCTCCAAGAAAACGTTTGTGATCAACAACAACAACTACAACGGGTAGCTGACGACCAGTAAGACCCCATTGATTCTCAGTTTGAATTGTGTCTTAAAGTCCCTCCAATGTTCACCAACATATGAGATTCATTTCTTTATCAACTTATCATCATCTTGAACAATAAAAACATTATACATTTACATGATAAATTTGGTATTAGTATTAAACAAAAAAATAAATGATCATATATACTTGTAAAACAAATCACTAAAGTTAAAATACCACAACATCGATCAATATATTTGTTTTCACTTCAAGATCAATATGGTTTCAATCTTCAAACAAAAAACTGGCAATTTTTCTACTAAGTAATGTCACGTAACTCCTAAATGTCGTAACATGTTCACCATAACACCTATCATTTTTTAAATTAAAATTGATCGACATCCTAACACTTGTCCTGCAGACTTTTGTCAACTTAACCATCATCGTGGAACCTTTAAAATTGCTTATACTTTTAGTCTTAATAGTAGAACTCTCATTTGTAGAAGATGTGGTTGTATGAGAGATGGTGGACGAATCACTCATCTCTATTTAAATAACAAAAATAAATATTTTACTTAACACAAATCAACAAAGGCACCTAGTGTGAGATCCATGGTACATATGATACATTTTACTTAAAATAACATCAACATTTTTTAAGAAAACTTCATAAGAATATCCTCATAAATATTTTACTTAACACAACATCAACAAAGAAACCAAATAGGACACAACGTACATATAGACTTTTGTCAACATCAACACTAAAAAGAAAAAAAACATATTTCCTATTTTATCAACATAATCAAAATAACATAAATTGAAAAAAATTTGAATTCTCTAAACATAATCTACAAGTAATAAGAAATCCACAACAACAAAACTAACATTTCTAAGTTACATGCATGGATAAAGTGAATTACGTATCGAAAGTGCGGTGAAGAAGATACGGTAATGGTGGAAGAAGCTTCGTTTGAGTTTGATTGTCTTTTCTTCGTTTCAAGTTTCGTTGGTGCTTCAATGGCATTAATGACATTCAAAGGGAGGAAATGAAGTCTCGAACACGTAAGTGTGTTTGAAGAGGTGATCTTTCGAAAATGATGATTGAAGATGAGTTTAAATATATGCTAGGTCGTTTTATGAAGATGAGAATTGCCTAGGGTGTGTTTTGTTAATAGACCATTAGTTTTGTATGAAAATGAACATGAAATAAGTGTCAAAAAATAAATGAAAAGTTAGAGTTAGAAAATACATGCACATCAGATCTTCTATCGGTTGGAGCATGCAACTGATGGAATAAATAAATTTTAAAAAAAGAAAGAGAAAAACGCCATATAAAATACAAAATTAAGATTTCTTCTCGGTTGGAACTCCCAAATGAGGAAATCGATAAATTAAAAAAAAAAAGAGAGAAAAGAACCATTTGAAATACAAAGTTGATATTTCCTCTCGGATGGAAGTCTCAACCAAGAGAATAGATAAATTATAAATAAATAAAAACATAAGAAATACATCAATTGAAAAAAAAACTAAAAGAAAAAATGTCAAAGGTGGGTTTTGAAGCTTGGTCCTTGAGCCACATTTTCTATCGGTTGGTTCCAACAACCGAGAAAATGAATTATTTTGATAGATTTAGAAATAAAAATTTAGAAAGACACCAATTGAGAAATAAACAAAAAGTAAAACAACATGAGCTTGGAAACGAAGCGTGATCCCTTATCCACTTTTCCTGTCGGTTGTTTTCCTCAACCTAAAGAATAAATGGTATTTATTTTTTTAAAATTTTAAAATGTGGCGCGCCGATGGATTATACCTCGAATGTTGGTTGGTTGAGGTAAAATTTTAATCGTAAAATGTATTATTTGTTGTAGTGTGTAACTCATAAAACTCAAAGAAGCAAATTGCCAAAAGTGAACGGACATCATATAAGTATACTTTTGTGAACGGTATTCATTCGTTAAACAACTATAAGTTAAAAGAAATGTAAAAATGCTTAGAAATAATAATAAATTATTATTTGGTAAAAATCATTAATGTCTAATAATAAATATGTATATTACTTGCTTCTATGAATCAACAATGCAGACAGAGACAATGTTCAAAATATGTTTTCTAACATAATATCCACATTCATATGCTTCTGATTTATCCTGGTAAACAAATAAATTTATATAGTGAATAATAATACACACAAAAAGCATAAGTTATTATAGATATAAATGAATGTTACAGATAATACATTTACTTTATGAGTCAAATATTGAGATTTTTTATTTCTAACACCTTGCAAGAAATGATATCCCTCCAGATCTCTATATGATGAAACTAATTTAAACATTACACGTTAATTAATTTTATATATATATATATATATATATATATATATATATATATATATATATATATATATATATATATATATATATATATATATATATATATATATATATCACATAAAATATAAGCGTACGTGTTAATTACATCTTTTATCCCGGAATGAAGTTGTCTGCTTATGGAACATAACATAATTATCCTATTCTTCGTAAAACAAACGATTATTAATTGACAATTATCACTGCATGGACACGAGAATAATTAATAATGGTTAAAAAATTGAATGCTAAATAAGAGAAAACACAAATTCATAAATACTTATGTATGAATATATGAGGCTAGGTGTTACACCTAAACCCCAATAAAAATTTTCTTTATAATACAACATACTTTACGGAATAAGTAATTATAAAATCAAAAGGGTATCACATTAACATAAATAACATATAAAATTCTCATAAATAAGTACTTTGATTAAAATATAATAACAAACAAAATAACTTAAAGAAATGAATCACAACCTCGATTTCACAATATCAAAGCTTTATTACAAAATTAACCAACTAGCTAACTTAATAGTTTAGTAAAATATAAGCATAAACGATATTAATAAAGTGGTGTTCTACACCATCTTTCATAAGATAGTGCAACGACTACTCCTCAATCTCAGTATGAGAATACTCTACATATATGTTCACATTTGAAAAACATAGAAACATAGGGGTGGAACTACATTCTATAAATTAAATGGTATAATAATCGCAGAGGGCAGCAATATCATAATATATCACATTTACACAATTCATACCACATCACACAAATTCATACAATATTACACAACATATATATGAATGCTTATAAAATGCATTACTCCTCTACTCCAATGCATGTGGTATCATCACTGAGTTAGTTTAGTTGGATATATGAGCTACGTCCTGCACTACAACACTTTCCTAGATGTTAGTTGGCATGCAATGTCTAGAACTACATGCGAGGTGCATACACACTACAACATCTTTCATTAAACTCCACTTCTAGGAGTACATGCGAGCTACACTCGTACTACGACACTCTCATAGATATCCGTAGGCATGCAATATCTAGAAGTACATGTGAGTTATGTTGTACTACACACTCTTGCTAGACGATACCTACTCTGATATATATGATGCATGATAAACAACCAAACATGAATTCCATCTGAACCTTCAAACAAAAAATAATACATTAGTTTTTATTGAAACTACAATAGAATTCAACACTGGTTGTATCGAACCTACAACATGATTTAACATTGGTTCTTATCGAACCTCCAATATAATGAAACATTGGTTCTTGTCAAACCTTCATTGTAATCACCATATTAGGACTTCACAATTATTTTACCAAATGATGGACAAACTTCCTAAGTACATTCACACAATTCATTTACCATTCATAACTTAATTCATAATAATCATCAAAATATTGGACCCGTATCCTAAAATATATACGACTTTACACAAATATTCATTATTCACAACATGGTTCATACATATAAACATGATGAAGCCTTGACTAAAATGTAGTTTGTTGCATTACCTTTCTAACGCATCTGACTGCACCTCAATTTGAGTTTCTAAACTCAAGATATGACTAAAATAAGATTATATACATAATATTCCTTCACAATTCGAGTCAAGGCTCATGATTCAAACCATGGCAAACAGAACTGAATATATTTCCCATTTTTACCCTGTGATTCAAACCACATGTCTGTTGGTTCGAATCAAACTACCAATAATTCCGATTTTCACTTCTTTCTACTATTTTTCTCAATCCAAACACATGGTAAACACATACTAATCATGTAATAACATATGATAAAGATTAACAACACTTTAAACTGCACAAGAAAGCACAAATTCACACATATTCATGGCAATAATGAAAACTGAAAGAATCAGTCATGCAAGATTCAAGCATTCAACCCTGAATTCACTCATGCAATAATCCTAGAAAATTAGACAATGATGAGAGAGATTCATAACCTATTATTTATGAATAATCATCTCGTAGAAGAAATTCACATGGAAGTTCATCCAATTCAGATTTCAAGGGAAACTCCCACTACCCTAAATGTCAAAATATCATTTCAAAGAGCAATCTCCCCCTTACGTTGTTAGTGCAAAGATTTCATTGCTAGTTCCTAACAACAGTATAATTCCTTTCTTGCACGATGTCTAACTCTTTCCCTTAGTGAATTGAGTTTTCCTCTTAGAATTTTAAAGAAGAAGAGATTTTTTTCTAGGGTTTGTGCCTATTTTTTTCTTCTAAAATAATGTTGAATTATAATTCCTTGTGTCGAAGTAGGCAGTGCTCAACAGAAACAAGGACGTGTTGAAACATGTAGTGTGCGCCGAGTTGTATTAGATGTCGAAGTGTCGAAGCAGGTTACTTGACATAGGATTTCAACTTAGACCAAAATAGGTTATTTGGGACTTTGTAATTTTTGGGCTTTAGCTTAGGGAGCAAGCTAGCTAAATTATAAATAGAGGGAGTAACCCCTATTTTCATAACAATCTTGTAATCACTTGCAGTTGGAAAATTAACAAGATTTTCCATAGGCTATGGATAAAGAGAGAATCTGTAGAAATCATCTTCTTCTCCAATTTCCATCAAACCCTAATCTTCTTTCTTATTCAATTTCCTTTTCTTGTTTTCATCATCATTGTGCGGCGTTATAATCTTGCAACCAAGGTTGGTTGATTCACTCGAGTGAAAAGTGAAGAAAAAAAGGGAATTTGATTGATTGATTGAATCTTGTTCATCAAGATTGACTCAAAATTACTCAAAATTTTAGGTTTAATTCCAACATCTAATGTTTAGACACTGGCTGAGCGATTGGTGGGAAGCAAAACACGATGGTAATGAATCATCCGAACGAGCATTTTCCGACGAGTCTCCCAATTTAGAAGAATAAGAATGATGAGAATTGTTGCAAGCAAATAAAGGTTGTCTTTAGCTATCAAGATGTTTGGGATCTTGTGAAGGAAGGAGTGACACTGCTTGCAGCAAATCCAACGGATGAAGAAAATGCTGCACACAACGAATTGAAGAAGAAAGATTATAAAGCTCTCTTTATAATCCATCAATGTGTTGATTTTGATAATTTTGAAAAGGTTACTATGTTGAATCAGCGAAAGAAGCTTGGAAAATTCTGGAAAAATCATTTGGAGGTAGAGAGAAGGTGAAAGAGGTGAGGTTACAAACTCACAAGAAAATGTAAGAATTGCTTCAAGATCATTTGAATCAAATCAAATCAAGTCGAGGTATATGGAGAAGTGTTGACATCAAGATAAATTGTTTCAAAGATCTTGAGGTCACTGGCTCCAAAGTTTGACCACATGGTAGTAGCCATAGAAGAGTTGAAAGATTTGTCAACATTGACAAAGGAAGAACTTCAAGGGACACTTGAATATCATGAACAAAGAATGGTTGAAAGAGTTGCAGGCAATTCGAAGAGTGATGTGGCTTTGCAAGCGCAATCAGCAAGAGAAAAGAAAGGCAAAGGGAAGTGGGTTGACAACAAAGGTAGAGGAGGCTACAACAATTCGACTAGTCAAAATCAGCAAGAAGGAGGCTGGTCGAATTAGAGAAGACCCTCATACCAAAGCATCCAAAGAGGTGGTGGTGCAGGTATAGGTGTCATACGGTGAACTGGACTTTTTGTTTTTTAATCGCGATGTCGCGGTTAGCAAGAGTCGCCACCGACTTTTCTTTTATCCCATAAGGAAAGGTGGAAAAGAACAGGAAAGACCTTAATTTAGATTCTTAGGTTCGGGAGGTACTTTATACAAAGGGAAGGTATTAGCACCCTTTATATCCATGGTTATCCATGGGCTCTTAATTGCTCAATCATTTATGTTTTCTAGTTTGAAAAAGGTGGTTGAGAAATGTGTGAAGGATGTTTTGAAAAGGGAGAATTTAACTTTGTAATGATTCTTGCATGAATGTATACAAAGTGGTTATCTCGTTTAGTGTTTTGAAAGTAGTTTAGAGAAATATAACTCGGCAATGATCCTAGTACGGATGTATGCTAAGTGGTGATTTTCCAAAAGGATGTTTGAAAGGTGTGAGGTGTGAAAAGTATTTTTTAGGTTATGAATGAGCAATTAAGGTTATACCTGTCCGAGGTCTTTCCGGGCATTTCCTATCCTTATGAGGGTAAAACTGTCCTTACTATTGAGAAGTAAGTAGTTTATCCTTTGGATGTTAAAGGGTCATCGATTGGTCATTGAAGGCAACAGTTGTGAGGATACCTTAGCATTCGAAGGGACTATCATCATTTAACCGTAGGCTACACCGAAGGGTCATCGAGGGACAAAATCGTATTTCCGAAGGCAACATCCGAGGGACCATGATTTATTTTATGATGATTTAATCGAAAGGCCATTGCTAAGTGTATCCCCACATTCGCGGGACATGACCGTATTACGTAATCGTGGGGTAATAAAGAGAGGTCCGGTATGGTTTATTTAAAGTCCATATTTTAAGTTCATTAGGTAATTATGATGATTCCGCATTAAATCGATACATTAAAATCAATACATTAAGAATCAATACATTAAAATTGGTTAGGCAATCAATATGAATTTTCACGTTAAAGTGAAATAATTTAGAATCCATCTCCATGAAAGTCTTCCACACATAAAGTGGAGTACCTAGCCAGCCACTTCCTTGAGAATATGCGAGCTTTAACACAAATTAAACACACGGGTGAGAATACCAAGTTAAAGTGCAATTGAAAATTGCACTACAGAATGAACATAATAGTCACAAGGCCAAATAATGCATGATTACAATAAGACAAACATAAAACGAAACATGAGAACAGCTACTGGTACGTTCGCCTCTGCTTCGCCTAGCGAAGGCTTAGCGAATATTCGCTCCAGGCTCGCTTAGCGATGTGCTAGCGAGCGGCCACAGATTTTGAATTTTGGCAATCGTACCGTCTCCGGAACCTTGAATTATGACATTAAATTACAGGCACAGCATGGATAGCATTCATGATGTTCAAGCATACTTAAATTTGCATGTGAAATCAGGTTACATATCAAAATTTAATCATGATGCATTATGTAGGTAACGGTTATCAATAGGAAGCATATAACAGCGATAATACGCAAACCTGTTTGCAATTGCTATGTTGAACTGATCACTCTAGGTATCGGATTGAGCTGGGCGGTGGTAGCTTCGAGGCGGGTGAGCGGCCTTCAGGGTTTCCGTCTTCCGAATTCTCTGGATCAGCAGGGTTTCTGTGTTTCTCCCTCTGGGTCTGTGTGTTATTTTCGTGGCTGAGGAGCTGGTATTTATAGTAGTAGTGGTGGTGACCTAATGGGCTTAAAATGAGGTCCAAAACTTCAGATTTTCGCAAGCTTCGCTAGGCGAAGGAATTGCTCGCCTAGCGAGCAAGCTAGTTCTGGGCTTTTTCCTGGATCTGATGCTTCGCTGGGCGAGTGTCATGATGAAATGTTCGCTAGGCGAAGGGACTGCTCGCCTAGCGAGCAAGCTATTTTGGGCCGCCTTTGGATTGGGCCTGTTGTGAGCTGGGCTTTTGTCCATTTGATATCAGTGCCTTGCAGAGCAAGTCAGAGGGTCTTGAGGAATACTTTGAAATATCGACGGGCAAATTTTGGGGTATGACAGCTGCCCCTGTTCAATATTCTTGAACCGAGAGAGTAGAATGGTATGTGCCGTTCGTGGTCTGGAGGTGAAAGATTATTGAACACTAGAATGCCCCAAAAATTTGCGCCTATCCATTAGTCTTGATGGGGATGGGCTTAGAGATGCCATCCAGGAAGTTTGATGACGAGCTTCCGATTGTGTCGTACATTAGACGATGTCTGAAGACATGGATGTCATACCGGGTCATACGCTAGACCGTATAATGAATCATCCATCATGCTGTTGCCTTCGCTGGGGAGTCAGCGTGTGCTATATACTGCTGGGGATGAGGGATCAGAAATGTACCTGTCCGAAGGTAGCATCTGAGTAGCAGAATGCGCCGTTCGTTAGGCTGAATCTGCTTTAAAAGGGAGTAGTCGTATACTAGACTACCATTCAGAAATGAACCTGTCCGAAGGTAGCATCTGAGTAACAGAATGAGCCGTCCGTTAGGCTGTACCTGCTTTAAAGGGAGTAGTCGCATACTAGACTACCATTCAGAAATGTACCTGTCCGAAGGTAGCATCTGAGGGGATGAAGGTCTAACTTGGTCGTACATTAAACCATATCTGAGCAGAATGAGCCGTCCGTTAGGCTGAATCTGCTGAAAAGGGAGTAGTCGTATACTAGACTACCATTCAGAAATGTACCTGTCCGAAGGTAGCATCTGAGGAGATGAAAGTTTAACTTGGTCGTACATTAAACCATATCTGAGCAGAATGAGCCGTCCGTTAGGCTGAATCTGCTGAAAAGGGAGTAGTCGTATACTAAACTACCATTCAGAAATGTACCTGTTCGAAGGTAGCATCTGAGTAAGGGAGTAGCCGTATACTAGACCACCATTCAGAAATGTACCTGTCCGAAGGTAGCATCTGAGTAAGGGAGTAGCCGTATACTAGACCACCATTCAGAAATGTACCTGTCCGAAGGTAGCATCTGAGTAAGGGAGTAGCCGTATACTAGACTACCATTCAGAAATGTACCTGTCCGAAGGTAGCATCTGAGGAGATAAAGGTCTAACTTGGTCGTACATTAAACCTTACTTGAGTTGTTGAAGATCAGAGTGGATCGTACGTTAGATCGTATCTGAGCTGGAGGTCCAAATGGGTCGTACGTTAGACCGTATTGGAGTTGCAGAATGAGCCGTACGTTAGGCTGTATCTGAAGAAGAAAGTAGTCGTACGCTAGACTACACCCTGGAATATACCGTACGCTAGGCAGCATCCGAGGATTTGAAGATCCAAATGGGTCGTACGTTAGACCGTATTGGAGTTGCTAAAAGCCAGAATGGATCGTACGTTAGATCGTATCTGAGCTGAAGGAGTCATATGTTGGGCTGAATCAGAATGAACCGTATGTTAGGCTGTATCTGATAATATTTGTTGTATTTGCAGTGAATATCTGGGGTGGGCTTAGAGATGCCACCATTGGGAAGATGTCAGAACGTTCGTCAGATGGATTATATCTGAGAGCTGTATTCGAATCTTGAATGCGATCAGAAGGATAATCAGCCTGAAAAATAAAGTTAGTTTCATGCAATGTCATGATGCATGCGTGTGCCGTGATATGATGTGATGGATGAATTATGCGTCCGGAATAAATGCGGGCATTGTATGCATGTATATGTTATGAAATGATGCGGAATGAAAATTGTATGTAGGTGTGTAATATGAAATGATGTAATGAATGCATTAGGCGTCTGAACATTCTTCCAGGGAACACTACTGGGGAGATAAATCTCAGTCTGCCGGTCGGAGACATTGGTATTGATGACCCTGTCTCGGCTGGGGGATGCTTGATTTCTGTCTGACGATGAAAACACTCCACAGAGCCTGGCTGGGGATGGAAAAGATGACCCATTTGTCTAGTAATGCCACTCTCTTCTGGGGAATAATTGGCGTTGCCGGGGAATCGAATTAGCAACGGATTCATTGGAAAGCATGGTTAGACCTTCTCCTTGGTCCTGAAGTCTCGTAGTAATTGCAATTTCCATTTTAGGCATGTATTTTTGATAAACATTGATCATATTCAAATGCATATATCAATTCAAATTAAATCAATGGACGTTTATGCAAACAAAACAGAAAAGTAAAATAACAACATTTTTTCCGAAATGAAGTGGTATTGATTTTGAAAGAGGGCCTATAAACAGGCAATTTGTGTACAAGGAGACAGAAATCCTAGTAAGAGGAAATTGTCAAGAAAACAAAGAGAAAGCTATGCAGAAAAAGTCCTATTGATTCTAATTCCACTACTGTCATCATGTCTTCAGGCATCTCATCTCCTGCTGTCGGATAGAGGTGATTGGCTTGTTCAGTCCCTTGAACTTGGTTGAAGCTGACAGAAAACGGGACATAGTCATACGCTTTAATCCCTAATTTTTGCCTGGACCGCCTTTTCAGGTTTTCAGTCCACCGGGATACCCCTTTTTGCCCAAGCCGCCTTTTCAGGTTTTCGACTTGCCGGGTGCACGTCTTTATATGTTTATCCCTAATTTTTGCCCGAACCCTTTTGGTTCGCCGGGATGCCCTTACTTTTGCCTAGGTACGTCGACCTAGCGGGTCTCTGTTATGCGTAGTATTTTTTAACTATGTCCGCGTTCACAGGATGCGGGAAGTCTTCGCCATCCATTGTAGCAAGTATCATGGCTCCACCGGAGAATACCTTCTTAACCACAAATGGCCCTTCGTATGTGGGAGTCCACTTGCCTCTGGGATCACCCTGTGGTAGCATGATACGCTTTATCACCAAGTCGCCAATTTGATACCTCTGTCTCTTGACTCTTTTGTTAAATGCCTGAGTCATGCGCTTCTGATACATCTGCCCGTGACAAACAGCCGCAAGTCTCTTCTCATCAATCAAATTTATCTGATCGAGTCGAGTCTGAATCCATTCGTCCTCGCCTAAACCCGCCTCTTTCATGATCCTTAGAGAGGGAATCTGAACTTCCACTGGTAAAACGGCTTCCGTTCCGTAGACTAAAGAGAAAGGAGTTGCCCCTGTCGAAGTGCGTACTGAAGTGCGATAACTGTGGAGGGCAAACGGTAACATCTCATGCCAGTCTTTGTACGTTACTGTCATCTTTTGTATGATCTTCTTGATGTTCTTATTAGCAGCCTCTACGGCGCCATTCATCTTTGGCCGGTACGGGGAAGAGTTATGGTGTTTAATTTTGAACTGCGTGCAGAGTTCAATGATCATCTTGTTGTTCAAATTAGTACCATTGTCAGTGATAATCCTTTCAGGGATGCCGTATCGACAAATAAGGCTATTCTTGACGAAACGTGCCACCACATTCTTGGTGACAGAAGCGAATGAGGCTGCCTCTACCCACTTGGTGAAGTAATCAATAGCGACGAGAATGAAGCGATGTCCATTAGAAGCCGTGGGTTTAATCTCTCCAATCATATCGATGCCCCACATTGCAAAGGGCCAAGGCGCTGTTAACACGTTCAATGGAGCAGGAGGCATATGTACTTTGTCCGCATAGATCTGACACTTATGACAGGTTCTGGAATGATGGTGGCAATCAGCTTCCATGGTAGACCAATAATACCCTGATCTCAGAATCTTCTTGGCCATTGTATGTCCATTAGAATGAGTCCCAAAAATACCGTCATGCATGTCTTCCATAATCTTTTCTGCTTCCTTTTTATCCACACAGCGAAGCAGAGTCGAGTCATGATTACGTTTGTATAACACTCCCTTACTCAGAAAGAATTTAGCGGAGAACTTCCTCAGGAATTTCCTGTCATTGATGGATGCCCCTTCAGGGTATTCCTGAGCTTCTAAATATCTTTTTACGTCGTGGAACCCAGGTTTTTCCCGTACTCCCTCAGTGTTAAGTTCATAACAGTATGCCGGTTCATCTAGTCGCTCAATGGTAATCCTGGGGGCTTCCCCGTCCCATCTGACTCTGAACATAGATGACATGGTAGCTAATGCGTCTGCCAACTGATTCTCTTCTCGTGGAATATGTTCAAATATAATCTCTTCAAAGTATGGGATTAATGTCATTACCTACTCTCGATAAGGGATGAGATTTGGATGTTTAGTATCCCATTCTCCTTTGATCTGACTGATTACCAAGGCCGAATCTCCGTATACGCTCAAAAACTTGATTCGCCAATCTATAGCAGCTTTGAGTCCAAAAATACATGCTTCATACTCAGCCATATTATTGGTACAATGAAAACATAGTCTAGCTGTGAAAGGCGTATGGTAACCCTCGGGAGAAATGAGTACAACCCCAACACCATGGCCCAATGCATTAGAAGATCCATCAAAGACCATAGTCCATCGGGATCCCCATTCGGGTCCTTCATCTGGTTTAGGTTTTCCATTATCAGTAACAAGCATGACATCCTCATCTGGGAACTCAAAATTCATAGATTGGTAATCGTCCACCGCTTGATGAGCCAAATGATCAGCTAGCACGCTTCCTTTGATTGCTTTCTGGGTAGTATACTGGATATCGTATTCCGTTAAGATCATCTGCCATCTCGCTATTCTTCCGGAGAGGGCAGGCTTCTCGAACATGTATTTGATGGGATCCATCCTAGAAATCAACAAAGTGGTATGATTCAACATATACTGTCTTAGTCGGCGAGCAGCCCAGGCCAAAGCACAGCAAGTTCTCTCGAGCAGTGAGTATCTTGTTTCACAGTCGGTAAACTTTTTGCTCAGGTAGTATATGGCATGCTCTTTTCGACCAGACTCGTCATGTTGCCCCAATACACACCCCATTGAACTTTCTAACACGGTCAAATACATGATTAGAGGTCTTCCTTCGACTGGTGGTATCAGAATTGGAGGTTCCTGGAGATATTTCTTGATTTTGTCAAAGGCTTCTTGGCATTCGTCATTCCATATCATCTCTTGATTCTTCCTCAGTAATTTGAAGAGGGGTCTACAGGTAGCGGTCAAGTGGGAGATAAATCGGGCAATGTAGTTCAAGCGTCCCAAGAAACCTCTGACCTCTTTCTCCGTACGGGGAACTGGCATTTCTTGAATAGCCTTCACTTTAGCCGGGTCAACCTCAATTCCTTTACCACTGACAATAAAGCCCAAGAGTTTACCGGATCTTACTCCAAAAGTGCATTTGTTCGGGTTCAATCTCAACTTGTATTTCTTCAACCTCTCAAACAGTTTGTATAAATGATCGAGATGTTCCTCTTCAGTATGAGATCTAGCTATCATGTCATCCACATATACTTCTATCTCACGATGAATCATATCATGGAACAAAACCACCATAGCACGCTGGTACGTTGCCCCGGCGTTCTTTAGACCGAATGGCATTACTTTGTAACAGAAAGTGCCCCATTGCGTCACAAACGTAGTTTTCTCCATGTCCTCAGGTGCCATCTTAATCTGGTTATAACCCGAGAATCCATCCATGAAGGAGAACACTTTGTGTTGAGCGGTATTGTCCACCAGAGCATCGATGTGCGGGAGTGGAAAGTCGTCTTTGGGACTTGCTTTATTCAGGTCTCGGTAATCTACGCACATTCGCACCTTACCATCCTTCTTTGGCACTGGCACCACATTAGCAACCCATTGAGGATAAGAAGTAACGGCTAGAAAACCGGCATTGAATTGTTTCATAACCTCGGCTTTGATTTTCTCAGACATTTCAGGACGCATGCGGCGAACCTTTTGCTTGACAGGACGGCAGTCTTCCTTCGTAGGCAGCCGATGCACTACTATGTCAGTATCCAATCCTGGCATGTCTTCATAAGACCAGGCGAAAACCTCTACATAGTCATGTAACATCCGAATCAGTCTTTCTTTGACACTGTTTTCCAATCCTGCTCCTATTCTGACTTCTTTTCTATCTACTTCAGTACCTAGATTTACGACTTCGAGTGACTCTTCATGCGGCTGTATAGTCCTTTCCTCTTGCAGTAATAGTCTGGCAAGCTCTCCAGGGACTTCGCAATCTTCCTCACTTCCATCTTCGGCTTGGTAGATTGGATTTTCAAAGTCATAATGAGCAGTAGCGGAATTATTATCAATAGGATCCAGAGTGGATACGGATCTGCAATTTGTTACGTGAGTGTGTGTAAGAAAGCATAGCTTGTTTGAAAGACGACAGGAAAGATAAAGAGCGCAATATTTGAATGCGAAAAAGTCCATTGATTTATTGAATATGAATATGCTTATGAAATGACAAAACCCTTAACAAATTAGCTATTGTGCCCCGGGCATAGACATAATGCTTGGAGAAGTTCAATTGAAAAATTAAAAATTTGCAATACTAAATGGACAATAACAATTACTCCTGACTAAAGGAAATCGGGATAGTGTCTTCAGTCTTCCAATTATTGAGTCCGTCACCAATTGTTGGGAAAATCCAGCTATCCAGGTCGCAATCATTGTCAGCATCTTCTACAGCATTGATTTGATCTTTGACCATCTTTTCAGAGCTAAATCCCAGACCAGATTTATCAGACTTGTAGGGTATGCTGATCAGTTGACCCCAGCCAGTACAGCCACCATCTTCCACCACAGCTTGAGCGTCCTTCAGGGAGACCATGGCAGGAGGAGCTCGAATAACCTCGGGCACAAGGGGAGTTGGCTTAAGGACAGGACTAGGCGGAGGAACCACTTCAAATGACTGGGATGGAGTCTCGAAGAATTCACCATCCATCTCAACGTATCTGAAGGTATGCACACTACTGACAATGTATTCTTCTTCCCCACACACAGTGACGATCTTACCCTCTATTGGATACCTCAGCTTTTGATGGAGAGACGAAGCTACAGCACCTGCCTCATGAATCCAAGGGCGTCCCAGTAAGCAGGAGTAGGCAGGACGAATGTTCATTACATAAAAGGTAGTGTTGAAGACTTGAGGTCCTATCTTGATAGGGAGAACAACTTCGCCGTGGACAACACTCTTTGCACCATCGTAAGCCCGCACCACAATGTCACTAGGCTTCAGTTCAACGCTCTTGCAGTCAAGTTTATCGAGCACGGCTTTCGGTAGCACATTCAAAGAAGAGCCATTATCGATCAACACATGAGACAAGGTGATCCCTTTACACTCAATAGAAATATGCAGGGCTTTATTGTGATTCTTCCCTGCCGGTGTCAGGTCAGCATTGGAAAAACCTAGGCCATCGTCAACAGTCAGGTTAGCAACATAGTTTTCAAACTGATCGACGGAGGTCTCCTGAGGTACATGGGCAGTCTTCAGGAATTTTGTCAAGGCATTGGCATGAGATTCAGAAGATAACAGCAAGGACAACATCGAGATCTTAGACGGGGTATGCCCCAACTGTTCTACCACATCAAAATCACTCTTGCGGATGATTTTCAGCACTTCTTCCATTTCTCGTTTGGCAACGTCTTCAGTAGTAGCTTCGATCGGTGCCTCTGACGGGGAAGGGTTGACCGGTTCCTTTCCTCGGTTTTCGGGAACTGGAGGTGAGATCTCTGGAGAGAAGATCCTTCCGCTTCGAGTAACTTTACTAGTCCCAACAATGTCATTAGGATTAGCAGAATCACCAACTTGCTTTACGCCATGGATGTAAACATCACCTCCATAGTTCCACGGAATGGCTTTGCTTGAAGAATACGGTACTGGGCCAGGGGCAGTGATGATTAGAGGAGCTACCCTGGGCTCAGCAATAATCTTCACAGGTATTCTGGGAGCAGTAATCTTCACTGGAACCTTGGACCTCGCAATCACAGATACTTCTTCAATAGGGTTTTCCGTCTTAGAAACCCTTTCAAAGAGAATTGTACGATCGTCCATCAGCCGTTGAATACCATTCTTCAATTTCAAACAGTCCTTGGGCCAGAGTATGCAAAGATTGCAATCTTCAGTACAACCTGGAAATAAACCAGCTTGCAATAAATTCCTCTTTATGATCGGGAGAGGAGATGTTAAGTCCGCCACAACAGTGATGAGAGAATCGTCATCGAGAGCATTAACAGCCTTGTCATGATTAGGCATAGGAGCAGTGATGACATTAGGAGTCTCCGGAGGCTCGAACTCAATTTCCCCAGCGTCGATCATGTCCTGAATCTTATTCTTCAACAGCCAACAATCGTTTGTATCATGCCCGGGGCTATCGGAGTGATATGCACACCTGGCATTGGGATTATAACGAGGCGAAGCAGTGTTGACATTTGCAGGAGGACCTCTGAGAGTGATTAAATTTACCTTCAGCATGCTTTGCAGTGCTTGTGCTAAAGTCATATTGAGCTTGGTAAACTGCCTTCTTGGTCTGTCTTGTCTTTGCTGGAAGTTTTGAGCTGGCGGGGCTGTGATTGTCACTGCTCCAACGGCGTGGTCACCATTTTTCTTACTATGGTTCTTTTGACCATACACAGCATTCGATTCATTCTTCCCATGGTAGGACTTTTTACTGCTTGTAGAAGTAGCCGCCTGTAACTTTCCACTTCGAATGCCGCTCTCCACCCGTTCACCTGTCAGTATAAGTTCAGTGAAACCTGATGAAGAACTCCCCAGTAAGTGGCTGTAGAATGGGCCAGTCAGGGTACCCATGAACAGGTCTACTAATTCTCGGTCCGTCATAGGGGGTTTGACCCTGCCGGCCAAATCTCTCCATTTCTGAGCATACTCTTTGAAGCTTTCTTTAGATCCCATGGCCATATTCTGCAACTGTAGCCGAGTAGGTGCTAATTCAGAATTGTACTGGTACTGCTTATAGAAAGCTGTTGCTAAATCAGTCCAGGTGCGGATGTCAGAGCTCTCGAGCTGATAATACCATTCCAACTGTGTGCCAGACAGGCTCTCTTGGAAGAAATGAATCCACAGCTTCCTATCAGTGGTATGCGGCTGAATCTTTCTCACATAAGCCCTTAGATGCATCTGAGGACAAGACGCACCATCGTACTTAGTGAAAGTGGGGATTTTGAATTTGCGGGGAATGGTCACATCGGAGACCACACCCAAACTTTCGAAATCCAGACCAGGTGTCTTCTGACCCTCCATGGCTAGCATGCGTTCCTCCAGCAATTTATACTTATCATCCCTTGGAGAGTACTGTTCATTTTCATACTCTTCATCGTCATCCTCAGGGTTAGAGAAATCAGCATTCTCCTCCTCTGAATCATTTTCCGCCCCCTCTTCTGGGCCATTCGGGATTCCAAATTTGATTCCCGTAGCCTGTCCTTTACGCCTTCTGCCCGGGTTAATGAAGCTCACAGCTTTCTTGTCTTTCTTCTTTTCGACCAAAAGAGCCTTCAGTTCCTCCTGCCCCTTGGATAAGCTTAGCATCATCTCCTTGAATTGAGCATTCTGAGTCTGGAGATCTTTGACAGTTTGTTCGAGATCCATTTTTCTGTTTAAGAGGCAGACCGTGAGAATATGGTCCTTTAGAATACCTGTTATGCAATGTTATGTTATGCTATGCAATGTATGAAATGTTTTCAAGGACTTTTAAAATTTAACTTTGCGTAAATCACCAATAAGAGAGAAATGTTTATTGCTAACTTTTTTTTTGATCAATGTTCATTACAAAAGGAACAATAATAAAATACAATGAAAGCTCAAGTCTCCCAGGGGCGACTTCTTTTTGGGCGAAGATATGCATTGAGTCTTCGTTCCTCATTAAGCTGACTGGTGAGCTCTAGTACTTTCTTCCTTTCTGCATTGAACTGAGCTTCGAAAGTATCTCTCTCCTCCCTCAACTGGGTCCAGGATCTTTTCAATTCCTCAACATCAGTAGGCATATCGGGATAAGGAATGATCTGGGAAGTACCTCCTTCGACCTCTGATTCAACAATCAATGGTCCGACTGCAAGATATGGCATGACAAGTTCACGAGCTCTGGCGCGTACCCATCTGAGATAAGGCTCCATAGGAATAGAATTTTTCTTTCCTAAATTGCTTCTTTTCACCATGCCCCAAGTTCGTACAAACTTTTGACGGAGATTTTGAGGGTCATTGTCATAGTCGAACACTGTACCTTGAACAATCATTTCATGTGGACCATCCCTTCAAGCATACCCAAACTGACGTAGGGCTAAGGCAGGATTATAAGTAATACCTCCTCTTATCCCCATGAGTGGTACATTAGGGAATTCTCCACAACGGTCGATGATGATAACATTTTCTCTGAGGTTAGAACACCACCGGATGTCTGAATGAGAGAGTGCCATTATCCTTTGAGACCATTTCAGATTTTGATCATTCTTCAAGACTGATTGAGGAAGGTGCGAAATAAACCACCTAGACAGTAAAGGTATGCAGCACATGAGAGTCCCTTGCCTTTTCATAGTACGAGTGTGAAGGGAATGCAAGATGTCTCCAAGCAAGGTAGGCACAGGGTTATGAGTGAGGAATATCTTAATAGCATTCACGTCTATGAATTGGTCCGGATTAGGGAATAGCACCAAACCATAGATTAGCAATGCTAGAACGTCTTCAAAAGCATGGACATTCATAACTTTTAGGAATTCTCGGGCCTTACCTACCAGAAATTTGGCAAGTAAGCCCTTAACTCCACTCTTTGTTACCCAGTTGGTCTCAATGTCAGACTTCGTCATGTGTAGAGCTGCGGCAACTTCTTCAGACTTTGGCATCTTTTCCAGACCACTGAAAGGTATTTGATCAAGGATAGGTATCCCAAGCAGCTTGGAAAACTCTTCTAATGTGGGTACCAACTGATAATCTGGGAAAGTGAAGCAATGATGCTTAGGATCGAAGAACTGGAATAGGACTCTCATCATATCTTCCTTGAAACCAGTGGTAACCAAATTGAGGAGATGACCATGTTTCTTGTTGAACTGAGCATGATTGGGGAGTTCTGACACCAAATCCTTGAGTTGAGGAGAGATCGTTACAAGATTGATCCGGATAGTCTTCCTGGAAGCCATAACCTGTTCAACAGAGCAAAGCTAAATTCCTAAGTCCTTGAAATGGTTAGTATGATGCCATGATGTTATGATGTTATGATGTTATGCAAACACAAGCATGTCACACAACAATTATTCCTAGGTTTTAAGGCTTGCATGAGTTCCATAGGTGAATACCCTCCCCACTGAAGTTTGGTTGGTTCAACCTGTCCTAGAATAGTAACCGGGTTCTAGAAGGATCTCCAATCATCGACCTTTCTTTAAGTCCACTTCAGTGCAACATCAAGTGATTGACCGAAGCTTCCCTAAAGTCCAATCTCAAAGAGTGTAGCATCGAGTATCAACCAACCTCAGTCGGAACCGAAATCAGTTATCTCACTACTTTCTAATGGCTAGGATAAGTCAATTAGGATTCTAAAGGTCTGGTTAATGCTTTGATGACACCACGCGAATGCCAAATTTCTCCTCAAGTGAACATGAGGAACATCAGGACATCCAAAGTGTCAAATTAACCGTAGCTATTATTTTAACCATTCCAGTATACGCCGGATAGTCGCGATGATCTATTGCTACTTACCTAAGGTACACTAGATCCGGGTGTAGGATCTTTCACTCAACAATTCCCTTAAACGAAAGAACAATTAGGAAAACATAAATGATTTTTTTTTTAAGGTGAACCTCTCTTTGTATTCCCCAGCAGAGTCGCCAGTTCTGTCATACGGTGAACTGGACTTTTTGTTTTTTAATCGCGATGTCGCGGTTAGCAAGAGTCGCCACCGACTTTTCTTTTATCCCATAAGGAAAGGTGGAAAAGAACAGGAAAGACCTTAATTTAGATTCTTAGGTTCGGGAGGTACTTTATACAAAGGGAAGGTATTAGCACCCTTTATATCCATGGTTATCCATGGGCTCTTAATTGCTCAATCATTTATGTTTTCTAGTTTGAAAAAGGTGGTTGAGAAATGTGTGAAGGATGTTTTGAAAAGGGAGAATTTAACTTTGTAATGATTCTTGCATGAATGTATACAAAGTGGTTATCTCGTTTAGTGTTTTGAAAGTAGTTTAGAGAAATATAACTCGGCAATGATCCTAGTACGGATGTATGCTAAGTGGTGATTTTCCAAAAGGATGTTTGAAAGGTGTGAGGTGTGAAAAGTATTTTTTAGGTTATGAATGAGCAATTAAGGTTATACCTGTCCGAGGTCTTTCCGGGCATTTCCTATCCTTATGAGGGTAAAACTGTCCTTACTATTGAGAAGTAAGTAGTTTATCCTTTGGATGTTAAAGGGTCATCGATTGGTCATTGAAGGCAACAGTTGTGAGGATACCTTAGCATTCGAAGGGACTATCATCATTTAACCGTAGGCTACACCGAAGGGTCATCGAGGGACAAAATCGTATTTCCGAAGGCAACATCCGAGGGACCATGATTTATTTTATGATGATTTAATCGAAAGGCCATTGCTAAGTGTATCCCCACATTCGCGGGACATGACCGTATTACGTAATCGTGGGGTAATAAAGAGAGGTCCGGTATGGTTTATTTAAAGTCCATATTTTAAGTTCATTAGGTAATTATGATGATTCCGCATTAAATCGATACATTAAAATCAATACATTAAGAATCAATACATTAAAATTGGTTAGGCAATCAATATGAATTTTCACGTTAAAGTGAAATAATTTAGAATCCATCTCCATGAAAGTCTTCCACACATAAAGTGGAGTACCTAGCCAGCCACTTCCTTGAGAATATGCGAGCTTTAACACAAATTAAACACACGGGTGAGAATACCAAGTTAAAGTGCAATTGAAAATTGCACTACAGAATGAACATAATAGTCACAAGGCCAAATAATGCATGATTACAATAAGACAAACATAAAACGAAACATGAGAACAGCTACTGGTACGTTCGCCTCTGCTTCGCCTAGCGAAGGCTTAGCGAATATTCGCTCCAGGCTCGCTTAGCGATGTGCTAGCGAGCGGCCACAGATTTTGAATTTTGGCAATCGTACCGTCTCCGGAACCTTGAATTATGACATTAAATTACAGGCACAGCATGGATAGCATTCATGATGTTCAAGCATACTTAAATTTGCATGTGAAATCAGGTTACATATCAAAATTTAATCATGATGCATTATGTAGGTAACGGTTATCAATAGGAAGCATATAACAGCGATAATACGCAAACCTGTTTGCAATTGCTATGTTGAACTGATCACTCTAGGTATCGGATTGAGCTGGGCGGTGGTAGCTTCGAGGCGGGTGAGCGGCCTTCAGGGTTTCCGTCTTCCGAATTCTCTGGATCAGCAGGGTTTCTGTGTTTCTCCCTCTGGGTCTGTGTGTTATTTTCGTGGCTGAGGAGCTGGTATTTATAGTAGTAGTGGTGGTGACCTAATGGGCTTAAAATGAGGTCCAAAACTTCAGATTTTCGCAAGCTTCGCTAGGCGAAGGAATTGCTCGCCTAGCGAGCAAGCTAGTTCTGGGCTTTTTCCTGGATCTGATGCTTCGCTGGGCGAGTGTCATGATGAAATGTTTGCTAGGCGAAGGGACTGCTCGCCTAGCGAGCAAGCTATTTTGGGCCGCCTTTGGATTGGGCCTGTTGTGAGCTGGGCTTTTGTCCATTTGATATCAGTGCCTTGCAGAGCAAGTCAGAGGGTCTTGAGGAATACTTTGAAATATCGACGGGCAAATTTTGGGGTATGACAATAGGAAAAGGCGATGGTTGAAAACCTGACAAAAGTCACATTCAGTGTTTCAATTGTCAGAAGTATGGTCACTACTCAAGTGATTGTCCTGAAAAACAAAAGAATCGGGAAACTGATGCAAAGTTTTCAAAGCATGAAGAAGAAAAGATGTTATTGATGGTCATAATAAGAGATGAAGAAAATTTCCAGGACCTATGGTACTTGAACTCTAGATGCTCATCACACATGACTAGTAAGAAAGATTCGTTTGTCAACATGAAACCCTCGATGAAGAACATGGTAAAATTTGTAAATGACAATACTCTAGCAGCTGAAGGTATTGATGATGTCCTGATTATGAGGAAAGATGGCAAAAGGTCAGTAATTTCCAATGTACTATACATACCAGTCGTGAAAAGTAATTTGCCTAGCATAAGACAGTTAGTCAAAAAGAACTACAAAATGCCAATCAAAGAGAAGATGATGAGAGTTCTTGACTCAGGTGGAAGGTTAATCTTGAAGGCACATATGTCTCAGAATAGAACTTTCAGGATTGAACTTAATGTTATGGAATACAAGTGCCTTGCAACTGTAGCTAGCATGGATGAATGGATATGGCACTATAGACTTGGCCACCTCAATTTCAAAGACATCTGAGATCTAAAGAGAAAGAATATGGTTTCAGGGTTACCAAAAATCGACATTCCAAATGAAGTGCGTGAAGATAGTGTGCAGACGAAGCAGCACACGAACAACTTCAGCATGGATGCAGGAAACAAGTCGAAGGAAATTCTTGAAGTCATATACACTGATGTGTATGGTCCTATCTAAGTGGAACCGATTGGAGGTAACAGATACTTTGTCACATTCATAGATGATTTCATTCGAAAACTGTGGACTTACCTGATCAAGAAGAAAAGTGAAGTGATTGAGGTATTTTCCAAGTTTAAATCTATGGTCAAAAGATAAAGTGGTCGAAAGCTCAAGATTCTGAGGACTGATGGTGGTGGAGAGTATGTGTCGAAAGACTTCGACAAACTATATGAGAAAGAAGGGATTATGCATGAGGTGGTGTCACCTTACACTCCACAGCATAATGGAACGACAGAAAGGAAGAATAAAACCATCATGAATATGGTGAGAAGTATGTTGCAAGGCAAAAATCTACCCAAATAATTATGGGGAGAAGTTGTGTCGACAACAACATATATTTTGAGCAGATGTCCGACGACGAAGCTAGAAGGAATTACGCCAGAAGAATGTTGGTCAGGTGTCAAGTCTAGCTTGAGTCATTTAAAAGTATTTAGATCTATAACACATAGACATGTGCCTGATCATATGATAAGAAAACTTGATGACAAGTCGAGTCAGATGATCCTAATAGGACATCATTCGATCGGAGGTTACAAGTTGTTTGACCCAGTGAACGAGCAAGTAATGATCAGTAGGGACGTGGTCATAGATGATCTTAAGGAATGGGATTGGAATGAAAATGTAAAGAAAGATTTAGTGAGAATCTTATATGAAGAACCAACAAATGAAGACGAAAGAGAAGTTCGACAAGAAGAAGTCAGAGGTCAAGCAAGCATAAGCAGACCTTAAAGAACAAGACACATGCCTGCAAAGTTGCAAGGATATGTGATTACATTAGGTGATATGGTCGACAATGAAGGTGAGCTGGTACACTATGTTTTCTATGTAGATGTCGAACCGGTTAGTGCAGCTGAGGCATTGAAGGATTCGAAGTGGGTGAAAGCAATGAATGAGAAACTGAAGTCCATCGAAGACAATGACACCTGGTCACTAGTCGAATTGCCTCAAGGCAAGAAGGCAGTCGATGTGAAGTGGGTATATAAGGTGAAGTTTAATCTTAAAGGATAAGTAACTCGACACAAGGAAAGGCTTGTGGAGAAAGGATTTCTTCAAAAGGAAGAATCGACTTCGATGAAGTTTTTACACTTGTTGCTAGGATCGAAACAATTAGGTTTGTTGTTGGTCTAACAAACATGAACAACTGGCATACATGTCAGATGGATGTGAAATGTGCATTCCTTAATGGCCCTTTAGATGAAGAAGTTTATGTTGCACAACCAGTTGGGTTTATGAAACATGGCGAAGAAAGCAAGGTATACAGGCTGCATAAAGCCCTTTATGGACTTAAGCAATCTCCAAGAGATTGGAACAAGAAGATAGATAGCTTTCTAAGGGAAAAGGAATTTGTAAAGTGCACAACTGAGCATGGAGTATATGTAATAAGAATCAATAGTGAATTGATTATACTATGTCTTTATGCCGATGACCTGTTGATAACATGAAGTTCTAAGAAGGAGATCAAAGACTTCAAACATGACCTAAATCAGGAGTTTGAAATGAAAGACTTGGGAAACTCTCATATTTCCTTGGCGTCGAATTTTATAAGAGTGGTAGAGGCTTAATGATGCACCAAAGATATTCAGGCAAAATACTCAAGAGATTTGAGATGCAAGATTGCAACCCAACTTCGACTCCAGCTGAGCCCAAATTGAAAATGTCGAAAGACACATATGAAGATGATGTCGATCCAATGCAATACAGAAGACTCATTGGATCACTTCGATACTTTTGTCACACAAGGACTGATCTAGCATACAATGTGGGTATGGTGAGCAGATTCATGCAGAAGCCAAAGATATCATATCTAGCAGCGACGAAGAGGATACTAAGGCATCTTAAAGGAACTCTCGACTACAGAATTTTTTCCTGCAACTGATGAAGGAAAAAATGCAAGTTAGTGAGATACACCGAATCAAGTTGGTGTAGTGATGTTGAGGATAAAAAATCCACAGCTAGCTACGTGTTTATGTTAGGTGGTGCACTAGTTACTTGGAGTTCAAGAAAGGAACCATTAGTAGCATTGTCATCGTGTGAAGCAGAGTATGTAGCTACTTCTCTCTGTGCATGTCAAGCAACATGGATAGTGAATCTGGTCCAAGAGATTACATGGAAGAATCATGGAGCAATTACCATAGAGATCGATAACATGTCTGCTATCAATCTAGCAAAGAATTCGATAGCACATGGACGAAGCAAGCACATCAAAATGAGGTTTCACTATCTTCGAGAGCAGGTAGCAGAAGTGAGGCTAAACTTGGAACACTGCAGAACTAAGAACCAGATTGCATATATCATGATGAAAGGAGTCCAGGTCGAAGTGTTTAAGAAGTTAAGATATATGATGAGTGTAGATAGTTTATACACAATGAATCATGTGGAGTGTTGAATTTTAATTTTTTGTGTCGAAGCAAGTAGGGCTCGACAGAAACAAGGATGTGTTGAAACATGTAGTGTGTGCCGAGTTGTATTAGATGTCGAAGTGTCGAAGCATGTTACTTGACACAAGATTTCGACTTAGACCAAAATAGGTATTTTAGGCCTTTATAATTATTGGGATTTAGCTTAGGGAGCAAGCTATCTCAATTATAAATAGAGGGAGTAACCCTTATTTTCATAATAATCTTGTAATCACTTGCAGTTGCAAAATTAACGAGATTTTCCATAGGCTGTGTATAGAGAGAGACTCTGCAGAAATTATCTTCTTCTTCAATTTCCATCAAACCCTAATCTTCTTTCTTATTCAATTTTTTTTCATCATCATTATGCAGTGATACAATCTTGCAATCAATGTTGGTTGATTCACTCGAGTGAAGAATGAAGAACAAGAGGGAATTTGATCGGTTGATTAAATCTTGTTCATCAAGATTGACTCGAAATTACTCAAAGTTTTGGATTTAAGTCCAACAAATAACACATACTACCTTTTTCTTTCTAACTCTCCTTTTTTATTTTATAATTAAAATTCTCAAATTAATCCTATATATTCTCATTCATTCCCCTAAAATTTTAATTTTGCCTACTTTGACTTATCTAGTAATTTTACCCTTTTAACTTTATTTTTCCATTAATTCCATTAAATTGTAAGTTAACTAATTCTAATAATTCATATTCTAAATAATAATAATAATCCATTAATAATAAAATCAACATATAGATTTTCTTTTTAACTATTACCATAATAATAATAATAATAATAATAATAATAATAATAATAATAATAATAAAATCATGAAACATACCAAATTGAATTATTAATAAGAAAAAAGATTTCAAATAAAGTTCGGGATGTTACAACTCTCCCTCACTTATTGAATTTGTGTTCTAATTTTTTTACCTAAAACAATTATTTTTGGGTAAGACTCCTTCATTTCGCTTTATAGATCCCAAGTCACGTTGCCATCAACAGTTCCGCCCCATACGAACTTAACCAAAGTAATATCATTTCCTCTAAAGTGTCTTACCTTCCGTTCTACAATTTTCAAGGGCAT
The DNA here is from genome assembly GCF_024323335.1 of Lathyrus oleraceus. Classification (NCBI taxonomy): domain Eukaryota; kingdom Viridiplantae; phylum Streptophyta; class Magnoliopsida; order Fabales; family Fabaceae; genus Lathyrus; species Lathyrus oleraceus. The sequence goes on from NC_066579.1 coordinate 419,167,729, forward strand.
CGTTTCATAAGTTAAGTTGTCTCTTATTTGCACATCATTCGACCGAATCACATGTGATGGATCAAGAATATACTTACGAAGTTGAGAGACACGAAAGACATTGTGGATATTTGAAAAAGATGGGGGTAATGCAACTGGGTAGGCGACTTCTCCGACTATATCTGATAAGGACCAATAAAGTGAGAAATAAGGCTTTGCGATTTCAATGCCCGACCGACCTAAGTCACTGAGTGACTCTCAAGAACATGTGATCTCCTTCCTAAAATTCAAGGCTTTTATTTGCTTATCATGATAACTTTTATGTCGGATTTACGACATCCTCGTCTTTTCCTGAATCATCTTAACCTTCTTTGTAGTTTGCTGAACTACTCCAAGTCCTAACACGACTCTTTCACCGGATTTATACCAACACAAGGGTGTCTTACACCTCCTACCATATAACGCTTCAAAAAGAGTCATTCCAATACTAGAATTGAAATTGTTGTTATAGATAAACTTAATCAATGGTAAATAACTATCCCAACTACCTCCTTGTACCAAAACATATGCTCTCAACAGATCTTCCAAGGATTGGATAATCCTTTCCATATGATTGTTCGTCTACAGATGATAGGAAGAACCCCGTCTTAACTTATTTCCCATAGTTGTTTTCAAACTCTCATAAAATATCGATGTAAATCTAGGATCTCTATGTAAAACTATGTTGTATGGAATCCCATGTAATCTCACTATTTCATTTATATAAATATCGTCCATCTTCTTCAATGGGTAAGTGATATTAATCAGAATAAAGTGAGATGATATGTTTAACCTATCCATTATGACCCTGATTGAATTGTACCCTTTATTGGTTCTAGGCAAACCCTCCATAAAATCCATAAAGAGATTATCCTACTTCCACATTGTAGTGCTCAAAGGTTGCATCAATCCATATGGATTCTAAGGTTCTAACTTCTACTTCTGACAAACTAAGCAAGAATACACAAACTTAGTAACATCCTTTTTCATGCATGACCATCAAAATATTTTCTTAAGGTCTTGATACATCTTTGTAGCTCCCGAATGAATATTCAAACCACTCATATGACCTTATTCTAAAATCATCTTCTTAAGTCCTGATATCTCTAGAACACAAATCATATCCTGAAATCTCATAATCCCACCATTACCTACTTTAAAATCCACTTATTTTCCTTGACTTATCAATTCCAACTAATCCAATAAGTGTAAATCCAACTTCTGATCATCTTTAATCTCTTCTAACACATTGTTAGTTACCTTTAACATACCCAATTTCACAATTTTTAGTGTTAGCCCACACATCAAACTTAGATCTCTAAACTACTATATTAAATCCCTTTCTTTAACCATCAAAGCAGATATATGCAATGACTTCTTACTCAAGGCATCTGAGACTACATTAACTTTACATGGATGATAACTCAACTTGAAATCATAATCCTTAAAAATACACCACAAAAGATTCGCTTAGACTTAGGAAAATTAAGAATGGCGCAGACATCAATATCCTCTTAAGATCTTGAAAACTCTCTTCATATCGCATATCCCACATAAAAGCTTGGCCATTCAGAGTTACCTGAGTCAAAGACAATGCTAACTTTGAGAAACCTTCTATAATAACCGGCCAAACCAAGAAATCTCATGATATCAGTTAGTGATTTAGGAATTTCCCACCATAATATTGCATCTACCTTAGATGGATCTACCACTATTCCACAAGTGGAAATTACATGTCTGAGGAAACTAACTTCTTTTAACCAAAAATCGCACTTTGATAACTTAGCATACAACTTCTTTTCCTTCAAGTTTTTCTATATTATTCTAAAATGCTCTGCATGCTCTTCTTCCGACTTAGAACATACTCGAATATCATCTATGAACACTATAACAAACTGATCCAAATAGGGATTAAAAATCATGTTCATATACTCCACCGAACATTCGCAATGACCACAACGAGGCCTGAGTGTTGTCTTAGGAATGTCTTTCGACTTCACTCTAATCTGGTGGTAACCTGATCTCAGATCTATCTTACTGAATATAGAAGCTCCCTTCAGCTGATCCATAAGATCATCAATTCTAGGAAGAGGATACATATTCTTAATAGTAAACTTATTCAACTGCGAATAATCCATGCACAATCTCATGGTTCCATCTTTCTTTTTAACTAACACCATAGGCGCACCTCACGACGATATACTAGGTCTTACAAACTTCTTTTATAATAAATTTTATAGCTGCTTCTTAAGCTCGCTCAATTCTGATGCATACATTCAATATGAGGCTCTGTATATAGGCATTGTACTAGGTATTAAGTCTATCAAAAACTCAACTTCACACTTAGGTGTCAAATTATTAATTTCCTTTGGAAATACTTCAGGGAACACACACACTACAGTAAAGTCATCAATTAAAGCTTTGCTCTCCACCTTTAATGAAGCTAACATCATGAACAATTGAGCATCGTGTTCTAAGGATATCTCTACTTGGTTGTCGATAATAAATCTCGAATCCTTACTCTTCGCTGGTCCAGAAACAGAACGGTCTTATTGAAACAATTTGTGTGGACATGGTTAGACGAGAACCAGTTTATTCCCTAAATAATGTCTAGTTGACTTCAGGGTAAACATATTAAATCAACTACGAAATATTTATAATATACCGATAGGGGATAGTTAAAACAAGTTATTATCCTATAAATAGAAATAAATATTAACATGCATATATAAATATATTCAAGCTTTGTTCTTTACCATTCACAAATATCTCAAATCATAAATTAATCCATGAAAATCTCCAAAATGAAAAAATGCAACAATGCATGCTCTTAACACTATATGATTTGGATATAATCAGCCTGTCACTAAGGCACCGCATATAATTCATCTCATAAGAATGGGGAAAATAACCTGCCACTAAGGCACTATACATAAATGCATATGTCATGATTATGATAAAATGCAAGCATGCCACTTAGGCAAATCCTGCCACTTAGACAATCATACAACCACATAATATCACATCATCATGCACATGACTAAAATCATAATCTTAATATATAATCCTACCACTTGAGCAAACACCACTTAGGCAAACGTCACTTATGCAAACACAAAAACACATTCATACAACACTTAGACATACACCATTAACAAATCAAATATTAAGAAAAAAATCGGGAATCACTAAATCGTATATAGAGAGCTCTTACATCAATCCAAAATACAGAATCTATGGTTTTCAACAATGATCTAAGGTTGCAAAAATCTAAGGTTGCAAAAGTGATTATTGTTTTTCAGTTGGAGGTCATGGCGGTCGGAGGTGGGGCAAGGAGGAGGTGGCGGCGTTAGGTTTTCGAGAGAGGAAGAAGGAAACATGTTTCTGCGTTTCTTAAAGGAATAGGGAAAAATAATTTTTTTACTCTTTCTCTGATTTGTTTCATATGAATGAAGGAAAATGGGTCAATCTCCATTGAGTCCAAAAACTTAAGCAACCCATTTGAACATGTTTAGATAAAAAATTGACAAACTATGTGAAAGAAAATATTACTATCTAATTTAATTATCATATAAATAAAATAATCAAATAAAATTTATAAAACTAAGCCAATTCAAATAATTTTTGACATCATTCTTTTTTAATAAAATTAAAATTAAATAGAAGCATCTAAAAATAAGGATCGATAGATATTAATTTTTATAATTAGTTAGATACAAAAATATTTGTTCTAGTATGCGACAACATTGTCTTAACCTTAATATATAAAATTTTACAAACTATTTTGGTGAAATTATAGGTTGACGAAAGATCACCTAAAGAAAATAACTAACTCCATAAAAATAAGAATGCAATATTTAAATACTTAATAAAAATAAAATATTTTAATACAAAAAAGGTTAAAATGCATCTGTCTTAGGATATTTATTACTTGGGTATCTTTGAATATTTAACATGTTTTCTAAACCAATTTGACAATATCTATTTTTCTTGATCAATTGGTTTAGTTCAACAATTTTGGATTCATGATCTTGACATTTATTACATGTAGAATTTTGAATTTTTCTAATTTCACTTTTGTGTCATTAGCCACACTTTTTAGATTTAAAATAGTTTTCTTTTGTTTTGAGCATTGTCTAGAAAGTTTCAAAAATTCTTCATGTAATTCATGAAAAATATTTTTGTAATTCATGAAAAGTATTTTGTAATTCATCATATGCAGGTCTATCATCAATTTCAGAATCACTAACCTCATGTTCTTCATCACTTGAATAATATGATGCCAACAATGTCTTGTTTGCATAACCTCATGCTTGATCTTCATATGATGAACTTATTTCATTGTCATCGCATGCTACATATACTTTCTTTGGCCTTTTATCCTTCTTGTTCTTGAATTTATTCTTATTTTGAAATGTAGAACATTCACTTTTGACATGTCCTATTTTTCCATATTCAAAGCAAATACTTTCTTTTTTGGTGTTTCTTTCTGACTCACTTCTTTTGTTATTCTTTTCTTCTTTAAGAACTTTGCAAATTTCTTGACTAGAGAATGATCTTCATCACTAGTGGATTAAGATTTATACTCTTAATTACTATCATATCTTTTGATTTTAGTATTCAGGGCAATAGTTTTGGAGTTTTTTCATTATCTTCATGTTTCTCCAATATTTCAAATTATATCTTGTGTTCTTGTAATTTACCGAACAATGCTGCAGAAAGCATTTTAGAAATACTTTTCTTTTTTGATATTGATGTCACATTTGGTTTTCATACATTTGTTAAAGATATAAGGACCTTGAGGTTTAATTCATCATTTATAAAAGATTTTTCAAGAGTCATCAAGTGATTTGTTAAGTGAGCGAATATCTTTTGCAAATCCATAATTGATTCACGGGGTTGCATTCTAAATATTTCATATTCTTGTGATAAAGTGTTTAATTTAGATCTTTTTACGTCTACCATGCCTTCATGTATAACTTTTAAGATATCTCAAATATCTTTTGTTGTTTTACAATGAGATATACAAAAGAATTCATCCATACTTAAGGCTGATTGAAGAATGTTGTTTGTCTTTTTTGTCAAATAACACTTTCTTCTTGTCATCTTCATTCAAAAAGTATTTTACTTTTCCTTGTACTACATTATTGATGATCGTCTTAAGAACGTATGGATCATTTTTAACAATATTTCATATTTATTCTCATCGTGCTTCTAGATGCGCTTGCATGTGAATCTTCCAAAAATCACAGTATTCACCAACGAAACATGGAGATTTGTGGTAACTGCCACCATCTCAAAAAATAGGATTAGCGGTTGCCATCTTTCTTGATTAAAGAGAAAATAACCATCTCAAAAAATAGCCTTAGCGGCTCCCATATTTCGATGAACTTATGAAGTAAAGTGGAGAAAAATAAATGAAGAATGAAATATATCCTAGTTCCCTTTTTAACCAATGGTACATCTATTTTGTGAGAGACTTTCCAATATGTTAGATCTTTGTACAAGCCTTACACCAAGATCTATCCTACAATTTTCCAACAAAACAAAGAAGTATTAGAAGTAATTCATATTTATTAGTTGTACTATTTTCTTAGCCCCTAAGTTTGTTAGAGGGTATTTTAGTATTTTATCCTATTCTAGTAACCCTAGTTTTAGCTTATAAATAGGGTGACAATCATTGTAACTTTTATCATGTTTTGTAGCCGTCATTCTCTTAATAGAATATTTCCGTCCATCATTTATTCTACCTTTGCACCAAAAATTGGTATCTAGAGCCCCAGTTCGGATTCATTGGGAAACACGGGAAACACGAGTGAACGTGAAGTCTTGTGTGTTTGATTTTGATTCTTAGATTCGTGTTGAATCTTGAACAAAATCTGATCAGAATTTTAATTCTGTGGGTTGGGAAACACTGTTAGAAATCTGAGTGTACTATGCAAGGTAGAAAGATGAACGAAAACGGCAACATGAACACCAAACTTCCAGTATTTGACGGTAAAAACTGGAATCGTTGGATGATCCAAATGCGTGTACTGTTCGGTGCTCAAGATGTTCTAGATCTTGTCACTGATGGTTATGTTCCGGTAGCAGCAGATGCGACGGATGAACAGAAAAACGTGCAGAAGGAAGTAAGGAAGAAGGATCAGAAAGCATTATTCTTCATTCATCAATGTGTTGATGTAAATGTGTTTGAGAAGATTGCAGTTTCAACGACAACAAAGGCTGCGTGGGACACACTGGTTAGATGTTATGGTGGTGACGCATCAGTGAAGAAGGTGAAGCTTCAGTCCTTGAGAAAGCAATATGAGAATCTCAACATGAAGAATAATGAGAAAGTTTCTGAATACATCTCCAGAGTGATTCTGATCACTAATGAGATGAAAGCGTGTGGAGAAACTCTTTCTGAAGAAACAATCATGGAGAAGGTATTGAGATCCCTTACCTTTCAATTTGATTACATTATGGTAGCAATAGAACATTCCAAAGATCTGAGCACCATGAGAATTGAAGAGCTGCAAAGCAGTCTAGAAGCGCAAGAGTTGCGTTTGACTGAGAGAACTTCTGAAAGGGAAGTAGAGCAGCAGGCTCTGAAAGCAACTTCTGATAGGAGGTATCTGTCATACCCCAAAATTTGCCCATTAATATTTCAAGACATTTTTCAAGGCATTCTGACTCATTTTTATGACACTGATCTTAAAGGAACAAAGGCCCAACTCACGAATGGCCCAATCCAGAAAATGGCCCAAACTGGCCTGTTCGCTACCAGCTCGCCTAGCGAACGTTACGTTCGCTACCAGCTCGCCTAGCGAACGTTCGCTACGCGTTCGCTACCAGCTCGCCTAGCGAGGCTGACAGACAACAAAAAAATTTCGGGCTTCGTTCTGAGCCCATTAGGTCATGAAAAAGGGCATTATAAATACCAGCACTTCAGGAACGAAAAAGGAACGAGAAAAAAGAGGACGAAAAAAGGAGAGAGGAGAACCCTAGCAAGCAAACCCTAGTGCTCACAGAAGGAAACCCTGAAGGAAAAGCCGGCGGCACCAAGTTCTACCGCCGCCCAATTCAATCCGATTTTCCGATTCGAAGTCACAACTCAGCTGTTAACAGGTTTACATTGCTATCATTGTTTTTATATTCTTAATTTGCATATGACTTTATGATTAGATTTATGAAATACCTTAAGCTTGGCATGTGAACTTTAGTATATACCATGCATACTTTAAATGATTAATTGTATAATTGCAGTAATGAGATCCATAAGGCATAAAATTGGTTGAGATTGTACTGATATCATATTCAAAAACCAGCAGCGCTCGCTAGCACATCGCTAAGCGAGCCAGTAGCGAATACTCGCTAGGCCTTCGCTAGGCGAAGCAGGGGCGAATGGGACAGTGGCTGTTTCAATTTTTTTGGCGGTTCTATCTTATGTTATTATAATTCTGCATCATTTGATTTGAGTTCATGATTGTTGTGTTTATTTTATGGTGCAACTTTCAATTATATTTTATCTCGATGCTCTAATCCGTGTGTTGAATTGTGTAAAGGTTTACATGTTTCCAAGAAAAAAGACCGCCGTTAGGTCTTCCACTTTATTTGTGGGATACCCTTGTGGAGACTCACCCTAAATCGCTTAATTAATTTTAATGTGTTAATTTTAATAATTAATTTTAATGTATTAATTTTAATGTATTATTTTTAATGTATCATTTTTAATGTATTGATTTTAATGTGGAGATTCATCATAATCACCTAATTAACTTTAAAATGTGGCCTTTAAATATGTGATCTTGGACCTCTCTTTTGCCTTACGATATTACGGTATAATGGTCATGTCCCGCGAATGTAGGGATACACTTAGCAAAGACCCTTCGATTAAATCATCATAAAATAAATCCTGGTCCCTCGGATGTTGCCTTCGAAAATACGATTTTGTCCCTCGATGACCCTTCGGTGTAGCCTACGGTTAAATGATGATCGTCCCTTCGAATGCTAAGGTATCCTTACAACTGTTGCCTTCAATGACCTATCGATGACCCTACGATGACCCTTAAACATCCAAAGGGTAAAATTACTTACTCCTCAATAGTAAGGACAGTTTTACCCTCATAAGGATAGGAAATGCCCATAACGACCTTAGGAAGGTATAACTCTCAATTACTGGATCATAACCTAAAATACTTTTTACACCTCACACATTTCTAAACTATTTTTTTAAACAATTTTCAAAACTAAACGAGATAACCACTTTGTATATATTCATACAAGAATCATTACAAAGTTAAATTCTCTTTTCAAACATTTTTCAAGCAATTCACCGACACTTTTTCAGACAAAAAGATAAGTGATCCAGCAATTAAGAGCCCATGGATAACCATGGATACAAAGGGTGCTAACACCTTCCCTTTGTATAATGTACCTCCCGAACCCAAAATCTATTGAGGTCTTTCCTGTTCTTTTCCACCTTTCCTTATTGGATAAAAGAAAAGTCGGTGGCGACTCTTGCTATCCGCGACATTGCGATAAAAAGCAAAACACCCCAAGTCAGTTCACCGTATGACAGAACTGGCGACTCTGCTGGGGAATTCTTTAAAAAGAGAGGTTACCTTAAAAACAAGATCACTTATTTAAAATTGTCTGATTTACTTTTAAGGGATTGCTTGGGTATTCTTGAGTGAAAGATCCTACACCCGGATCTAGTGTACCTTAGGTAAGTAGCAATAGATCATCGCGACTATCCGGCGTATACTGGAATGGTTAAAATGATGGCTACGGTTAATGTGACACTTTGGTTGTCCTGATGTTCCTCATGTTACTTGAGGAAAAATTTGGCTTCCGCGTGGTGTCACCAAAGCATTAACCAGACCTTTAGAACCCTAATTGACTCATCCTGGCCATTAGAAAGTAGTGAGATAACTGACTTCGGTTCCGACTGGGGTTGGTTGATACTCGATACTACACTCTTTGAGATTGGACTTTAGGGAAGCTTCGGTCAACCGCTTGGTGTTGCACTGAAGTGGACTTAAAGGAAGGTCGATGATCTGAGATCCTTCTAGAACCCGGTTACTATTCTAGGACAGGTTGAACCAACTAAACTTCAGTGGGGAGGGTACTTACCTATGGAACTCATGCAAGCCTTAAAACCTAGGAATGATGGTTGTGTGACTTGCTTGTGCTTGTTATTTATTTAACCTCATAACATCATAACATCATAACATCATGACATCATAACATTGTACTAACCATTTCAAGGACTTAGGGATTTAACTTTGCTCTGTTTTGTAAGGCTATGGCTCCCAGGAAGACCATCCGGATCAATTTTGTAGCAATCTCTCCTCAACTCAAGGATTTAGTGTCAGAACTTCCTGATCAGGCTCAGTTCATCAAGAAACACGGTTCTCTCCTCAATTTGGTTACCACTGGTTTCAAAGAAGATATGATGAGAGTCCTATTCCAGTTCTTCGATCCTAAGCATCATTGCTTCACTTTCCCAGATTATCAGTTGGTACCCACACTAGAAGAATTCTCCAAGCTGCTTGAGATACCTATCCTTGATCAAATACCTTTCAGTGGTCTGGAAAAGATTCCGAAGTCTGAAGAAGTTGCCGCAGCTTTACATATGACAAAGTCTGACATTGAGACTAATTGGGTAACAAGAAGTGGAGTTAAGGGTTTACTCGCCAAATTTCTGGTAGGTAAGGCCCGAGAATTCCTGAAAGTTATGAAGGTCCATGCTTTTGAAGATGTTCTAGCATTGCTAATCTATGGTTTGGTGCTATTCCCTAATCCGGACCAATTCATAGATGCGAATGCTATTAAGATATTCCTCACTCGTAACCCTGTGCCTACCTTGCTCGGAGATATTTTGCATTCCCTTCACACCCGTACTATGAAAAGGCAAGGGACTCTCATGTGCTGCGTACCTTTGTTGTCTAGGTGGTTTATTTCGCACCTCCCTCAATCAGTCTTGAAGAATGATCAGAATCTGAAATGGTCTCAAAGGATAATGGCACTCTCCCATTCAGACATCCGATGGTGTTCTAACTTCAGAGAAAATGTTATCATCATCGACCGATGTGGAGAATTCCCTAATGTACCACTCATGGGGATAAGAGGAGGTATTACTTATAATCCCGCCTTAGCCCTACGTCAGTTTGGGCATGCTCGAAGAGATGGTCCACATGAAATGATCATTCAAGGTATAGTGTTTGACTATGACAATGACTCTCAAGGTCTCCGCCAAACGTTTGTACGAGCTTGGGGCATGGTGAAAAGAAGCAATTCAGGAAAGAAAAACTCCATTCCTATGGAGCCTTATCTCCGATGGGTACGAGCCAGAGCTCGTGAGTTTGTCATGCCATATCTTGCAGTCGGACCATTGATTGTTGAATCAAGTGTCGAAGGAGGTACTACCCAGATCATTTCTTATCCAGATATACCTACTGAGGTTGAGGAACTAAAGAGATCTTGGACCCAGTTGAGAGAGGAGAGGGATACTTTCGAAACTCAGTTCAATGCAGAAAGGAAGAAAGTATTAGAGCTCACCAGTCAGCTTAATGAGGAACGAAGACTCAATGCATATCTTCGCCCAAAAAGAAGTCGCCCCTGGGAGACTTGAGCTTTCATTGTATTTTACTATTATTCCTTTTGTAATGAACATTGATCAAAAAAGTAGCAATAAACATTTCTCTCTTGTTGGTGATTTATGCAAAGTTAAATTCCAAAAGTCCTTGAAAACATTTCATGCATTGCATCGCATAACATAACATTGCATAACAGGTATTCTAAAGGACCATATTCTTACGGTCTGCCTCTTAAACAGAAAAATGGATCTCGAACAAACTGTCAAAGATCTCCAGACTCAAAATGCTCAGTTCAAGGAGATGATGCTAAGCTTATCCAAGGGGCAGGAGGAACTGAAGGCTCTTTTGGTCGAAAAGAAGAAAGACAAGAAGGCTGTGAGTTTCATTAACCCAGGAAGAAGGCGTAAAGGACAGGCTACGGGAATCAAATTTGGAATCCCGAATGGTCCAGAAGATGAGGCGGAGAATGATTCAGAGGAAGAGGATGCTGATTTCTCCAACCCTGATGATGATGATGAGAAGTATGAAAATGAACAGTACTCTCCGAGAGATGATAAGTACAAATTGCTGGAAGAGTGCATGCTAGCCATGGAGGGTCAGAAGACGCCCGGTCTGGATTTCGAAAGTTTGGGTCTGGTCTCCGATGTGACCATTCCTCGCAAATTCAAAATCCCCACTTTTACTAAGTACGATGGTGCATCCTGTCCTCAGATGCATTTAAGGGCTTATGTGAGAAAGATTCAGCCGCATACCACTGATAAGAAACTGTGGATCCACTTCTTCCAAGAAAGTCTGTCTGGCACTCAGTTGGAATGGTATTATCAGCTCGAGAGCTCTGACATCCGCACCTGGACTGATTTAGCAACAGCTTTCTACAAGCAGTACCAGTACAATTCTGAATTAGCGCCTACTCGGCTACAGTTGCAGAATATGGCTATGGGATCTAAAGAAAGCTTCAAAGAGTATGCTCAGAAATGGAGAGATTTGGCTGGCAGAGTCAAACCCCCTATGACTGACCGAGAATTAGTAGACCTGTTCATGGGTACCCTGACTGGCCCATTCTACAGCCATCTACTGGGGAGTTCTTCATCAGGTTTCACTGAACTTATACTGACAGGTGAACGGGTGGAGAGCGGCCTTCGAAGTGGAAAGATACAGGCAGCTACCTCTACAAGCAGCAAAAAGTCCTACCAGGGGAAGAACGAATCAAATGCTGTGTACGGTCAAAAGGGTCGTAACAAGAAAAACCGTGACCACGACATTGGAGCAGTTACGATTGCAGCACCACCATCTCAAAACTTCCAGCCCAAACAAGACAGGCCAAGAAGGCAGTTCACCAGGATCAATATGACCTTGGCACAGGCACTGCAGGGAATGCTAAAGGCAAATTTGATCACCCACAGAGATCCTCCTACAAATCCCAACACTTCCTCTTCTCGTTATAATCCCAATGCCAGGTGTGCATATCACTCCGATAGCCCCGGGCACGATACAAACGATTGCTGGCCATTGAAGAACAAGATTCAGGATATGATCGAAGCTGGAGAAATTGAGTTTGAGCCTCCGGAGACTCCTAATGTCATCACTGCTCTTATGCCTAACCATGACAAGACTGTTAATGCTGTAGATGACGGTTCTCTCATTTCCAATGTGGCGGACTTAATATCTCCCCTCCCGATCATAAAGAGGAATTTATTGCAAGCTGGTTTATTTCCAGGTTGTGCTGAAGATTGCAATCTCTGCATACTCCGGCCCGAGGACTGTTTGAAATTGAAGAATGGTATTCAACGGCTGATGGACGATCGTACAGTTCTCTTCGAAGGGATTCCTAAGGCGGAAAACTCTATTGAAGAAATATCTGTGGTTTCTAGGTCCAAAGTTCCAGTGAAGATTACCGCTACCAGGGCGCCTGTGAGGATTACTGCTGAGCCCAGGGTTGCTCCCCTAATCATCACTGCACCTGGCCCGATCCCGTATTCCTCAAGCAAAGCTATTCCGTGGAATTATGGCGGTGATGTTTACGTCCATGGCGTGAAGCAAGTGGATGATGCTGCTAATACTAGTGGCATTGTGGGGACCAGTAAAATTACTCGAAGCGGAAGGATCTTCTCTCCAGAAATCTCACCTCCTGTCCTTGAAACTCGGGGAAAGGAACCAGTCAACCCTTCCCAGTCAGAGACACCGGTTGAAGTTACTCCCGAAGATGTTGCCAAACAAGAAATGGAAGAAGTGCTGAAAATCATTCGCAAGAGTGATTTTGATGTTGTAGAACAGTTGGGGCATACCCCGTCTAAGATCTCAATGTTATCCCTGCTGTTATCTTCTGAATCTCATGCCAATGCATTGGTAAAATTCTTGAAGACTGCTCACGTGCCTCAGGGAACATCTGTTGATCAGTTCGAAAATTATGTTGCTCACTTGGCTGTTGACAATGGCCTAGGCTTTTCCGACGCTGATCTGACACCAGCAGGAAAGAATCACAATAAAGCCCTGCATATCTCCATTGAGTGTAGGGGAATCACTTTGTCCCATGTGTTGATCGATAATGGCTCTTCCTTGAATGTGCTGCCGACAGCTGTGCTAGATAAGCTGGATTGTAAAAGCATTGAGCTGAAACCTAGTGACATTGTGGTACGTGCTTACGATGGTGCGAAGAGTGTTGTCCATGGCGAAGTAGTCCTCCCTATCAAGATAGGACCTCAAGTCTTCAATACTACCTTCCATGTAATGAACATTCGTCCTGCCTACTCCTGCTTACTGGGGCGCCCTTGGATTCATGGGGCAGGTGCTGTAGCTTCGTCTCTCCATCAAAAGTTGAGATATCCGATAGAGGGTAAGATTGTCACCGTGTGTGGAGAAGAAGAGTACATTGTCAGTAGTGTGCATACCTTCAGATACGTCGAGATGGATGGTGAATTCATTGAGACTCCTTGTCAGTCATTTGAAGTAGTTCCCCCGACCGTTCCTGTCCTTAAGCCAACTACCTGTGTACCCAAGGTTATTCGTGCTCCTCCTGCTATGATTTCTCTGAAGGACGCTCAAGCCGTGGTTGAGGATGGTGGTCGTACTGGCTGGGGTCAATTGATCGAAGTACCATACAAGTTTGACAAATTTGGCCTGGGGTTCAGCCCTGACAAGAGTCAAATTAATGCTGTAGAAGATGCTGACAGTGATTGTGACCTGGATAGCTGGATCTACCCAACAATTGGCGACGGACTCAATAATTGGAAGGCTGAAGACACTATCCCGATCTCCTTTAGTCAGGAGTAATTGTTATTGTCCATTTAGTATTGCAAATCTTTAATTTTTAAAGCATTGTGTCTACGCCCGGGGCACAATAGCTAATTTGTTAAGGGTTTTGTCATTTCATAAGCATATTCATATTCAATAAATCAATGGACTTTTTTCGCATTCAAATATTGCGCTCTTTATTTTTTCTGTCGTCTTTCAAACAAGCTATGCTTTCTTACACACACTCACATAACAAATTGCAGATCCGTATCCACTCTGGATCCTATTGATAATAATTCCGCTACTGTTCATTATGACTTTGAAAATCCGATCTACCAAGCCGAAGATGGAAGTGAGGAAGATTGTGAAGTCCCTGGAGAGCTTGCCAGACTATTACTGCAAGAGGAAAGGACTATACAGCCACATGAAGAGTCCCTCGAAATTGTAAATCTGGGTACTGAGGTAGACAGAAAAGAAGTCAAAATAGGAGCAGGATTGGAAAGCAGTGTCAAGGAAAGATTGATTCGGATGTTACATGACTATGTAGAGGTTTTCGCTTGGTCTTATGAAGACATGCCCGGGTTGGATACTGATATAGTGGTGCATCGGCTGCCTACGAAGGAAGACTGCCGTCCTGTCAAGCAAAAGGTTCGCCGCATGCGTCCTGAAATGTCCGAGAAAATCAAAGCCGAGGTTATGAAACAGTTCAATGCCGGTTTCCTAGCCGTTACTTCTTATCCTCAATGGGTTGCTAATGTGGTGCCAGTGCCAAAGAAGGATGGTAAGGTACGAATGTGCGTAGATTACAGAGATTTGAATAAAGCAAGTCCCAAGGATGACTTTCCACTCCCGCACATTGATGTTCTGGTAGATAACACCGCTCAACACAAAGTATTCTCATTCATGGATGGATTCTCGGGTTATAATCAGATTAAGATGGCACCTGAGGACATGGAGAAAACTACGTTTGTGACGCAATGGGGCACTTTCTGTTACAAAGTAATGCCATTCGGTCTAAAAAACGCCGGGGCAACGTACCAGCGTGCTATGGTGGTTTTGTTCCATGATATGATCCATCATGAAATAGAAGTATATGTGGATGACATGATAGCCAGATCTCATACTGAGGAGGAACATCTCGATCATTTATACAAACTGTTCGAGAGGTTGAAGAAATACAAGTTGAGGTTGAACCCGAACAAATGCACTTTTGGAGTAAGATCCGGTAAGCTCTTGGGCTTTATTGTCAGTGGTAAAGGAATTGAGGTTGACCCGGCTAAAGTGAAAGCTATTCAAGAAATGCCAGTTCCCCGTACGGAGAAAGAAGTCAGAGGTTTCTTGGGACGCTTGAACTACATTGCTCGATTTATCTCCCATTTGACCGCTACCTGCAAACCCATCTTCAAATTACTGAGGAAAAATCAAGAAATGATATGGAATGACGAATGCCAAGAAGCTTTTGATAAAATCAAGAACTACCTCCAGGAACCTCCGACTCTGATGCCACCAGTTGAAGGAAGACCTCTAATCATGTATTTGACCGTGTTAGAAAATTCAATGGGGTGCGTATTGGGGCAACATGACGAGTCTGGTCGAAAAGAGCATGCCATATACTACCTGAGCAAAAAGTTTACCGACTGTGAAACAAGATACTCACTGCTCGAGAGAACTTGCTGTGCTTTGGCCTGGGCTGCTCGCCGACTAAGACAGTATATGTTGAATCATACCACTTTGTTGATTTCTAGGATGGATCCCATCAAATACATGTTCGAGAAGCCTGCCCTCTCCGGAAGAATAGCGAGATGGCAGATGATCTTAACAGAGTACGACATCCAGTATACTACCCAGAAAGCAATCAAAGGAAGCGTGCTAGCTGATCATTTGGCTCATCAAGCGGTGGACGATTATCAATCTATGAATTTTGAGTTTCCAGATGAGGACGTCATGTTTGTTACTGATAATGAAAAACCTGAACCGGATGAAGGACCCGAGCTGGGATCCCGATGGACTATGGTTTTTGATGGATCTTCTAATGCGTTGGGCCATGGTGTTGGGGTTGTACTTATTTCTCCCGGAGGTTACCATACACCTCTCACTGCTAGACTATGTTTTCACTGTACCAATAATATGGCTGAGTATGAAGCATGTATTTTGGGACTCAAAGCTGCTATAGATCGGCGAATCAAGTTTTTGAGCGTGTACGGAGATTCAGCCTTGGTAATCAGTCAGATCAAAGGAGAATGGGATACTAAACATCCAAATCTCATCCCTTATCGAGAGCGGGTGATGACATTAATCCCATACTTTGAAGAGATTACATTTGAACATATTCCACGAGAGGAGAATCAGTTGGCGGACGCATTAGCTACCATGTCATCTATGTTCAGAGTCAGATGGGGCAGCGAAGCTCCCATGATTACCATTGGACGGTTAGATGAACCGGCATACTGTTATGAACTTAGCACTGAGAGGGTACAGGATAAACCTTGGTTCCACGACGTAAAAAGATACTTAGAAGATCAGGAATACCCTGAAGGGGCATCCGTCAATGACAGAAAATTCCTGAGGAAGTTCTCCGCTAAATTCTTTCTGAGTAATGGAGTATTATACAAACGTAATCATGATTCAACTTTGCTTCGCTGTGTGGATAAAAAGGAAGCAGAAAGGATTATGGAAGACATGCATGACGGTATTTTTGGGACTCATTCTAATGGACATACAATGGCCAAGAAGATTCTGAGATCAGGGTATTATTGGTCTACCATGGAAGCTGATTGCAACCATCACTCCAGAACCTGTCACAAGTGTCAGATCTATGCGGATAAAGTACATGTGCCTCCTGCTCCATTGAACGTGTTAACAGCTCCTTGGCCTTTTGCAATGTGGGGCATCGATATGATCGGAGAGATTAAACCTACGGCTTCTAATGGACATCGCTTCATTCTCGTCGCTATTGATTACTTCACAAAGTGGGTAGAGGCAGCCTCATTTGCTTCTGTCACCAGGAATGTGGTGGCACGGTTCATCAAGAATAGCCTTATTTGTCGATATGGCATCCCTGAAAGAATTATCACTGACAATGGTACTAATTTGAACAACAAGATGATTACTGAACTCTGCACGCAGTTCAAAATTAAACACCATAACTCCTCTCCGTACCGGCCAAAGATGAATGGCGCCGTAGAGGCTGCTAATAAGAACATCAAGAAGATCATACAAAAGATGACAGTAACGTACAAAGACTGGCATGAGATGCTACCGTTTGCTCTCCACGGTTATCGCACTTCAGTACGCACTTCGACAGGGGCAACTCCTTTCTCTTTAGTCTACGGAACGGAAGCTGTTTTGCCAGTGGAAGTTCAGATTCCCTCTCTAAGGATCATGAAAGAGGCAGGTTTAAGCGAAGATGAATGGATTCAGACACGACTCGATCAGATAAATTTGATTGATGAAAAGAGACTTGCGGCTGTTTGTCATGGGCAGATATATCAGAAGCGCATGACCCAGGCATTTAACAAAAGAGTCAAGAGACAGGTGTATCAAATTGGTGACTTGGTGATCAAGCGTATCATTCTACCCCAAGGTGATCCCAGAGGCAAATGGACTCCCACATACGAAGGGCCATTTGTAGTTAAGAAGGTATTCTCTGGTGGAGCCATGATACTTGCTACAATGGATGGCGAAGACTTCCCGCATCCCGTGAACGCGGACATAGTTAAAAAATACTACGCATAGCAGAGACCCGCTAGGTCGATGTACCTAGGCAAAAGTAAGGGCATCCCGGCGAACCAAAAGGGTTCGGGCAAAAATTAGGGATAAACATATAAAAATGTACACCCGGCAAGTCGAAAACCTGAAAAGGCGGCTTGGGCAAAAAAGGGTATCCCGGTGGACTGAAAACCTGAAAAGGCGGTCCAGGCAAAAATTAGGGATTAACGCATATGACTATGTCCCGTTCTCTGTCAGCTTCAACCAAGTTCAAGGAACCGAACAAGCCAATCACTTCTATCCGCCAGCAGGAGATGAGATGCTCGAAGACATGATGACAGTAGTGGAATTAAAATCAATAGGACTTTCTCTGCATAGCTTTCTCTTTGTGTTCTTGACAATTTCCTCTTACTAGGATTTTTGTCTCCTTGTACACAGATTGCCTGTTCATAGGCCCTCTTTCAAAAAATCAATGCAATTTTATTTCACTTTTACTCTTCTGTTTTGTTTGCATAAATGTCCATTGATTTGATTTGAATTAATATATGCATTTGAATATGATCAATGTTTATCAAAATACATGCATGGAATGGCAATAGCAATTATTACCCGAATTCAGGATCAAGGAGAAGGTCTAACCATGCTTCCAATGAATCCGCTACCAATCTTATTCTCCCCAGCAAGCTTGTTTTTTCTCAGGAGAAATTGGCATTATTCCCCGGGCAAAGCCAGCTATTTCCCAGAAGAAGTCGATATCATCAGACAGATTGATCCTCTCTTTCATCCCTAGCCAGGCTCTGTTGAATATTTCCACCATCAGACCGAAATCAACAACCCCCTGCCGAGAAAGGGTCATCATTACAAGTATCTCCAATCAGTAGATGGGGATTTATTTTCCCCAGTAGAGTCTCCAAGCAGAACTTCTCATACGCATAACTCATTCATTACATCATTTCACAGCATACGCATGCATACAACATTCGCATTTATTTCTTGGCATAACACGAAACATCTCATGCATCATGACATGGCATGAAGCTAATTTTATTTTTCAGGTCAATTATCCTCCTGACATAGTCAAAACAAAGGTCTATTCAAACAGACATCTTTATCAATTACATTCAAGATGCAACTATATCCCTCAGATGCTACCTAGTGTACGGTACATTTCTGAAGTGTAGTCTAGTGTACGACTACCCCCTTTTTATCATCAGATTCAGCCTGATGGATGGCTCATTCTGCAACTCAGATTCGATCTAATGTACGATCCATTCTGAACTCCAGCAACTCCAATGCGGTCTAATGTACGACCCAGTTAGCCATTCGTCTCCTCAGATGCTACCTAGTGTACGGTACATTTCTGAAGTGTAGTCTAGTGTACGACTACCCCCTTTTATCACCAGATTCAGCCTAATGGACGGCTCAGTCTGCTCAGATACGGTCTAATGTACGACCCAATTTGACCTTCGTCTCCTCAGATGCTACCTAGTGTACGGTACATTTCTGAAGTGTAGTCTAGTGTACGACTACCCCCTTTTATCACCAGATTCAGCCTAATGGACGGCTCAGTCTGCTCAGATACGGTCTAATGTACGACCCAATTTGACCTTCGTCTCCTCAGATGCTACCTAGTGTACGGTACATTTCTGAAGTGTAGTCTAGTGTACGACTACCCCCTTTTATCATCAGATTCAGCCTAATGGACGGCTCATCCGGCAACTCCAATACAGTCTATCATAAGACCCATTTGGATCTTCAACTCAGAGACGATCTGGCGTACGATCCATTCTGATTTTTCATCCTCAGCAAAGTCATCTGCCTAACGAACAGCTCACTCTGATACTCAGATATGGTCCAGTGTATGATCCATTCTGATCCCTTATCCCCAGCAGCATATAGCATACTCAGACTCCCCAGTGAAGTCAACAGCATGATGGATGACTCATTATATGGTCTAACGTACGACCCGGTATGACACCCATGTCTTCAGATATCGTCTAACGTACGACACAATCTGAAGCTCTCATCATCAAACTTCCTGGATGGTACCTTTAAGCCCATCTTCATCAAGACTAACCTGTGATTAGCAAGAGCAAATTTTTGGGGCATTCTAGTGTTCAATAATCTTCCACCTCCAGACCACGAATGGCGTACACACCATTCTAACTCTCTCGGTTCAAGAATATTGAACAGGGGCAGCTGTCATACCCCAAAATTTGCCCATTAATATTTCAAGACATTTTTCAAGGCATTCTGACTCATTTTTATGACACTGATCTTAAAGGAACAAAGGCCCAACTCACGAATGGCCCAATCCAGAAAATGACCCAAACTGGCCTGTTCGCTACCAGCTCGCCTAGCGAACGTTACGTTCGCTACCAGCTCGCCTAGCGAACGTTCGCTACCAGCTCGCCTAGCGAACGTTCGCTACGCGTTCGCTACCAGCTCGCCTAGCGAGGCTGACAGACAACAAAAAAATTTCGGGCTTCGTTCTGAGCCCATTAGGTCATGAAAAAGGGCATTATAAATACCAGCACTTCAGGAACGAAAAAGGAACGAGAAAAAAGAGGACGAAAAAAGGAGAGAGGAGAACCCTAGCAAGCAAACCCTAGTGCTCACAGAAGGAAACCCTGAAGGAAAAGCCGGCGGCACCAAGTTCTACCGCCGCCCAATTCAATCCGATTTTCCGATTCGAAGTCACAACTCAGCTGTTAACAGGTTTACATTGCTATCATTGTTTTTATATTCTTAATTTGCATATGACTTTATGATTAGATTTATGAAATACCTTAAGCTTGGCATGTGAACTTTAGTATATACCATGCATACTTTAAATGATTAATTGTATAATTGCAGTAATGAGATCCATAAGGCATAAAATTGGTTGAGATTGTACTGATATCATATTCAAAAACCAGCAGCGCTCGCTAGCACATCGCTAAGCGAGCCAGTAGCGAATACTCGCTAGGCCTTCGCTAGGCGAAGCAGGGGCGAATGGGACAGTGGCTGTTTCAATTTTTTTGGCGGTTCTATCTTATGTTATTATAATTCTGCATCATTTGATTTGAGTTCATGATTGTTGTGTTTATTTTATGGTGCAACTTTCAATTATATTTTATCTCGATGCTCTAATCCGTGTGTTGAATTGTGTAAAGGTTTACATGTTTCCAAGAAAAAAGACCGCCGTTAGGTCTTCCACTTTATTTGTGGGATACCCTTGTGGAGACTCACCCTAAATCGCTTAATTAATTTTAATGTGTTAATTTTAATAATTAATTTTAATGTATTAATTTTAATGTATTATTTTTAATGTATCATTTTTAATGTATTGATTTTAATGTGGAGATTCATCATAATCACCTAATTAACTTTAAAATGTGGCCTTTAAATATGTGATCTTGGACCTCTCTTTTGCCTTACGATATTACGGTATAATGGTCATGTCCCGCGAATGTAGGGATACACTTAGCAAAGACCCTTCGATTAAATCATCATAAAATAAATCCTGGTCCCTCGGATGTTGCCTTCGAAAATACGATTTTGTCCCTCGATGACCCTTCGGTGTAGCCTACGGTTAAATGATGATCGTCCCTTCGAATGCTAAGGTATCCTTACAACTGTTGCCTTCAATGACCTATCGATGACCCTACGATGACCCTTAAACATCCAAAGGGTAAAATTACTTACTCCTCAATAGTAAGGACAGTTTTACCCTCATAAGGATAGGAAATGCCCATAACGACCTTAGGAAGGTATAACTCTCAATTACTGGATCATAACCTAAAATACTTTTTACACCTCACACATTTCTAAACTATTTTTTTAAACAATTTTCAAAACTAAACGAGATAACCACTTTGTATATATTCATACAAGAATCATTACAAAGTTAAATTCTCTTTTCAAACATTTTTCAAGCAATTCACCGACACTTTTTCAGACAAAAAGATAAGTGATCCAGCAATTAAGAGCCCATGGATAACCATGGATACAAAGGGTGCTAACACCTTCCCTTTGTATAATGTACCTCCCGAACCCAAAATCTATTGAGGTCTTTCCTGTTCTTTTCCACCTTTCCTTATTGGATAAAAGAAAAGTCGGTGGCGACTCTTGCTATCCGCGACATTGCGATAAAAAGCAAAACACCCCAAGTCAGTTCACCGTATGACAGTATCAAAAGCAGTCAGAAGCCAGGAAAAGATCTGATGGTGGTCAGAAGTCAGAAAGCTCAACCTCTGATAGACAAAAGAATGCTCAGAAGGGAAAAGAGAAGTATGACAAGAAGAAGATCCAATGTTACTGTTGTAAGAAGTTTGGTCACTTTGCTAGAGACTGTTGGTCAAACAAGGAGAGAAAATCAGAAGAAGCAAATATAGCCAGAAGTTCTGATGACGAATCTGTGCTATTGATGGCCTCTGAATCTGATGATATGGATCTGATAGACTGGTGGTATATGGACACTGGCTGTTCAAATCATCTTACTGGAAACAAGAAATGGCTGGTTGACTTTGACTCTGAAAAGAGGACAAAGATCAGATGTGCTGATGACAAATATCTTAATGCAGAAGGTATGGGAAATGTCAGAGTGATTCTGAACAATGGGAAAACAGCATTGATTCAGAATGTGTGGTATGTACCTGGCATCAGAAGCAATCTGATGAGTGTGGGACAATTAATTGAGAAAGGTTTTTCAGTTACCATGAAGGACAATCTTCTGAAGCTGTATGACTGCAATCAGAAGTTGATTATAGAGTCAGAACAGGGAAGGAATAGAACATTCAAGGTGAATGTCAGAACTACAGACTCAGAATGTCTTAGTGCAACAAGTGCTGAGAAGGAGAGTGAGTTGTGGCACAGAAGATTTGGTCATTTGAATTTCAGAAGCTTAAAACATTTGAATTCAAAGAAGTTGGTACATGGAATTCCTGCAATTAAGAAGCCTGAAAAGTCATGCAAAGTTTGCATGGAAGGAAAACAACCACGATTGCCATTTGCGTCAGAAACTGCTCCAAGAGCAAAACATGCCTTGGGAGTTGTACATTCTGATGTGTGTGGTCCATTTCCAGTAGCATCGATTGGAGGGAATAAATACTTTGTGTTATTTGTTGATGAATTCACAAGAATGACATGGGTATCCCTTATTAAGTTTAAACACAAGGTGTTTGATGAATTCAAGAAGTTCAAAATGAAGACTGAGAATCAGAGTGGTCAGAAGTTGAAGATTCCTAGAACTGACGGTGGAGGTGAGTATAACTCCAAAGAGTTCCAGAAGTTCTGTGAGGAGAATGGAATTGAGCATGAGGTTACTGCTCCTTATACCCCTCAACACAATGGTCTTGCCGAAAGAAGAAACCGCACTTTGCTTGATATGGTGAGAAGCATGCTAAAGGAGAAGAAACTTCCTCAGAAGCTCTGGGGAGAAGCTGCTGCCACTGCAACGTATGTACTCAACCGATGTCCTACGAAGAAGTTGAAGGAAATAGTTCCAATACAGAAGTGGACTGGAGATAAGCAAAGTGTTAGTCATCTGAAGGTGTTTGGTTCTGTTTGCTATAAACATGTTCCAGAAGCCAGAAGACAGAAGCTGGATGATAGAAGCAAAGTGATGATTCTGATAGGGTACCACAGTACAGGTGCATACAAGCTCTATTGTCCAGAAACCAACAAAATTGAATTCAGCTGAGATGTGATTGTGAAGGAATCAGAATTTTGGAATTGAGATAAGTCTCAATCTGATTCTGATGTTAGAACTTCTGAAGAAAGGTCAGAGTTAAGAATTTCTGAAGTTGGAGTAAACTCTGACGTTGGTTCTGATTCTGATAGTGATTCTGACTCTGGAGAAGACTCAGAAGATGAATGTGACTCTGATGATCCAGACTCTGATGACCCAGACTCTGATGGTAATCCAGATTCTGGTGGCAATTCAGACTCTGGAAATATGCCAGCCCCTGAAGATGGTCAAAGCTCTGGAGGAAGTCAACCATCTGAAGCTAGAAACTCTGAAGCTCAAGACTCTGAACAAGTTCAGAGACCTTAAAGAATCAGAAACATCCCCAGAAGATATGCAGAATTTGACATGCTGCAAGACACTGAAGTAGACTCTGAAGGAGAAGTTATTCAGTGTGCCATGTTAGTAGACTCTTAACCCATAAGTACAGAAGAGGCTCTTAAGCAGAAGCTCTGGTTGAAGGCCATGAAAGAAGAACTTGATGCTATAGAGAGAAACAAGACTTGGAAGCTGACAGAACTTCCAAAAGACAAGAAAGCCATCAGCGTCAGATGGGTTTTCAAGCAGAAGTTAAAGCCAGATGGTTCAATTGGCAAACATAAAGCAAGGTTGGTAGCCAGATGATTTCTACAGAAACCTGGGATGGATTACTCTGAAGTGTTTGCACCTGTAGCAAGACATGAAACAATCAGAATGGTGATTGCAATAGCTGCTAACAGAAATTGGCCTCTGATGCATTTAGATGTAAAATCTGCATTTCTGAACGGTCCATTAAAAGAAGAAGTTTACGTGTCACAACCTCCTGGATTTGTGAAAAAGAATCAGGAAGGGATGGTGTACAGATTATACAAAGCTCTATATGGATTGAAACAAGCGCCCAGAGCTTGGAATCAGAAGATTGATTCATTTTTCAAGAAGCAGGGCTTTCAGAAATGTGAGATGGAGTACGGTGTCTATGTTCAACATACTTCTGAAGGAAATATGACTCTGGTATGTTTATATGTTAATGATATACTACTGACTGGAAGTTCTGAACAGGAGATAGCCAAGTTCAAGAAAGTTCTGATGAATGTATTCGAAATGACTGATCTAGGCAAAATGACATACTTTCTAGGGATGGAATTCAGATACTTTGAGAAAGGTATTATTTTGCATCAACTCAAGTATGAATTAGAAATTCTGAAGAGATTTGATCTGAAGAATTGTAAGATTGCTGTCACACCTTCTGATACAAATCAGAAACTGGATTCTGACTCTGATGGAAAGGATGTGGACGCTACAACCTTCAAACAGTTGGTTGGTTCTCTGAGGTATTTGTGCAATACCATACCTGATATTTGCTATTCAGTTGGGATGGTTAGTAGGTTCATGAGTAAACCTAAGTGGTCCCATTACCAAGCTGCTGTCAGGATTCTGAGGTATATCAAGGGAACTCTGAAGTATGGAGTATCATTTCCTTCTAGAAGAAAGGATGAGTCAGAACTTCTGAGTTATTCAGATTCTGATTGGTGTGGAGACAGAGTTGACAGAAGAAGTACGTCTGGGTACTTATTCAAATTTCTGGGAGGTCCCATTTCTTGGTGTTCCAAGAAGCAACCTGTTGTGGCGTTGTCAACTTGTGAAGCTGAATACATTGCAGGTGCTGTTACTGCATGCCAAGTTGTGTGGATTCTGAATCTATTACAGGATCTGAAGATTAAAATAAACAAACCTCTGAAGCCGATGATTGACAACAAGTCTGCAATCAATCTTGCCAGAAACCCAGTGTTGCATGGGAGAAGCAAGCACATTGAGACCAAATATCATTTTCTGAGACATCAAGTTCAGAGGGGAGTGTTAGAAGTTGTACACTGCAACACTCAGAAATAGTTGACAGATGTTCTGACGAAAGCTATCAAGACTGATCAATTTCTCAGATTAAGGGATGGAATTGGTGTTACAAATTTTGATGGAATATGAATTAAGGGATGGTATTAGAAGTAATTCATATTTATTAGTTGTACTATTTTCTTAGCCCCTAAGTTTGTTAGAGGGTATTTTAGTATTTTATCCTATTCTAGTAACCCTAGTTTTATCTTATAAATAAGGTGACAATCATTGTAACTTTTATCATGTTTTGTAGCCGTCATTCTCTTAATAGAATATTTCCGTCCATCATTTATTCTACCTTTGCACCAACAAGAAGCACACCACTTCCTTGATTTAAGAAGCATCAAACATATGGTGGACTTTGAATCAACCCAATTCAAAGAACCTTTTCACAAAATAGAAAATACACTTTTCACCAATACACCATGATGAAAAATAATATACACATGTTTATGCAAATTTGAGTAATATTTAACTTGACTTAAATTCCAAGATAATCAATTTATTTTATATTTTCTTCCATTTATTTTTTATTTTATTGTCATTTTTCTGTTCTTGATTATGTTTTATTTGCAAGTATAAAGTTTGACATTACAAGATGCAATCTTATAAGTTTATTAGTGAAATTTACCTCACAATTCCATCACAATTTTCGAACATTTCTTTCTCATGTCATTAGTCATTAGTAAATATATTCATTCTATATTCTGATCAACTTATTTTTCTTATATTGTTTTTTCTACTATATTGCATCTTGGCTTTTTGAATTTTGTTTTATTTTTATTTTTAATTTTGTTGTTGTTTTTTTGTTTTTGATAATGTTTTGTTTATAAATATAGAGTTTGACATCACAAAATGCATTTTTTTAAAAGAAAATAGAAAAATCAAATTATTTTTCTATAAACTTTTGTCTCAAATATATTTTATTGCCTTTTTTTTAAAATTTTGTTTCTTTCAAATACATAGTCTTGCTTATGAATTTTAAAACATCACATTTTTGTTTTTTATTAAGTAATTTTCTATTTTATCAATTTTTTATTATTTAAAAAATAATTATTTTATTTTTTCAAGTATATTATTATTTTTTCTATTTTATCAATTTATTATATTTTTTTTCACCTATGGTTTATTTCTTTCTTTTTGTTTCACTTATATTTTCATTTTCTTTTATTTATTATCATTTTTTGTAAGTTTCCACCCAATATTCTATAATAAATAATTATTTATTGTGTATGATAAATAATTAATTAATTAACGAATAAAAATAAACATCATTAATCAACAAATAATAAATAATTAAAAAATGGGAAATGTTAACTTGTGCCCCTAGGACACAAGTTAAGAAACCTACTTATAGAATATTTGTATTGGAAAAAATAATTAAAAAAATAATTTTATATTTTTATTAAAATCAGTACACAATTTCCAAAATAACATTTCTTCATTTGATTCTTAACTTGTGCCCCTAGGACACAAGTTAACATTCCCCTTAAAAAATATCATCTAACACATACTCACATTCTTATTAACTTCTTAACCCCCGATAACCAAACCTCATGATTCTGTATTATTTTCATTTATTATTTATTTAACTATCTATCTATTAAGAATTTAATTGATATACACTGACAGTGTAAAAGAATTTTACACCGTCGGGTAATCCTATCCGTTGGATATTGAAATAAATTTGACTTTTATTTTAAAAACCTATAAAGTAATGCAAACGGGTGATGGTGATAAATCGACAGTGTAAATTTTTTTTATACTGACAGTGCATAGTAATTAATCTCATCTATTAATTAATAAATTAAAAAAATCACTTATAGAAAAACCAACTCACGTTTCCAATATCTCATTTTTCCCATTAACTAAATCTCACAATTATATTATAAATCAATTATTTATTAAATTAAAATAATATTTTATGATTGTTGAAAAGTGTAAATTTCAAGTTATTTTTCTATACAATTTGTTTAGAACTTATCTCATTGTTATTTTTTATTTCATTTTGATTTTGTTTTTTTATTGTGTCTAGAACATGATTAAAATTTTGAAATGATTAAAGTTTAAATTTTAAAAAATAAGATTTGAGATATACTTGAAATGACTAAAGTTTAAAATTTTGAAATAACTAAAGTTTAAATTATTAAACTACTCATAATTATTATAAAAAAATACACTTGATAAAATATAAACATTCATATAAATATATTTTATATTTTTTCAAAAATAATACTTATTAATAGCAATTCAATAAAATTTGTTATACCCGGTTAGACGTCTAATGTTAAGATTATTCTTTAGTTTTCATTAAGTCCGAGAGATTTTTTCCCACCCCTTTTGAAAATGAGGATATGTGTATAGTTGCATCACAAAGTTTATCGATATATGATGATTTAATTTTGTTGATTTTATTCTTGTAGTAGAAAGGTAAACCATATTTCTTTTCAATTATTAATTATATTAAATTATATATTATTTTAATATTTTTAAATGAACATACAATATTATAATTTCTTATATTCTTGCAAAAGATAGTTAAAATAAAGGCAAGACAACCCAACACAATCAAAAGACAGCTGCATCTTTCAAATTTGGTGGTCCAATTATTTTGTCAAATATAACTTTTTTTCATCAATATATACAAACTTAATGATGAAGGATGAAGGTTTAATACATGTACATTTTTCGAAATATATATTTGGTGAGGAGTAAATGAAAACCATTGACATTATGATAATAAATAATGTCTTTAATTACGCTTGGTTTGAAACCTATCATATGTATTTATTTATCACATACCTCAAACAATATATATATATATATATATATATATATATAATTTTATGATGGTCAATTTATTAATAGTTGTGTTATTCATATTTCAATTTTCTTACGTAACAAACTTATATGATAAATTCATTCACTCGCATACATTAGCCCATAAATTTACAATCATCTCCCACGAATCACATATAGATCTCATAACATAGTCATCTCCCACGAATCACATATAGATCTGATAACACACGTGGTAACAAATATTTAGATGGAAAATTAAGACATAATAACAGATCAATATGCGGCGGATATAAAATTCCACATATTTGTAGAAACCTTGAGAATCAACAACAAATATAAGATGACAATTCGAATAAATAAAGACACACAAAAAATACTAATATTTTAACATGGAAAAATCTTTAATATGAGAGTAAAAATTATGAGTCGTTCAGAACAAAAAAAATAACTTCACTATAATCAATTAAGGGTATAAGAGAGTCTTAAATTGATTCATAAACTAGTGCTAACAATCCTAAATCACAAAGAAAACTAGCTTACAAATAAGAATCAAAAGTTGAAAAATTTCTTAAATCTGCAGCTTCAGTGCGAAGCAGATATCTCTCACCTCAGATGTTGTTTTAATCATGTAGCCCAAAGTGAAATTTTCGGAATCAATGTCTTCAGCCATATTAGAGTCAAAGTAGCCCACTAGAGTAGGCTTATCTCCTCCAAAATAAAGCCTCACAGAAGTAGTACCGCGAAGATACCTTAAAATTCATTTTACATAGTTCCAATGCTCTCTACCTGGATTTGACTGAAATCTACTGACTGTACCAACAACATGTTCTGTATATGGTCTTATACACACCATTGCACACATCAAACTACCCACATACGCATAAAGAATATGTTTCATATCAAACACTTCATCTTCACTTGAAATAAGTAGCAAGAGGAGTGCTTACCGCCTAAGAACTTTCCATTTTAAATATTTGCAACACTCTTTCGATATAATGTTCTTGTGAAATTTAAAGTTTCTTCTCTTTTATTTCACGCATGATTCTAATGCCAAGAATTCGTTTAGCTACTCCCGTGTCTTTCATGGCAAATGACTCTCTCAATTGCTTCTTTAACGTGTCAATGTTAGAAATACTTTCTCCTATAATAAGCATATCATCAACATATAACAACAGGATGATGAAGTCGTCGTTAATTTTTTTTTTTACAAAGGCACAATGATCTGAAGTAGTCTTATGGTATCCTTGATCACATATAACAAACTCTAACTTCTTGTACCACTGCCTTGGAGCCAGGGACGGAGCCAAAGATTTTGAATTGTGGGGGCAATATATTAATATATGAATTTATTTTCAGCAATTAATTCAATGAAAATGAACCCTTTTGGACCGAAGTGAAGTGAAATCATTATATTATATATTTATATTTACCATAAATTTGTTACATGTTTGAATCTTTTTGAAAAACTATGAAGTGTAAAAAACCGAAAAATTGGACCGAAAACAACATAAAAGGGGCATTCCGAATTGGACCGAAAACAACATAAAAGGGGCATTCCGAGAATTGAACTCGGGACCTCTCGCACCCTAAGCGAGAATCATACCACTAGACCAAATGCCCATGTGTGATAAAAACTTGAAAACTATGTAATTGACAGATAAAAATGAAAACATAAAACATTTAATTGAGTTAAGAAAAGCTTCAATAACCCGTGAAAAACAAAGACTAGAAACTGAAATCACATAAACAAGAAATGGCAATTTCATCTTCATTCACGAGCGTGCACATCACCGCCTTAGACGCAATAACAAACGTAAACTCTCTCTTCACACTCGGCGTCTTCATCGGCTTATCCTTCAACCCTAACGACCCTTCCAACAACCTAAATTCATATCCGAACTGCATCCCCACCGCCGCCATCGTCGAAAATCTGTCGCCTTCCATGTCTACTCTTTCAGCTCCTTCCTCTTCTCCAGCCTCGTCGCTCTCGCACTCAAACAAGCTATCCGTCTCTCCCGCACTTCCTCCGCTGTAGCTCATATCACAGATCTGCTCTCCGTGTCGGTATGCTTGTTTTCGGTATCAAATCTGTTTCCGATTGCGCTTTTCTTATGCTTGCGCAACACGGTTCTAATTGATGACATATTTACAACAGATGAGAACATATCATTAAAGTCAACACCATTTCTTTGACGAAAACCTTTCACCACTAATCTGCCTTTATATCTTGGAGACTTAGAGTTGCTCTCATGTTTAACTCTATAAATCCACATATTCTCGAAAGTCCTTTTTCCTTTAGGAAACTTCACTAAATCATAAGTGTGATTATCATGCAATGATTTGATCTCATCAAGCATTGCATCCAACCATTTTTGATTTTCATTACTTTCCATGGCCTCTTGAAAACACTCAGGTTCACCCTCATCAGTTAAGGTCACATACTCATCATAATTATACTTTGTAGAAGGTTGTCTCTACCTGTTAGACCTCCTAAGTTGAACTTAATATGATTCTGGAGCTTCACCAAGATTCTCATCCTGTGACATATCACTTTCCCCTTCACCATCATTAGTTGGAATATTTACCTCATCTTCAAGTTGTTGATCATAAACATAATCATATGGCTCACCATTATGATCATCACCACCAATAGTATCCAGATTATGACTAGGTAACTGAAATGGATCAACATTAGACAAAATGATTATTGGGTGTACCCTTCTCTACCTTATCAATGTCTTCAATAGTTTGGTCTTCCATGAACACCACTTCGCGGCTTCAGATAAGCTTCTTCCCTACAGGATCATACAACCTGTAACCAAAATCATTTTGCCCATAGCCGATGAAGATACATTGTTTTGAATTTGCATCCAACTTGAATATTTCATCCTTTGGAATATGCACAAAAACCTCACAACCAAAGACTCTCAAATGATCATACTTGACATTGTTTCCAAACTAAATTTTGTCTGGAAGTACACTGTTCAAAGCAACAATATGAGTGAGATTAGAAACATGCACTATCGTGTAAAGTTCCTCACCCCAATAATGATTAGGAAACTTAGCTTCAGAGAGCGTACACCTTACTCTCTTAATTAGTGTTCGATTCATCCTCTATGTTAAATCATTCAATTGGGGAGTTTTAGGAGGAGTCTTTTCATGTGCAATACCATGTTGCTTGCAATAGTAATCAAATGGTTCATAATATTTTCTACCATTGTCTGAACTAACACATTTCATCTTTTCGCCTGTCTGCCTCTCAACTAAAGCATGGAATTCTTTGAACTTTTCTAACACTTAGTCTTTTGTCTTCAATGCATAAACCCATAGTTTCCTGAAGCAGTCATCAGTAAAGGTAACAAAATAAAATTCACCACTAAATTATGTTTCCTTTAATAGACCACAAACATCAATATTTACCAATTGAAGCAACTTTGACTTCCTTGAGGGAGGATGTCTCTTGAAAGATACTCTAGTTTGTTTACCAACCATGCAATGAGAACACTTCTCCAAATCTGCATTCTTTAATCCAGGAAGAACATCCTTTTTGGCCAAAACATTCATCCCATTTTTACTAATATCATTAAGTCTTAGGTGCCACAAAGATGCTTCCATGTCAATAGCATTCACACTATCCCAAGCAACCAAAGTTTTGTCCAATACTGTATAGAAAGATTTTCTCTTATAGCCTCAACCAAGTTACCTTTGTTGAGAATCCACTTTCTAGAACCAAAGTGATTGTCATAACCACAATCATCAAGCATATGCACATAGATCAAATTAAAGTAGACATCTGAAGCATTTTTGACACATCTAAGCAACAATTACATTCCCATGTTGATTTGCAAGCAAACATCACCAACACCAATTACCTTAGATACACCACCATTACCCATCTTCAACACTACAAAGTCACCATAACTATAATATGTGAAGAAATCCTTCCTTGGTGTAACATGTAATGTTGCACCACTGTCAACTATCCACATGCTCTTGTCTGATACAATATTAACAAACTCATGATCATAAAGAATAATAAGATCATCATTAGTAGCAGTAGTAACATGATCATCATCATGCTCTTCATGGTATATTTGTTTATACTTACCCTTCTTGCCTTTGTAATCTCTTTTCCATTGATAGTAATAGTTATGTACATGTCCTGTTTTGTGACAATAATGATACTCTAGATTCTTGTATCGTAACTTGTACTTGCTTCTGCTAATCTATCTACCACCCTTCGTTTCCTTTGTATCATTTATCCCCCTATTTTTAGTGACAAGTACCTCGGATTGAGATAAAAAACCACGTGCCTTCCTTCTCATATCCTCATTAAGAGTATCACCATTATCCATTTCCAAAGAAACAACACCTCTAGGAGCATAACTTGTGATAGAAACCCGAAATGTCTCCCAAGATTCTGGTAAAGACAACAATAGAAATAGTCCTAAAAGTTCATCATCAAATTTGATACTAATTCCATACATTTGATGAAGGATCCCTTGAAATTTACTCAAGTGATTTTAAATAGAAGTCCCCTCCTTATACTTCAAACTTATGAAGCTATTCAACAAGAATAATTCATTATTCCCTGATTTATAGGCATATAAGGACTTTATCTTCTTCCGCAAAGTTTTTACATGTGTCTCATTAGCAATATGATTATAAACATTACCTTCTACATATTTCTGGGTAAAACCACATACCTATGGATGTTCAAACTCTCATTCTTCACCAGGCACAAAATCTGGCTTTGCGAAACAAAAAACTAGTAAATGCATTTTTTTCACAAATAATAAGTATTTCATCTTTCCCTTCTATAAATGGTAATTAGAACCATTCAACAATACCATCTTCATCTTTGTATTTGACTCCATCATTCAAACAAGTAAAATAGACTTTAACCAAGAGCTCTGATGCCAATATGGTGGGAAATCAAGACACAATAACATACCGATATGCAGCGGATATAAATTCCCCACACTTGTAGGAACCTTGAGGATCAACAACAAATATAAGACAACAAATTGAACAAATAAAGGCACAAAAGAATACTAATATTTTAACATGGAAAACCCCTCAATATGAGACTAAAGACCATGAGTTGTCCATACCAAATAAACGGATCCACTATAATCAATTAAGGGTGCAAAAGATTCTTAAAGTGATTCACAAACTAGTGCTAACAACTGCAAATCACAAAGCAAACTAGCTTACAAATAAGAATCAAAAGGCAGAAAAATTTCCCAAATCTGTAGATTTAGTGCGAAGTAGATATTTCTCATCTCAAACGTTTTTTTTAAAAGGCTGAATGGTCAAATGTTAGATACATGTGTTACGAATCTGTCCTCTAAATTTGAGCTCGATCATACTGTTAACAATTCATGGATCGTCCATTTAGTGAGACTGACTTCGGAAAAACAGAGTAGGTTTCTCTCCTCTTTTCTCTCTTTTGAATCTTTATTTCCTCTCTATCTCTCTCAACCCTAAATGTATCCTTTCCTCTTAAATAAGTAAAACAAATGGGCTAATCATATTTGTGTTAGAACAAGATTTGTTCATTCCCTTAAAAAGTTTTGATGATAACAAAGTATTTAAAGAACAATAGGGTTTATTAATGATTTTTTAAGTGTGCGGGATCAAAAGACATTGACCTTGATATAAATAAAGTTAATCACTTAGAGTAATCATAAAAGACAATAAAAGTTGTTCTAAATCTAAAGGATTAAAACCAAGCCTGCAGGATCAGAAGTCAAACTACATCAAGGTTTCAAGCCTATCAAAAGACTCAGTTCCACAAAGAAGTGATTCATATTCTGATTGGTCAGAATTTGTATGTTGTTCATCAGCAACTAAAGGCTTCAGACTCTGGTCTCAATGCATCCTCTGATGATAACTCAGCTTCTGAATGATTGAAGAGAATCTGATCCGTACACTGTACCAAAGCAGTCTTATCTTATCAAAACCCTAGAATTCTGGACAAAGTCTACTAGGATTTCATTTCACAGGCTCAATAAATAAAGATGTGACATCTTTAGCGTGCTCTACCTATTGGTAGATATCGAGTACCTTGAAATTTATTGTGAGCATTGTTATTATTCAATGGACAAAGCTTCATACCAGATGCTAATCTCCAATGGCTCTCTTGTCATACTTCTTCATAAGCTTGCTCGTTATGTTTAAATCCTCCAAGGACTACTTTCCTAGTCCTATAGAAGGAAGTTCAAGGATATGAAGAAGATGCTGAAGATAATTGGTCAAGCTGATTAATATAGGTTCATTGACTCTGGTTAAACACTTTGAATATGCTAAAGATTCAAATACCGTGTAAGTATTTGAATAATTTGTCAACAAAACTATATAACACAAAGAGGGTCCGATACAAGCAAGAACACTTTTATATATCTGTTATCTTGTACAATACGGTCTTAAGATTTCTTATCATTGTTAATCTTATAAATCATAAAGACATCTGAATTCGTGTTGTAACCCTGAACCACTAATAAGAGTATCAAGTGCATATCTAATTACTATTCAAAATTGTTGATTATAATATGTAAGAAGTATCTTGCTGAGTGCCTGAGCATTGAAGTCACATGCTTATGGGCAGAGAGGGAAGTCTCTTTCTGGGTAGATTGAGCATTGAGGTGTCATGCTTGCGGGCAGAGCATGAAGTATCTTTCTGGATATATTGAGCATTGAAGTATCATGCTTGTGGGAAGAGAAAGACGTCTCTTTCTGGATAGATTCAACATTGAGGTCTCATGCTTGTGGGTAGAGCAGAAGTCTCTTTCAGGGTTTGATTGAGCATGAAGTATATTTTCATGGGATTGAGCAGGAAGTCTTGAACGAATAGTTTAGGCAATGATATATCTTGCTTGAAGGCTTAAGCATAAGTCTCTTTCTAGTTTGATTGAGGAAATTATAATTTGGTAATTATAATTAAAAAAACTCTTGTGCTGCAAGGGGATTGTACTACTCTCGAGTTGAGAGGAACCAAGATATATTGTATGTCTCATTATTTACTTCTGCATTTATATTCCACTATGCAATAAAATCTGAAATCAAATTCTGATCTAATTCAGACTCTTGCTTGGATCAGAATTTGAGCTTAACATCTAAAGTTCTTGTGTATATTTTTCTCACCTTCAGTTGGTATCAGAGCCCTGTTGTGCTTTCACTTAATAGTGAAACATAAAAGATTCGGTGAGAAAAAGCTACTCAATCACTGATTCAGCTTTCTTTGAAGTTCCATGCATTAGTCACAGAATAGAAACTACATAAGGTAAAGAAAGCTGATATGAAGGAATCAAGAAACTTGTTTCTAGTCTAAGTCATTTGTTTTATGAGTACGAAATGATTTTTAATCTTTAAGACTGACTCATGGGACAAATGTGTTTGTTGAAGAGATCAAGAAACTATTTCTATTTTAAGTCATTTGCTTTATGAGTATGAAAGTATTCTTTAATCCTTAAGATTGCCTCGTGGGGAAAATGCGGTTGATGCAAGAATCAAGGTTTAATCTTGATCTACTTGGTTAAAAGGAAGACTGATTAAACTTCTAGAAAATCAAGAGTCAGAAAACTAGAAGCAGCTTATGATGGAGAAGATTTTAATAGGGACTCTAATGATAAGGAATTGGCCTTCCTCTTCAAGAGATTTCAACAGCTGACCAAGAGTAACAAGAGACTCTCTGGTAGAGGCTCTAACTTCAAAGGTTTCTATTCCAGAAATAGAGAAGATGATCAGAAGATCTGCTACAACTACAATAAGCATGATCACATTTGAAATGATTATCCTAATCTACAAAAAGGACAAATCATTTAAGGGAAGCCTTATGAAGGAAATTTTCAAGAGCAAGTTCAAGAAAGGTCTCATGGCAACATGGGATGAACTTAGTGATGGAGAAGATTCAGACAGAGAAGCGAAAGAAGATAACCTTGTACTGGATGGCTCTCACACTCTCTGATTCAGAATCAGAGTCAGGTTCTGGCTATGAATCTGATGAGGAATATGAGGTATATTCTAACCTATCTTATTTTGATCTTATTCATGATATCATGATCCATTGTCAATACAATACAAGGCACGTGAAGGCTATTAAGAAACAACTTGATTTTCTTTAAGAAGAATTGAAATCTTCTAAAATAAATTGTTGAGACAATTGAAAGAAATCTAGATGCTCAATCTAAAAAGGATTTTTATGAGTATGAAAGGATTTTTAATCTTTAAGACTGACTCATGGGACAAGTGTGTTTGTTGAATAGATCAAGAAACCTTTTCTATTTTAAGTCATCTGCTTTGTGAGTATGAAAGTATTATTTAATCCTTGAGATTGCCTCGCGGGGAAAATGTGGTTGTTGCAAGAATCAAGGTTTAATCTCGATCTACTTGGTTAAAAGGAAGACTGATTAAACTTCTAGAAAATCAAGAGTCAGAAAGCTCGAAGAAGCATATGATGGGGAAGATTTTAATAGGGACTCTAATGATGAGGAATTGGCCTTCCTCTTCAAGATATTTCAATAGCTGACCAATAGTAACAAGAGACTCTCTGGTAGAAGCTCTAACTTCAAAGGTTTCTGTTCTAGAAATAGAGAATATGATCAGAAGATCTGCTACAACTACAACAAGCCTAATCACATTTGAAATGATTCTCATAATCTACAAAAGGACAAATCATTTAAGGGAAGCCTTCTGAAGTAAATTTTCAAGAGAATGTTCAAGAAAGGTCTCATGGCAACATGGGATGAACTTGGTGATGAAGAAGATTCAGACAGAGAAGCGGAAGAAGCCAACCTTGTACTGATAGCTCTCATACTCTCTGATT
This sequence comes from Lathyrus oleraceus, assembly GCF_024323335.1. Lineage (NCBI taxonomy): Eukaryota > Viridiplantae > Streptophyta > Magnoliopsida > Fabales > Fabaceae > Lathyrus > Lathyrus oleraceus. The sequence goes on from NC_066579.1 coordinate 419,204,495, forward strand.
CAGAATCAAGGCCAGGTTCTGGCTCTGAATCTGATGAGGAATATGAGGTATATTCTAACCTATATTGTTTTGATATTATTCATGATTTCATGAGCCATTGTCAAGACAAGACAAGGCATGTGAAGGCTATTAAGAAACAACTTGATTTTCTTTAAGAAGAATTGAAATCTTCTAAAAGAAATTTTTGAGACACTAGAAAGAAATCTAGATGCTCAAGTTAAAAAGGATTCCAAGGAACCTTTAAATGAGCACGTTATAGCTCTCAAAGATTTCTTGACAATGGATCTCAATAGAGCTAAGATTGCTTCCATGATATTTGGAGTAAGAAATAGCAAAGGAGGAGGTTTGGACTTTCATGAAATATGTCTTGTTCCCAAAACCTTGACATGGAAGAAACTGTCATAACCATCTTATTCAAGCTTTGCTGATAAAGGGCATAATGACTATTTTGTATCTTTTGCTGAAAGTATCAAAGTTCTGAACCCATCAAAGTCAATAATAGAGAAGTCAAAGGTTCTGACTGAAATGGAGCCAGAGAACTCAAGGTCAAAAGTTCTGCAGAAGTCAGAACCTGAGATGTCAAAGTTAGTGGTTTTGATGAAACCAGACACTATGATCCAAAGGTCAAAAGGTCAAATATGTCAAAGGTTGAAAGAAAACCATTACCTAATACTTCTGGATCTAAGCTTCTGAAAATTTCAGAAACTAATATCAAAGCTTATCCAAGACAAAATTTCTATAAAAGAAAAGTATGGAATGAGCCTAGACATTACCTTAAGGCAAAGGCACATAATAAGAAAAAGCGTAGAGTAACAAACAAAAAAGGAACCATAAGATCGTGGGTACCAAAATCTAAACTTGTATTTGTAGATATGCCAAAAGGAAAATATAATGCACCTGTCCTAGTGTCTGGACAACGAATGCCTATATCCTTTAACAAGAGGAAATCATATGTTCCAATCCAAACTCTGAAAGAGGAAGGAAAGTTGAAGTTTGGAGAAAAGCACAAAAAGAGTAATATGGTTGCTAGTACTACTGAACTCCAAGATAATGCTGAACAATGACCATGTTCAACAAAAATAGTTCCTTAAAACTGATTCTCACTTGTAAGAACATTGTTGGAACCAAAAGTTGTTCAGAAGTCACACTAAGGCATGTCTAAACTTCTTATTTTTATCTAGACAACTTTTATGAATGAGATATTATTTACTTTAGTCTATGTATCTATCTCCTTGATGCATAACTATCTTAGATAATATGTCTGCATATGAATTTTTAGAATAAGGGGAAACTATACTTTTATATCTTTGTTCTTATTTTTTATTCAGAACCAAGTATTATGGGCTCAAAGTTTTGATCAGAAAAGTGTTGATATTCAAGTCAATTCTTTAATGAGTTTTTTTTATTGCCTTACCCTTTGTCTTTTAAAGACTTAATTCTTATCTAAGAAATGGTTTATGATCTTACTTAAAAGTTTGATTCTGAATATGGAGTGTCAAAGACTAATGCTAATCAGAAGCAGCTTCATCAAAAGTCTTGAACAGTCTCTGATGACACATGGCCTCTGAAAAGCATCTAGCTAAGAGACTCAAAAAAACAATAAGGATTACTTGTGACTTTTTAAATGAAAAATTTGTTTTCTAAAAATCCACGCGTCTGGAAATTGCTATGCTAGTTGTGAAGCTATTTGAGCAGAATCTATATAGTAGTAACACTTTACTCTTTAGATTTTCTATGGCTTCTCTCTCTTGTCATATCCTATTTTTTCTTTGTACTTATTTATCTTACTTGTTGGTTTTCCAAAAGATTTTCTAAGAATTGCCTTTTCAAAAGATTTTCCTTTTATTTTCTTTTATCCTTTGGTTGTTATCTCTTGGATTTTGTTGCCCTTGTCCAATTTAAACTAATCCCACTCAGTCTAAGTTTTCCATTATGGTTTTACAACCTGTATCTCAAACCTGATTGACACAATTGTGCAACCTTGCCCTGGTTTTCAAAAAGTTCATATCTCTCACTATAGTGCTAACCTAAGATGACCTCTAGCTCATACCTTGGCGTAAAAAACCAACTGGAGAGCATTAATGAAAAGATAGTCCTTATTGAAGAATTGAGAGTCTTTGACTGTGATCTTTTGCTTCTCTCTCATTCAGGCATAAGAATGAAATTTCGTCAAGTATATTTTAACCTCCTAAAGATAACACATTGCCTCTCCTTGAGAGAAAATTTTTCTTCACTCCTTCTAAACGAGTTCTGGGTGAACTCTTCTCTCTACAAGGAACAATTGTAAATCTGGATGAAATTTCATTTCACCTTGGAAAGAAAAGTTGTTGGTGAAGATCGTGATGTTTCATAAGAATAGTCCAGCTCTTTCTTCCTCCACTCAAGCTTTGGCAGTCTTCTCAACCTGCCTTATCCTTTTGTTTTTTTCTTGTGTCTTTGTTTTTCCAGATCCTGAAATTATTTGTATCTCTTGAGATCCAATGCTTCAGATACGATTGTTGTTGAGAATTGTATGACTTGTAAAACATTTCCAATAAATAAATGTATTGTGTAGGTTATTATATCAAATAGAGTACTTTTGTTTCAAGACTAGATCATTTCTATTTTGTTTTGTCAAATCCTTTGTAATTTTATTTTTGCTTAAGACTTGTATGTTCAGATTCTTAGTTTTATTTGATGTATTCATTCTTAGCCTATAATTGTATAACTAAATCCTAGTTAATTGGATGTATCAAATGAAAAAGAATTATCAAGTTAAAAGGGTTATCTTTTCTTTTTGAATTCTTAACTTCTTAATCAGTTTACTTTAAAGGAAATAATTATGATTGAAAGGATGATATGAAAAAAATTAAAAGGAAAAAGAACTTCATTGAATTAAAAGAATGATTACAAAAATATGTTTATAACATTAATCATCCATAGATTTTCAAGCATGGAAAAAGTTTCCCCAATCTAAATCAAATTCTTCTTCTTCATTAGAATCGAAATGAATCGCTTCTTTTAATCTTCTTCTTCTCTTGGACTTCTTCATCTTCTTAATAATCTTTTTCTACGGATTCAGTGCCTGAGGAAGAGAGGATGAATGAATTTCTTCAGAGGGTCTGACCTTCTGATCAGAAGTTAACTCAGAGACTATGGGAGCCTCTAAAATAATTGGAGTAGTACATTGCTCAAAAGTGGTATTCGTTTTGAATAAGATGAATGTTGAGTGAATATGGATTTTTGATTTGGCTTTAACAAGTTGTGTGCTTTTATATAACAAAATTTAAGTAGATCAAAAACACTATGCGTGTTTCATCTTCTGATCTTTGAAATTCTCAAAGTCAATCACTAATTAAGGATGCCATACTGAATCGTAATTACTTCTTGAAAACTGAAATGGTAGTGATTTACCATAAGAAGTAAAGAATCTCTTTGGTTAACTGTCTTCTCTTTCAGATTCTTAAATTGTTTTTAAATCGTCTTCTACTTCTGAAAAGTTTTTAAATTGATTTTAATTGGTTAAGTGTTTTTAAACTCTGTCAAAATTCGGTGCATTTAAACTGTTTTAAATTATTTTTATTATTTCTCTGTTTTATTGTGGTTTCTCTTTATTTTTAAATTCTTTTTGATAATGACAAATGGGAAGAAAGTTCATGGAGTATTTAAGAAGAGATTAATTCACCTGAACAAAGCAGTTTCTACCAAAACAACTTCTGAGTTTTAAAGCTTTAAGTTATTTATATTTTTAGTAATTTATCTTACTGGACTTAAATGATTAATTTAATTAACAAAGACAATACTTAAGGAAAGCATACAAACCTTACCTTAATAAACTGTCAGACTGAAGGAAGAGCTTACAAACCTTAACATAAGGTTTATCAAACTCAGAGGGAGCTTACAAACCTTAACATAAGGTCTGTCAAACTTAGGGGGAGCTTACAAACCTGAGATCCTGATGTTATAATTTGTTTATTATAATTAGAATATTCAATTAACATAGATAACGAGTTAATGAGAGCTTACAAACCTCGTCTTAATGGACTATCAGACTTAGGGGGAGTTTACAAACCTCACTCTAATGGTCTGTCTAACTTAGGGGGGCTTAGAAATCTCAGACTCTGAAATTCAAATGTGTTAATTAAATCATCAACCATTGTTCTTAAATATATTTGGTTGTCATCATCCAAAAGGGGGAGATTGTTGGAACAAGATTTGTTCACATCCTTAAAAGGTTTTGATGATAACAACGTATTTAAAGAACAATAGGATTTACTAATGGTTGTTCAAGTGTGTAAGATCAAAAGACGTTAACCTTTATATAAAAACAAGTTAATCACTTAGAAGAATCATTAAAGAGAAGCAAAATTGTTTTGAATCTAAAGGATCAGAACCAAGATTGCATGATCTGAAGTTAAACTACATCAAGATTTCAAGCCTATCAAAAGATTCAGTTCCACAAAGAAGTGATTCATATTCTGATTGGTCAGAATATGTATGTTGTTCATCAGCATCTGAAGGCTTCAGACTCTGGTCTCAATTCAGCCTCTGATGACATATCAGTTTTTGAATGACTGGAGAACATCTGATCCATACACTAAACTAAAGCAGTCTTGTCTTAACAAAGCCCCAAAATTCTACACAAAGTCTACTAGGATTTCATTTTGCAAGGCTCGAGAAATAAAGATGTGACATCTTCAGATTTCTCAACCTGTTGGTAAATATCGAGTACCTTGAGAGGTACTGAGAGCGTTGTTATTATTCAGTGCACAAAGCTTCACACCAGATGTTAATCTCCAATGACTCTCTTGGCATACTTCTTCAACAAGCCTGCTCGTTATGTTCAAATCCTCCAACGATTATTTTCCTAGTCCTATAAAAGGAAGTTCAAGGATATGAAAAAGATGCTGAAGATAATTGGTCAAGCTGATCAATACAGGTTCGTTGACTTTGGTTGAAAACTCATAATATGCTAAAGATTCAAATACTGTGGAATTATTTAAATAAGTTGTCAACAGAACCATACAACACAAAGAGGATATGATACAAGCAAGAATACTTTTGTATATTTGTTAGCTTGTACAATATGGTTTTAAGATTTATTGTCATTGTTAATCTTAGAAATCATAAAGACATCATAATCCGTATTGTAACTAAGCACCACCGATAAAAGTATCAAGTGCATATGTAATTACTATTCTAAACTGATGATTAGAATATGTAAGAAGTATCTTGCTGAGTGCTTAAGCATTGAAGTCTCATGCTTGTGGACAGAACAAAAAATCTCTTTTGGATATATTGAGCATTGAAGTCTCATG